>NW_011494939.1:3045423-3071238 GCF_000754665.1 Bison bison bison
AAAGGTGGAGTTGGTGGTAATGAAACTTCACTTTTAAAATTCAACGAGGCATAATCACTAATCTTCAGGGAGGTCAGGTTGAGGAGAGAAGAAAGATGTGGTTTAGAGAACACTTTTGAAGCGGATGAATGATTTAAGTACTGAGGGGCTTCCCAGGTGGCGCTAGTGATAAAGAGCCTGCCTGCCAATGCAGGCAATGGCACCCCACTCCAGTACTCTTGCCTGGCAAATCCCATGGACGGAGGAGCCTGGTGGGCTGCAGTCCATGGGGTCGCTGAGGGTCGGACACGACTGAGCGACTTCACTTTCACTTTTCACTTTCATGCACTGGAGAAGGAAATGGCAACCCACTCCAGTGTTCTTGCCTGGAGAATCCCAGGGACGGGGGAGCCTGGTGGGCTGCCGTCTCTGGGGTCACACAGAGTAGGACACGACTGAAGTGACTTAGCAGCAGCAGCAGCCAATGCAGGAGACTTAAGAGGCATGGGTTTGATCCCTGGGTCGGGAAAATCCCCTGGAGAAGGAAATGGCTAGCCACTCCAGTATTCTTGCCTGGAGAATCCCATGGACAGAGGAACCTGGCGGGCTATGGTCCATAGGGTTGCAAAGATGTAGACATGACTGAAGCAACGTAGTAGGTACCAGGCATGGTTAAGCCCAATGGGGATGAGTGAGGACAGTGGGTCCCCAAGCCCCATGCTCACGGAAGGCCTCCTGTGGGCTAACCAGTTTCAACACAGAGATATCCTGACAGATCAGGCAGAAGGAAACTCTCTTGCCCTGGTACAGGTCATACCAACTGGGGTACACTGAAAACCGATTTTTGTAAATATAATTTTTATATTGACAATCATATAGCACTGTATTTTACATATATTTATAGCACTAACATATTAGGCATTAGTGCTATAAATATGGCATTTTAAACTTTAAATATAAAACACTTTTGCTAACTCTGCTTTAAAATATTTTAATAAACCAGGAGTTTCAAAATATGAAAGGGCCTGGGCTTTGTCCAACCTCTGAGAGGCATTTATCATGGATTAACAAATTGGAAATGCTGAAAATCCCCTTATAGGGTTTGTCAATTTGCAGATTATTTACCTGGATATGTAATTGAGCAATACTGTGACTGGTCTGCTAGTTGTGATTATGGGGGCCTCCCAGGGGGTCATATTAATACCAAAATTACTTAGCTCTTTATTAATCAATTATGGGCTGCTTTATTTAAGAGATGCAGGGAGTTTGCAGCGGTGGAAAATCCACTGGGCTTAAGTTTCTTATTAAATCTTCTGCAGGTTTTTTCCAACATGTGATACATAACAGAGTTCTATGACATGATAAAGCAAAGTATACCATTTGCAATTCTAAAAGAAAATTACAGGTAACTGAACTCCAAAAGCAGTAATAATTAGAATAGCAAGAGGTGCTGAGATAACAGCAAATAAAATCCTATGGACATCTTGTGGTTATTTTGGAGAAATCATTACCTACTTTAATCATTTGGATTATGTGTACTGGGAATGCACTCATCATTAGGGGTCTGATAGATGTGTAATTTGACTCTGGATGTCAATAGGATCACAACTCTAGATAGTAAATATTGTAAACAGTAAATATTGCAAGTTGCTTATGATGCCTGCATAACAAGTGGAAAAAAATCTTACAAATTGTAACTTGGATCTCATCAGTATATTTGCTCTATTTATTAGTTTATGGCTAATAAACTTCTTTGTGAGAAGGAACATGACATTTCTCTTGGGAAGTTTTATTTTCTCTTTCATTTTTTTCAACTTAAAAAAATGTTTCTGGTCCAAATGGACTGATATACAGAACATTCAAACTGATATTTTTGTGCTTGCTTGTTTCCCTTAAAAAGACTAGTCTTTCCTGTTGGTAACAAAAAATAGTGCATTGGTCCAGTGGTTAACACAACTATATTAAATTGACAGTATAACTGTATACTGATCAGACTATCCAAGACACAGAGGTAAAGCCTGATACTAGGGAGAAAATCAGAGGGACTCATTCATGTAGGAGATATGCTCTGAACTTAATATGTGCCAGATATGATACCAGATGCCCTGGGTATGTCCTCTTGTTATGTGGCCAACACCAAAATTGCTAAATTCAACTCTGAGTCTTTACTGGGAAGCCACAAATTAAGGAATGCCTTTGTTGGGTTTGAAGTTAATTATTAATAAGTGGATGACCATAACATCTTTTTCTCTTATGAATTTCCAAAACCTTAAACCCTATCATAAAAACAATGTTAAACCTTGTAGAGGATGAAACTACCTTAAAATAAATCAGTATTTTCGAAAGTTTTGCTATTTATAGTACATATTTGAGCGTTTTGCAGTAGAAAGGTGATTTGCTCTTTACTTCCTAGAAAAATGACCAAAGTGGAAAGATGTGATGATACATTTAGTGGAGGAAGTTAAATTGTGGATTTATCAGAAATTTGGAGAAATGAAGATAAGGACTGGGGGGCTGTACTTGGTTACCTATTCCAGTGATCAAAAACATGATGCTGGTGCAATAGCAATACCAAAGGAACAGATCATTTCTGACCCAGCATTTGCATGACTCAGCCTCACTCACCTCACCCTAATTCAGGCCTAAGCACCATGTTACCAGCCCAATGGCCTCTCACAACCATTCTGTCCCTCTCCTTTGACAGATGGGGGTTGGGTTGGGTGAGGTCTCAGGAACCTGAGCTAGATGGGGACTTATTACCTTCAGATGCAATTGCCACCAGGGAAATATTAATAGCAGGGTCCTAAAAGAAAGGTAGGTAAGAGGCAGAATAAACAGCCCACGCTGGTGGAGGGCAGGGGGGTGGGGGTAGAGCGGTTCCAAATGGAGCTCAAGGTAGAAAGGCAGCCAAAGGACAAAGTTAGAGACAAAGATAAATGTTGCTGCTGAATGAGGATGTGGGGAGATGAAGTATAAATCAGTGTTGGTCGCTTAGTCATGTCTGACTCTTTGCAACCTCAAGGACTGTAGCGCACAGGTCTCCTTTGTCCATGGAATTCTCCAGTCAAGAATACTGGAGTGGGTAGCCATTCCCTTTTCCAGGGGATCTTCCTCACCCAGGGATCAAACCTGGGTCTCTTGCATTGCAGATGGATTCTTTACCGCCTGAGCCACGAGGGAAGCTGGAACCTGTAATAGTTCCTGAGTCATCTGTGGACATCTGCATGGTCTTTTGGTATCCAGTTTCCATAGCTTTTAGGAGAGCTCCCAGAGCTTTGAAAGTGATGGCCAGAGACAAATCATTTATCTGTTTTGGTATTTCTAATCATCCGACAATACACCCTACTGAATTTATGTACTTTCCCCATTATATCAACCTTATACTACTTTTTTATTTCAGTCTTGAGAGAAGGGAGCTCAAGATACTGGACATCTGCTCTCCTTTCTGGAAGACCGATAATATGAGCACACTCTGAATTGGGTTGAACGCGGCCTCTTAGCAGTCCTACAGTGGACCAGGCAGCTGCATACCTGAGGCTCAAAAAGGCTGAATAAATTATCCAAGAAACTGGTAGAACTTGAATGAGCCCAACCCAGGAAGGCTACTAAGGAAAGTTTGAAAGCTTGAAGTGTCAACAAATTTAGCAGCCTCTCAAACAACCAAGAAGCATTTCTCATATGCACTTTCTTCTACCACCATCATCACCACCAAATTCACAGGGGCACATTTCCTGAGGATAGTTTGTCTAATGAGCTAGTCAATCTGAAAACAAAAGCCCCTTCTGGGAGTTTCCATTGTGAGGAAGTTTTCTGCTCTTTGTGATGAAAACGGAGGAAGCTGATGCCCCAGAATCTAAATCTGCCTTGCTCAATTTCTGCATAATAGGTTAGAAGGTACAAATGAGAGAGAGAAGAAAAATGAATATTTTTAATACTTGCATTTGTTTAATTTCTTAGGAGAGTATATTAATAGACTATTCTTTTAGAAGAAGTAAATTAACTTTATACAATGTTTAAGGAATACTGTATATGTAAGATCAAATGAGGGGAAAGGATAGTTTTGCCAAAGGCAACTGTTATCAAGGTTCTAAAATTAATTGGATGCTTTAATTGAGGTAGATTACTAGCTAATGCTTGCTTGAATACAGTAATTCTCCTATTAAATTATCTTTGAATAATTACCTGAAATTTCTCAGCTGCAGGGACTGATGGCTATTTAATTGCACAGTGATGTTGCTATATAATTACTTAACAAGGTGTCCTGTAATAGTTTAATTCCCTTTTTACTGAAAAAAGTGGATGATAAAGTAACTACAAATACCTCTTTCATAAAAAATAAATTGCTATAGATTTTTTCCTTCAGATTATTTGATATTTCAAGGTAAATGAAATTATTTCTAAATTTTTTATTTATAATTCAAGTATTGATTTTTAAAATAGACTAGAGCCTCTCTAACACATAATACATTAGATAACATTTCAAAGGGTTGGAATTGTCATTTTTAATTTTTTACTTATCATGAGTATTTTATGTTATTAAATGCCCAGGAAGCCACTCTTTTCATTTTTATTGCATAGTTTATCTAAGGTTTTCAAATTAGGTATGCAATCATTAAATGAATAATTAAATATTATTTAAATGTGGCCATATGTCATGTGACAGTAGTATGACAGAAAATTAAATTAATTTCCTTAAATTATTTTGCAAACAATCTCCAAAGCAGGTAGTTTCCACCAAGACATCAATATATTAGCATTTAGAATATTGCTACAAACATTACTGGAATATCAATAGCAAATATCATCTTATCAGGTTAACCTAATTGACCTCTATAACAATCTTGACACTAAAGTCAAAAAGCAAAAGACTCAATATATTTTGACAACTTTTCTTTCTTATATAATTTGGTGATATAGAAACTAGTAAAATCTTAAGAAGGTACCGCTGATTGGGATGTTGCCTGAAAATGCAAATTAACATTAGTATATTTCCAGTCTTGCACATTAAATATATTTCCAAGATTTGTCCTAATGATTTAACATTGTATAAATGACCTTGCTCCTAGAATAACATGTTTGTTGAGCTTGAAAAACTAGAATTGAACACTGTTTAAATAAATTAGGAGGATGGGTCACAATAACAAGATGAAGTTTGACAGATTCAAGGCAATTTCATTCCCATACAAAAGATAGACAAGAATGGTCTTTTCCCTATGGCAGAGATAGTACTTAGTCACTGTGGAAAATAACTAAATATGAGACTTTCTGTTAGACCTTTCTTTAAGCAAAACTAATACTGAAATATATAGATGAGAATGCAGAATACAGGTCTAACCATCTTAAACACTGGTTTATAAAGAACTGGGGATACCAAAGTTAATTTCCATTTTTTTAAAAAATCAAAGTTCATAGGTATAATATATGCATCACACATATTATTAAACCCTTCAGTATCTGCAAGGTATTTGTCCTGGCTCCATTATGAACAGTTTAATTCTACTTGTGATAAAATTTTTAAATCAGGTGAAAATATGGCACAGAATACCACTTGTGATTATTAGCTAGGAATATAAACAATGCAGATGAAATCATTCTCATACATTACAGCTATAGCTGGATCCGCTGCCAGAGAAGTACAGCACACAGGGAAATGTATACTGTGATTTGTGCAAGGATGCATAACCTAACACCCTGGCCCCATGGAAGTAGGTATAATGAATTCTGATTCTGCAGCTAGGGAAAACTATAGCAGCCACTGTATCTTTGAGATCTTTAAGATTAAAATGGAGTTTTAAAATTATGTTAAATGAGAAAGCAGAGCCAAGGTGTTGAGTCATTTCGATCTTTTGGCCCCTAACAATATTTAAAACCAAAGTCAAACAGAAACCACTTGCTACAGTCTGTGAGGAAGAAGGAATGAGGTGATGCAGAGTCAAGAGGGAATTTGGTGGGATGGGAATGGTGGAGATGGAAGTGAGGAAGATACAGAACATGAAACAATAATCTTAGTGATTCCCAAAAGGCTGTGTGTCCCAAGGTGAAATTCTTTGGTTGCTTATGAACACTGCAATTGTGACCACTCTTTTATGGCCCGTGTCACTCATATTCTTCTAGTATCATGGTTATCGTTTAGTCGCTCAGTTGTGTCCGATTCTTTGCAACCCCATGAAAGGCAGCACGCCAGACTTCCCTGTCCTTCACCATCTCTGTCCTTCACTAGTATTGTGGAGAGGATGCCAAAAAGCAGCAGGATTCTGTCTCAAACCTGTGACGAAAAGGAAAATTGGTAAAGTCCTGTTTTTGGAAACCTTCTCCACAATGCAGACACCTGGCCAAGCCTGTGATGAGCATGTACGTATGGCACTCCTTCCCCAGAACCTGTCCCACTGGTGTGTGGGGACAAGGCACCCATGGCACAAGACAGTGGGCCCATTTGCCATGTACACTCGGGTAGTTAATTTTTCTTTTTAATAATAATACTATGGCAAGCATAACAAATAGCCTCAGAGGTTTCCTGTGGATGCTACAGTTTCTTATTTCTGCAAGTAGCAATTGTGGATAAGTCTCTCTTTTCATTTAGGAAATATGTTCTTTACCAGAAAACTCAGTACCATTATCTTTTTTAAAAAGGCCTTAATTTTGTTTATTTAAAATTGGAGCTCTATTCTAATCACATGATTTAATCAGTGGGAGTGGTAGTCTCATACCACTGTTGTATTTGACTTCAGAATCAGCTATGTTTGCTTTCAAAAATAGAAGTGGTCCTTGAATAAAATGAATAGTCTGATTTATTAAGAATGGACTTCATTTTCTTGTATGGCTTTTCCTCAAATGGAAATATGTATCTCAGAAGTAATTACACAGGAAATTGTCCCTCAACTCACACATCCGCTCACCCCTAAAATAAAATGAAACTTCTTCATGTGGTTCCAAAAGGAAGGAGACATCATCTCTGTTCCTTGTCTCAGTGATGCATCTTCTGCCAAAAGACAAATGTCAAATTAAATAGACAAGACAAAACAGAACTGTCTTCATTGGGAGCAAGCTGCTTTGTCTTGCATGGTGTAGATGTGGGTCTACAGTTGTGTCACTCACTGTTCAGTGATTGAGATCAATTCTTCATTGGGATTCATGTTTTCACCATAAATGAAAGACCACAATTAGGTCGAACTTTGATCAATCTTTCTGCCAACAGATCTGAAATCAAATTTTAAGCCTGACCAGAGCTCATGTTCTTCCTTTATTCCAGTACAAAAGCTTGGAACCACAGCATCATTGAAGCATCCTTGAAATCATTTGTGTTTCACTGGTGGTGTGAGATACGGCAGTTCTTTCATTCCACAAACTAGATGGCTTTTTTCTACTTTCATTGAAGGAGAATTATTTAAGCTTTTATGGCCTTGTCCTCTCACTGGCAGACCTATGATTCCAAACTATGATGAGTATTTCCCAAACTTTATCGTGCTTCATAATCACCTGGAGCTTGATAAAAATGCATTTTTCTAGGCCTTCCACCAGAGATTCTGGTTTAATAGGACTGGGGTGGGCCTCAGGCATCTGCATTTTTAACACACTCCCCAAGTGACTCTTCAAACTTTGAACACGCACTTAGATATCTCTGTGGTCCCTTTAAGATTCTAACAACTGCCATCAATTTGTGAAATCCTAGAGCTGGCAGGTCTTCTAAAAATCGAGTGCAATTATATATAAACTGGTTGCATAATACAGATGATGAACTGTGTCAGGTAACAATAATTAAACAACTAACAAACATTTGTTGAGTATTTCTTAAATTTAGGCAAATGTTATTTTAAGGACTTTGTATTAGCTCATTGATCCTCAAACAGTATTAGGAGGAAAGTAATATTACTATTGTCTGTTCCAAAGGTGTGGGATCTGAGGCCCAGAGAGGTTAAGTTGTTTACTCAGGATTGGACAGGACTTGGGGGATGGGCAGGCACCTGCCTGTGTTGAAAAGAACATTCTAGGTGGAGAGAGCGGAAGGAGCAAAAGCCCAGATCTATTAAGTTTAGGAATTATTCAACGATAGCAAGTGCTACTATGCCTGGGGCTCAAGTGGCTTTGGGAAGAGTGTGAGAAGGGAGGAGAGAGGGGAGAAGAGAGAAATTAGACCTACCTAAAACCGAAAAAATAGCTCAGGATCTCGTTTATGGAGGGACTTAGGTGGTATGCAATTTGGGCTCTTCTACCTTTTTACTTTCTGTTATAAAGTTAAACTGGCAAAAGAAAGGTCAGCTGTATTTATAATGTCCATATCCTTTATAATCCAAATAATTTCACTCCTAGACTTTTAAATGCATAAACAGAAATGCATGTTAGAAGTTATGTACAAGACTATTTTTATCACAGTTTATAAGTAACTTTCAAATTTTAACTAAAATTTTGGCAACAATGTAAATGTTTGACAATAGGAGATTCCTGCAATCAGTCTTTGTATATGCATATGATGGAACTTCATTTAGCCATTCAAATAATTTCGGCAAATATTTAAGGTCAAAAAATGTTCAGAATATAATATTACTCTTAAAGCAAATTTATGAAACAAGTACATAGAACAGTATAATTTCAATTTTATGAAAATTATGTAAAGATGTAGAGTTATACTATTATGTATACTTAATACTAGTACGATGCATGCTTAATATATATGTATTAAAAATACTGAAACATTGATAGGTTCTCACATCAAACAGTGATTATGCATGGTTTTCATATTTTTAATATTTGTCCATGTTTTATAGATTTTTCTCTATGAGTCAAAGTTTTATTTTGTAAAATAACTGTAATAAAACATATCATTTAGAAATATTATCAATATGAACTGAAGCAAAAAAAATTTTCTAGTAACCAAAGCATTTAATCAGGAAACCCTAATTCTATGAATTCCAGTTAAATTTATTTCCATTTTCCAAACACAAATCTTCAGCATCATCCCAAAGTTTTGTTAGTTGCTTTCATATCTATTTTTTCTTCAAACTCACCTGCATGGAAATTCAGAAGCTTTGCAGCTTAGCAGTGTTCCCTCACTGCTCTGCAAATTCATAGCGAGGCATAATGCCATAACATAACAGTGTCCATGCCGTGGCTCAGGGATCCTGTGTGTGGAGGGTGAGATGGCGGGGGGAACTAGATTATTTCTTCTTTCTCTTCTGGCCAAGCAATGTAGAAAGTGACTGTGGCAGTGGTAGCTGGCTATTTCCAAAACTTCCCAAAGCTTCCTGAGGCTAACCACAATCAATACCCACTGAAAAAAGAGATTAAAAATTGTTTACAATTCTCCCCTTAAAGTCTAAAAGGCTTTGCTGAAGAGTGGCTAGCGCATGAAGTCTAGCTAGCACATGAAATTTTTGAGGCATATGGCACTTGTTTGGACAAAAGAGTAATGGTCTTACTTACAGACAATAGAATCTTTGGAGGTGGAGAGTCTGATGTTTTTTATTCCATGGACAGCATTCTAGGTGTACTCTCTGGAGCTGCCACCATGGTGTTAGCCAGCTATAGGGAAATAATAATAAATATAGTGTTCCCTCTGTGCTCTATGTGTTAACTTGACATATAATATTCACAATCACCCTATGATATAGGTGACATTGTTATCCCCTTTTTACAAGTGAAGAAACTAAGACACAGAGAGATTTAAAAAATTGTCCAAGTTGATATTACCACCATATCTTGGGGATTTATACATGTCATTCACCAGTGGCTCAGGATGACAAAGCACTTTATGTGATCCAAGAGAAGGGAATGGCAAACCACTTCAGTATTCTTGCCTTGAGAACCCCATGAACAATAATGAAAAGGCAAAAATATAGGACACTGAAAGATGAACTCCCCAGGTTGGTGGCGCCCAATATGTTATTGGAGATCAGTGGAGAAATAACTCCAGAAAGAAAGAAGAGACGGAGCCAAAGCAACAACACCACCCAGTTGCGGATGTGACTGGTGATAGAAGTAAAGTCCAATGCTGTAAAGAGCAATATTGCATAGGAACCTGGAATGTTAGGTCCATGAATCAAGGTAAATTAGAGTGGTCAAACAAGAGCTGGCAAGATTGAACATCGATGTTTTAGGAATCAGTGAACTAAAATGGACTGGAATGGGTGAATTTAACTCAGATGACCATTATATCTACTACTGTGACAAAAATCCCTTCAAAGAAATGGAGTAGCCATTGTAGTCAACAGAAGAGTCCAAAATGCAGTACTTGGATGCAATCTCAAAAACAACAGAATGATCTCTGTTTGTTTCCAAGGTAAACCATTCAATACCACAGAAATCCAAGTCTATGCCCCAACCACTAATGCTGAAGAAGCTGAAGCTGAATGGTTCTATGAAGACCTATAAGACCTTCTAGAACTAACATCCCCAAATGATATCCTTTTCATTATAGGGGACTAGAATGCAAACAGAAAAGGCAATGGCACCCCACTCCAGTACTCTTGCCTGGAGAATCCCATAGATGGAGGAACCTGGTAGGCTCCAGTCCATGGGGTCGCTAAGAGTCAGGCACGACTGAACGACTTCACTTTCACTTTTCACTTTCATGCATTGGAGAAGGAAATGGCAACCCACTCCAGTATTCTTGCTTGGAGAATCCCAGGGACAGAGGACCCTAGTGGGCTGCCGTCTATGGGGTGGCACAGAGTCGGACACGACTGAAGCGACTTAGCAGCAGCAGCAGGACACAAAAGTAGGAAGTCAAGAAATACCTACAGTAACAGGCAAATTTGACCTTGGAGTACAGAATGAAGCAGGGCAAAGGCTAATAGAGTTTTGGCAAGAGAACACACTGGTCATAGCAAACACTCTCTTCCAACAACACAAGAGAAGACTCTACACATGGACATCACCAGATGGTCAATACTGAAATCAGATTGATTATATTCTTTGCAGCCAAAGATGGAGAAGCTTTATACAGTCAGCAAAAAAAGACCGGGAGCTGACTGTGTGTGGCTCAGATCATGAATTCCTTATTGCCAAATTCAGACTGAAATTGAAGAAAGCAGAGAAAACCACTATACCATTCAATATGACCTAAATCATATCCCTTATGATTATACAGTGGAAGTGACAAATAGATTCAAGGGATTAGATCTGATAGATGAGTGCCTGAAGAACTATGAATGGAGGTTTGTGACACGGTACAGGAGACAGGAAACAAGACCTTCCCCAAGAAAAAGAAATGCAAAAAAGCAAAATGGCTGTCTGAGGAGGCCTTACAAACAGCTGAGAAGTGAAAAGCAATGGAGAAAAGGAAAGATATACCCATTTGAATGCAGAGTTCCAAGGAATAGCAAAGAGAGATAAGAAAAGCCTTCCTTAATGATCAATGCAAAGAAATAGAGGAAAACAATAGAATGGGAGAGGCTAGAGATCTCTTCAAGAAAATTAGAGATACCCAGGGAACATTTCATGGAAAGATGGGTACAATAAAGAACAGAAATGGTATGGACCTAACAGAAGCAGAAGATATTAAGAAGAGGCAGCAAAAATACACAGAAGAACCATACAAAAAAGATCTTCATGACCCAGATAATCACAATGGTGTGATCACTCACCTAGAGCCAGACATCCTAGAATGCAAAGTCAAGTGGGCCTTAGGAAGCATCCCTATGAACAAAGCTAGTGGAGGTGATGAAATTCCAGTTGAATTATTTTGAATCCTAAAAGATGATACTGTTAAAGTGCTGCACTCAATATGCCAGCAAATTTGGAAAACTCAGCAGTGGCCACAGGACTGGAAAAGGTCAGTTTTCATTCCAATCCCAAAGTACTACTACTACTACTACTAAGTCACTTCAGTCGTGTCCGACTCTGTGCAACCCCATAGATGGCAGCCCACCAGGCTCCCCTGTCCCTGGGATTCTCCAGGCAAGAACACTGGAGTGGGTTGCCATTTCCTTCTCCAATGCATGAAAGTGAGAAGTGGAAGTGAAGTCGCTCAGCGACTGACCCTCAGCGACCCCATGGACTATAGCCTTCCAGGCTCCTCCATCCATGGGATTTTCCAGGCAAGAGTACTGGAGTAGGGTGCCATTGCCTTCTCCAAATCCCAAAGTAAGTCAATGCCAAAGAATGCTCAAACTACTGCACAACTGCACTCATCTCACATGCTAGCAAAGTAATGCTCAAAACTCTCCAAGCCATGTCAACAGTATGTAAACTGGGAACTTCCAGATGTTCAAGCTGGATTTAGAAAAGACAGAGGAATCAAATTTCCAACATCTGTTGGATCACTGAAAAAGCAAGAGAGTTCCAGAAAAACATCTACTTCTGCTTTATTGACTATGCCAAAGCCTTTGACCGTGTGGATCACAACAAACTGTGGAAAATTCTGAAAGAGATGGGAATACCAGACCACCTGACCTGCCTCTTGAGAAATTTATATGCAGGTCAGGAAGCAACAGTTAGAACAAAACATGGAACAACAGACTGGTTCCAAATAGGGAAAGGAATATATCAAGGATGTTTATTGCCACTCTTCTTATTTAACTTGTATGAAAAGTACATCATGAGAAATGCTGGGCTGGCTGAAGCACAAGCTGGAATCAAGATTGCTGGGAGAAATATCAATAACCTCAGATATGCAGATAACACCACCCCTATGTCAGAGAGTGTGAAGAACTAGAGAGCCTCTTGATGAAAGTGAAAGAGGAGGGTGAAAAAGTTGGCTTAAAGCTCAACATTAAGAAAACCAAGATCATGGCATCTAGTCTCATCACTTCTTGGCAAACGGATGGGGAAACAGTGGAAACAATGACAGACTTTAATTTGGGGGGCTCCAAAATCACTGCAGATGGTGACTGCAGCCATGAAATTAAAAGATGCTTACTCCTTGAAAGAAAAGCTATGACTAACCTAGGCAGCATATTGAAAAGCAGAGACAGTACTTTGCCAACAAACGTCCATCAAGTCAAAGCTATGGTTTTTCCAGTGGTCATATGTGGATGTGAGAGTTGGACTGTGAAGAAAGCTGAGCACCGAAAGAATTGATGCTTTTCAACTGTGGTGTTGGAGAAGACTCTTGACAGTCCCTTGGACAGCAAGGAGATCCAACCAGTCCATCCTAAAGGAATTCAGTCCTGAATATTCATTGGAAGGACTGATGTTGAAGCCGAAACTCCAATCCTCTGGCCACCTGATGTGAAGAACTGACTCATTTGAAAAGATCCTGATGCTGGGAAAGATTGAAGGTGGGAGGAGAAAGGGATGACAGAGGATGAGATGGTTGGATGGCATCATCAACCCAATGGACATGAGTTTGGGTAAACTCCAGGAGTTGGTGATAGACAGGGAGGCCTGGCATGCTGCAGTCCATGGGGTCACAAAGAGTCGGACACGACTGAGTGTCTGAACTGAACTGAACTGATAAGCACTTATAGATTTTTAACTTAAAGCCTTATAACAATCCCGAGAAATATCAGTATGTCCATTTTTCAGATGAGGAAACCAAAGCTCATTTGAGAAACCATAAAATAACTAAAGGAAGAACTGCCAGGTGGGGAGGAGCTGCCATGCCAGGGCCCCTGTTTTTCCTGCCTTGTATTTCCCCTTCCCCCTTCTGCTGTCACCCTCCAGGCTTCCACTCCTTAGAAATCGGATCCAAATATGGATTCAGACACCATCAAGAAAGACTCTCATAAGTCCCTGAGAAGAGGAACACAAGTCTACAGAATCAGACAGAAACAACTGAATCCGGACTGTGCCATTTAATGGTGGTTTGATTTTGAGGAATTTTTTTTTTTTCATTTTCTCAAGGCCTCCTTTTCCTCATCAGTCAAATGGATGGTACTTATGTCATATAGTTATGGTGAGGATTAAACAAGGTTATTCTTATCAGGAACTTAACAAAATGTACTCGGTAAATAATAACAATAATAATATTGGGGGGAATGTTGACTTTTAAGGGAATTGATTATACCAGTATCAAACTGTGAATCATTAGTTCATGATATAATAATGGAACTCTATAAAAAGGAAGAGGAAGGTAAAAAGCATAACAAATATAGGAAATTTTGATATAAAAGATTTTATCATAGAACTCTACCTAGCCTTTAATAACCACCATTATTGGTGAAGCTGTTTGAGGGCAATATAGGAGGTAAGTTTTCCTAACCCATTTGATCATTATTTTTCTGGAGTCCTGTTAATTTCTAAGGAATCTTTGGGAAACTCTCAAACAGACAAACTCTGGTTGTAACTTAAATTATTCGGAGAAGTAGGGAATTGTTTTATTGCCAAACAATATGCTTCCACATCAGAGACTTTGAAAATATATATTCTAACATTTTCAAATTCACATAGCATCCCATAGGCTAGAAAACCTAGGGCTTTAGGAAAAGTGAGTTATGATTCCAGTATTATTTGATATTAACTAACATAGGATTGAATCTCTCAATATAGAAAGAAAGCCAGGCTTGGGGAAGGACAGAGCAGAAGGCAAAAGAGACTCCTCCAACCACCACCACCACCTAGGAGAAGGGGGAAAGGAGAAGATGTGGAGAGTGGGGACCTGCTGGAAAGATGCATGTGGATGGGCTCCAGGTTTCAGAGAAAGACAGGAAAGAGAAAGGAAAATATCTCTGTAACCCTGGGGAATCAACTAGGAGGGGCATCCTGAGGATGCCAAGCATAGGGTCCCGACTTTGCTAAGCACCACCTTGTTTGCCCTCAGCTGTTTCTGTGTAACCAAAGGCAGTGTGTGTAGGAATTTTTGTCCCACACAAGTGCACATATTTGCAAGTCAATGGAAACAATACCAGTGAAAGTCAACACTGCTTTGAATGATTTGTCAGTTTCTTTGGAACACATGGTTGACTGTGTCCTAAGGGCAGCTCCCAGGTGATTCCATAGTGGAAGTATGACTGCATGTTCTTCATGGTGGAATTGGTATAGAGTGGTTGCTGAAGCCCAGAAAGATTTCTTAGGGCACCCTAAGGCCAGCTCACAGCATAAACCTGGAGGAACACTGACCAGTGAGATGCACTACCTGCCTTCTTCTCATTCGCCTCCTCAATTCAAGTCTTCCTAACAACATCCAATGTTCCATTTTGTTTTGTTGTAAAATTGTTAAATAAGTGCTTCCTCATAGAAAAATTGACAAGCAGATGAAAGGAAAAAGAAGGGGAAAATCACTCTTGATCCCACTGTTAGTATTTACTAGTATTTTTTCATTAAATTTTCTATCAATTCTAAATACAACTTTGAGTCCAGATTCTTTTCACATATATATATATATCCTTTTCCATTTTAAGTTGTTATAAGATATTGAATATTGTTCCCTATGCTATAGAGTAAATCCTTGTTGTTTATTTTATATATAGTAGCGTATATCTGTTAATCCCATACTCCTGATTTATCCCTTTCCTCTTTCCCCTTTGATAACCATAAATTTGTTTGCTATGTCTGTGAGTCAGTTTCTGCTCTGTAAACAAATTCATTTGTATTATGTTTTAGATTCCACAGGTAAATGATACCATAAAATATTTGTCTTTGTCTGACTGACTTAGTATCCAGATTTGTTTGTTTGTTTTTTCCCCAAATCTATTATTGACTCTCTTGCTCGCCCTCATTTACTGCAACTTTATTTCAGACCTTTTCTCACTTGAAAGTATTTCCCATCCTTAAGGACACGGGGGTGACTGAAGAAAGCAAGAGCCCTACCTACTCTCATACAGCCTGAAAGCAATATCAATCAATCTTTTCCCTTCTTTAACAGAGGTCTTTTATAGTTCATATTCTTCTGTGGCTTGTTTTTCCCTCTTAACATTATATCCTGAAGATCATCCTCACTCTTTCTTATTAATACATTGTGTGTTATTTCCTTGTATCCTTGTATCATAATGTAACCAACCCATGTTGACGGGCCTTTAAGGTGTCACCAGTCTTTATTACTGCAAATAGTACTACAGTAAACAACCTTGTACATGTGACATTTCACACATGTGGGAACAGAGCTGTAGAATAGAAACCTGAGAGTTGGCTTGGGTAGACTTGCCAGACCGCCCGCCATACAGGTTTACCAAGTAACATTTCCTCAGCAACCTGTCAGAGGGCCAGTTTCCCCACCACCTTAAAAAGCTCTCCTCTTTCTCCTCTGAAACCCACTTCCTGGCTCTGGGAAATCCCATAGCAGAGAGAACTGAAGGAGATGGGAAGGGAAAGGGCAAGCTTTCTTTCTCCCTCGGGCCACCAAGGAACTTTTCTCCATGGAGGTCTGGGCTGATTTTTTAAGGTTCCTTTATTCCTTAAAGAAAGAAACTGCTACAGCGCTACTATGTAGGGGCCCTTTGAGGGGACGGATTTCTCTCCTGTGTTTCCATCTAAGCCAACCACTTAAAAAGATAAGGGGCACCGTTCAGGGTTGTTGGAGCAGTAGGGGAACACATGGCTGATCAGCAATCAAATGGCCACTCAGGAGAGCAATCTGTGTGCTCTCCCCACCGAGCAGCCAGTTTCAACCGGCACCTAGGCAGAGCCCATTTGCCAGCTTCTTTGTGCCGTGGCTATGCTCCCCGTCTTGGGGGCTGGGGCAGGTTAGGAGAGAGCGCCCATGTTGTACAACAGGATATCTGAGCCGCCCTTTATGCCTACCTATTTCTTTCCCTGTTTTCACCCTTTTGTGTGTTTTTAATGGGGATAAGTGTGAGATGTACTGGAGTGCAATCACATTGTGGTCTTAAAAGGATCTCTGATGACAGAAAATATGTCAATTTATTATTTCCCTCGGGACAGAGGGAAAAAGTACAAAGGTTCAATGGATGATGAAGATAATACTTGTGCGCTGTATAGCATTTTCCAACAAAAGATTTTAAGGTGATTTTCCTTCAAAAAAAAATATTTTAGTCCCATTTTGTAGGTGGGGAGACAAGAAGATTTCGTAGTGACTGAAACGTCCTAGTGGTGGGACCCTGCCTAGAGTCAGCATCTCTATGATCCTTTCTGGGCTCTTTTCACTCCCTCTAGTGGAATTTGGTTCTTCACATCAGAGTTTCATACAGCAAACAGCAAGCACTGTGCTATTGTGTGTGATCTTTTGGGTACCAGGGCCACAGTTTCATCAAATCTTCAACCCAATGGCTCTGTCTGTGATCAGAACCGTCTCCTGTACCTACAGCTCCATTTTCCTTAAATAACAATTAGCCCAGCAGATCCTAGGCTGTTCTCAAACGCAGGCAGCATTGTGGTGAGGCTCAAGCAAGGAGGTAGCCGCTTGTTATTTGTCACGCAGGGTCATTCATAATGAATCAACAAAGCATTGACAATAGTTTTCTTGTAAACTGAACAAACCTTATAAATGGTGTGTGGTCTCCCCTC
This sequence comes from Bison bison bison, assembly GCF_000754665.1. Lineage (NCBI taxonomy): Eukaryota > Metazoa > Chordata > Mammalia > Artiodactyla > Bovidae > Bison > Bison bison. The sequence goes on from NW_011494939.1 coordinate 3,062,740, forward strand.
CCCCATGAATTAGTTCCTTTGTCCTGAAATGTGTGGTTAGCACAGATATTCATTCTGCTCTGCTGGGAGAGTGGCGGGAGTCTAGGGAGGCACCCGGAATGTGCAAGACAAGTCGACATTTTATCTTGTGGTTTTCTGTATCAGAACTGGAAATATCTCATGTGTACCTTGAAAAGTCAGAGAAAAACCTAGGTGGAAAGCATAGAAAACTTTCTGGACTGAGTGATCAATTTTAGGACATGAACGTGATGGCTACTTCCTCTCTTTTATGTGTACAAGGATGAAAGGAAATTAAGACTGTAGAAACAGTTTTTTAAGCGCTTTGTATGGCTGCTTGAAATTCATTGTATGATTGCCTATTTTTTAAAAACCTAAATAAGGAGGCCGAAGGTACTTAGAAGGAAACTAATTGCTTTAAGCTTTTCCTCCTCAGTGTATGCTATTCTCTGCTGTTATATAATCTTGGATACTGAGCAACTGAATGAAAGAAGCAGTGTCTTACTTAAAGTAAATAGACAAACATTATTTGCTGCTGGCATCTTCTTTGGCTCCTGGGATAGGAGTGAGAGGGTATATTTTGTAGTTAAAGTTACCATGACTTAGAGTTCATAATATCAATCTTATTATCAAAAACTAAAACAAAAATTCACAGAATTGCAAAGAGCAAATTTATGTGGAAGGTTTTTAAAATCTTGAAATGTTCAAGTATCGCTCCTTGTCTTTGTAAAAGGCAAATTATGATGGCATAATTTCTGATGTGTTGTTACCAGATAGTGTGTTGGAATGTGTATTAGATCAAACTGATAGACTGCCGCATGAAAGAGCTGCAATATTCAAACGACTTCACGTATAAAATTATTTACAGAATTATACCACATTAATAGCATTTATTTCATGTCAGATATAATTTTTCTTAATGGTAAATTTTTATTAAGGCCTATGAATGTGTTTTCACCTCTTTAAAAGAATTGCCAAAATCACTGCTCACACATGAAAACAAGTCAATGATTAAGATCACATAAACCCATGTAATATGTATATTCAATCCAGAGTTGTTTTAGGGTCATTGTAGCCATAGAGTTTTCAAATAAATTATTTGAATATAAAAGTAGATTATGTATTTCCCCTGTGGCTGGCCAAATGTCTTTTCAACAAAGGGTAAAATAAGAAGGCTATTTTTTTGTGTAAAAGAGTGATCTTTTTAGTCATGCTTGGCTGCCTTTTCAGGACTGTCTCCATTTATAATGAGATATTCTTGAACTCATTTGAACCAGAAAGTTTAGTAAATTTGTGGCACATTTTTACATGAAATATCATGATTTGTTTAAAATGATCAGGGGAGAGCAAAGGGAGAGTAGATTAATGGTTGTTTTGATTTCTAGATTATAATTTTTGAGCTGGCATTTAAATTGGACAAAATCTAGAATATTGAAAACGTGTATGTATTTACTTTATTTCAAACTTCTTGGCAGTTCTCATTTCATCTTATTGCTTGCTGAAAGGTATACTTGCCATTCGGATCTCAGTTAAATCTCAATTGAAGCTGTCATAAAGACTATCATTACAATAGTTTTTATAGTAGTATTTTTCAGGGTTCCTGACATTGAAAGGTGGTGATGGCCCTTCCAAAATATTGAAGAAAAGTGTTTTTCTATAATTTCATGGCTCTGATTTGTAGTAGATTTGACTTAAATGCAAATTTATAAATATTGAGTTTTTCCTTTTCTTTATAAACATACTAAAAAAAAAAAAATCCTGAAAATGAAAACATACACACACAAGTGGTGAAAGGGATCTTTGGAAAACTGAAAGTAAACTTTGACTTGTTCATTAACATATGAAAACACATTTATGTTATTCTCTTATATTTTAACTTTCTCTACATTTAATTATTTTTCCTCACATACCTGAAGGTCATTTAAAAAACTCTTAGTTATATATATTTTGCCATTTCAAACAGAAAAATCAGTTAATAGACCTTAACCTGGTATCAGAAATCAATTCTGTATTGTAATCATTCCCAATCTTATTTCTTTAATTGTGCTTTGAAATGGCCTCATTACTTGTTTTACATTTTGTTTTTCTCAAACCCCCTATTTTCTCTATAACTGCTCTACAACAAATGCCATTTTTTTCTATTTTTTTGCCTTTCCCTGGTTTTTACAGCAAACGATGTGTCATATCTCTCCTGAAATTGGCCATTCTTTTCAGAAAAGATTTTTTTTTTTTTTGGCCTGTGGTGTTACACTGAAAAAGTCACCCAGCTAAAATGAGTTACTTCATTTCCAAATAAAAACAATGGTGTTTTCATGCCTGCACTTATTATTATTCTGAGAATGTACTAATTTGTTACATCCAAGATGACGGTTCGTTGGGTCTGTGAAAAGGGCAGTGTGCCAACTATAGCAGGGAAGTAAAAGGCCTTCTTTCATGGGAAGTAGTGGGACAGAAAGTAGCCCGCAGTTCAGCGGGTATCAGGAGGCATGCTGCCAGTGGAGTCATCCCAGTGTCAGGGTTTCCTGTGCTGGGTTCTGAATCAAGCAAAAACTATGATTTCACTTAATGTCAGCCTGGGCAGCCAAATTTTCAAACCCACTATTGCTCTAAGGAGCAACTGATAAATGTTTTATCCCTGCAGGCACTGGCTGATGTGGCACAAGGGTTTTGAATGTGTGCAGTGCATTATTACTTTTGGCATTAAGCTTAGATAATTGTCTACTTACCCTGAGCCGGTAATAGCAAAATACAAGTGGAGGTTACTCTTATAAAGTAAAACTACAAAATAGATTTATCTGTATTATGATGAATTTTTTTTATTCCTGTCCTCCCCCCTATTAAATTTAAATGATAATGAAGTTTGATTCTATACCTTTATTTGGCTCTAAACCAGGGTGGTCTCATAATTTTGCTTTACATGCATGACATTGCTTAAGGTCATTAGCTGTAAATCGTAGTATAAAAAGGCTGAAAATATATTCAGTACTTTGTAGTTTCCGAATACACATTTAAGAGCTGCTATGAAAAGTCGAGACCTACATGGCAGATTTTCTGGCACTGAATGGTCAATTTAGTGATGTAGATTAGTGAATCCACACAGTAAGTGGAGAGAAACGATAATAATGCTTTGATATGTCCCTCTGTTGAAGCATATCCTGGCTGATCTATTTTCTGTTGTAATATTTTTCCTTGTCCTGTGGCAAAATGCTCTCTAATTTTTAAAAAATATAACCCAGATAAAATGATCAGTTTTTAAAAATTATTTTCATCTGCTTTGGGACCACTGAAATAATAAATGAAAGGCATTTGGATGAATGAATTTTATTTTGTTGGAGTAAAAAACTTCCCTTTGAGAATGTTTGCTTTTTGTTCAACATGTATTTGTTGAGTTTTCTTTTCATATAAAGTTTTAATTCATGGTCATTTTTTATTTTAAAGAGGAGTGTTCTTGTTTAACATTTAAACAACTCTTTTAGTAATAATGATGATGACGATGATATTTTATCTAAATCTTGAAATAGGTCTTGCTTAAAATATGACTGACCTTAACATGGTGCTTTAGTCTTATTTCATTTTTTGTAACTGTTCATGTTCCTGGAAAATGACAATGAGTTCTACATTTTGTAATTTTTCCTAGGTTACAAATTTGATTTTCTTGACAACTTCAAAATTAAGGGCGTACGTATTATTATTTTTCATTTCAAATGGAAACTAGCTGAATTTACAATAAAGGCAACTGAAAATTGGGATTGTTTAAAAATTAAAACAAAAATACACCGTTGTAACAGATTTTAAATGAAGTAGATTATCAAGTGGACTGCTAATTTTGCCTTTCCAAAATGTTGGATATTTAACCCTCAGAATAATTAAATATTTGTAATAAAGCAGTTAATTCAAGCAGTTTATTGCTGTAATTTGCAAAAGTACATTGAGCTGCTTTCTTTTCAGCTCATTGATGGAGGAACAAACATTTCTTTAATAAGACTACAGCACATTCTAATTTTGTTGCAAAAGCTTAGATAAGGATCAGGCCCCCTCTGAATCACTGCATTGACCTATGACATTGAAAGTGCTGAAGCTCTTTGGCAAAAGAAGAGTTAGACAGTCATTATTATGCACAGGACTTTCCAGTTCTAAAGGGGCTCTGTGCTTTCTCTCAGATAGACTTTGTTTGTTGGAAATGAGAACTGTATTTTGGCAGCAAAGGACCAGAACTGAAGCTACTCTGCAGGCAGACTCATTATGACATAATCCTTCATTAATCCTCATTCTCTATTAATAGATCATGCAGCAGTTTTGCTTTAGTTGATCATCTTCATCAAGGAGCTATGAAAAAGCATTATTGGTGAAATGCCCACCTCTGGTTTTAAGGCTGCTGGTTTATATTCATCTTTATTAGCTGCAAAGATTAATGGTGAAAATAATCTCTTGGACTTTGCTTAGTATACAAATGACATATGAGCACCTAAAAAATCTAAAGTAACTGGATCTTGGTGTTTGGGTGGGGGAGGAGTTGGTAAAACTCACCTGGGAAGAAAATATACCATTTAACAATTTAAAAAAGAAAGGTTTATCAGGCTGAAATTTCCTCTGGAGAGATAAAGGGGTTCTAGTTGTAGAAGTGTGGGAATAGTGGCTGAACAGTCCAAGTTCCCATAGTGCTTCAGAAAACTAGTGATCATAAAACATACATCTGTTACTGTGTAGATTGGAACAATCTTGAGAAGCTGAACTTTTCAAAATGAGTGGGTAGGGGCGCATTTCCCTTAGAAATATATATGTGTGCTTCTTTTCATCCAAATTATCTGCCCCAATCAGAGATGAGAGCTATAGCATTCTGTTAGATTTTCATGTTACCCTACTGCATTTTGGAACCCATGTAAAAATGTAGGAACAATAAATAAATGTGCTTTGCTGGGGTGTTTTGTCATTTTTTAAATTGAAATCTGTAACACTCTTGGGGTCACTGCTGAGCCAGAAGTTCCCACAGCAAGTTTGCTCCTAGGCTCAGCCTGAAATTCCCCGAGTCCCATGACCTCCTACTTTCCCTGACTCTATGCACCAAGACTTTGATGTACATTTGTTGATAGACCCAAAACCTTATCAGAAGGTATAATTAGGAGCAATAGGAGGAGGTTCTAATGATATTTCTTTCATCTTAAGTCCACAGAGTGTGAATATTACAAAATAAAATACTATCAATGGGGAGATTATTTGGCTGAGAATATGAACATTTTCCTAGAGGAATATACTAGAAAACCTTTTTCTGTGGTTGACAGGTGATTGTTCTGGTAGGAATGTACTTATAGTGTTGAATCATTAATGGAGATTGTGCCTCTTTGGAACTGGTGACAGCCCTACATTGATCCCTGATAGTAATGCCACTAATTCTTAAAATATTAGAAAATATGCAGGCTGCAACAAAACTGTGGGGATGTATTTTTTGTATTGTCTTGCACATATTTGTGAGTTGAATAAACCTCAAGGAAGGTAATGAAGTTGTCCTTAAGCACCCAATTGTAATGGTTTAATTTGGTTTCTATCCAGGCCTTCTCATCTCTTAATGTTTTTATTTATATTCTATAGTAAGAGAATTAAGGTTTACTGAACAGCTCTTATAAACGTACCACCTCCCTAGGCACTTTACATAAGTTATCAAAATTAATTTTAGAGTTAATAGTCTAAGCTAACTGAGGGAGAATTATTGTAGAACTGTGTTTTCTAGGCTTTTGATATTTAAACTGTGTTGGAACCTGGGTTGACACCATGATAGAGGACAGTCCAATCAAAGCCTGAGAGATCAAAATATGACTGAGGCTTGAGATCTAGTGGCTGTCTTTCTTCATGAGAAGTGGCTGGTGGTGGATGGAAGGGCAACATAGACTCTATGTAGAGAATATTCAGCCCTCAAATGGGGATCTTTACGATAGCAAATAAGAAGCTGCTAAATAAGAACTTTGAAATTACCATGACCAAGCTAGGACCTGCAAACCTGAAAAACCAGTCAATCTCGTCAATCTCCCCATGGTAGACAGCTTCTTAGAAATGTTTGACCACCTCTTCATTGATTTGATTTAATCTGAGGCTTTGCTTGGGGCTTCCCTGGTGGCTCAGATGGTAAAGAATCCGCCTGCAATGTGGGAGACCTGGATTCGATCCCTGGGTTGGGACGATCCCCTGGAGAAGGGCATGGCAAGCCACTCCAACATTCTTGCCCAAAGAATCTCATGGTCAGAGGAGCCTGGCAGGCTACAGTCCCTGAGGTCGAAAAGAGTCAGACATGACTGAGTGACTAAGCACAGCACAGCAGAGGCTTTGCTTCACAGCAATAGCATGGCATTTAGTTAGTTTCTATTTAAGGAGATTCAACACAGCAAAAGTATTGTTGCATATAAAAAAATAAGGACCAGACAATGTCTAAGAAATGTATTTAACATTTAATAAAAACATAGATCATAGCAATTTGGTCTTGGGTTTTCTTGCTGAGTTTTCTGGTGTTTGGATATTAAAAAGCCTCAGAGTTCCCCATAAAACCATTGCAAATTGCTCCTGGACAGAATTCATCCTCCCCTATGTTATTCTCCTATTGTTGTGGTAATAAATTAACCACAAACTTAGTGGCTTAAAACAACCCAAATTTATTATCTTACAGTTATGGAAGTCAGATGTCTAAAATGAGTCCACAACACTGCATTCTTTTTGGAGACTCAGGAGAGAATCTATTTCCTTGACTGTTCCAGCTTCCAGAGGCCTCATACATCCTTTGGCTTGTGGCCCCTGTCTCCATCTTCAAAGGCAGCAAAAAAGCATAGTATGTTCACATTCCCTTCTTTCTATCCCTTTTCTTCTGGGGTCACATACCTTCTGTCTGATTCTGACTCCTGCCTCCCTCTCATAAAACCCCTGTGGTGACATCTCAGGCCCACCTGGACAATCCAGGATAAACTCCCCATCTCAAGATCTTTACCCTGATCACCTCTGCAGAGTTCCTTTGCCATTCCAGGTAACATTCACAGGTTCCAGAGACTAAGGTGTGAACATCTTCAAGGACCATTTTCAGCCTAACACATCCCCTGACCCTCAGGAAAGAATAGGGCTTGTATTCCTTTTCTTCAGGCATGAAATGGTGCTGAGATCAGCAGTTTCCCACCTTGGCTGGGGATTTTTTTTTTTTTTTTAACCCTAATGCCTGCAATGTACCCCAGATCGATTACATCAGGTCTGTGGGCGTGGCTCACAAGGCATAGGGTATTTTATGCTCCCCAGATGACTCCAAAGTGCAGCCAAGGTTGAGAGCTAATCATTAAGAATGTTTCCTTTTCTTTTTGAAGGCTGTCTTAGGGCATGACCTGGATATATGAGAGTGCCTCAACTTTACCAAACTAATTTCAAATTTTGTTAAGAGGTACATGAAAATGTCTAGAAGAATGCATGTTTTTGTTCATTTTTATTGAAGTATAGTTGATTTACAGTGTTTCAGGTGTACAGCAAAGTGATTCAGTTAGACATTGATATATACACATATATGGAGAAGGCAGTGGCAACCCACTCCAGTACTTTTGCCTGGAAAATCCCATGGACGGAGGAGCCTGGTGGGCTGTGATCCATGGGGTCACTAGGAGTTGGACACGACTGAGCGACTTCACTTTCACTTTTCACTTTCATGCATTGGAGAAGGAAATGGTAACCCACTCCAGTATTCTTGCCTGGAGGATCCCAGGGATGGGGGAGCTTGGTGGACTGCCATCTATGGGGTCGCACAGAGTCAGACAGGACTGAAGCAACTCAGCAGCAGCAGCAGCAGCAGCATACACATATATACACACACATCAGTTATGGTTTTCTCTGGATATATACCCAGGAGTGAAACTACTAGATCATATGGTAGCTCTATTTTTAGTTTTTTAAGGACCCTCCATTCTGTTCTCCATAGTGGCTGTACTAATTTACATTCCTACCAACAGTGTAGGAGAGTTCTTTTTTCTCCACACCGTCTCCAGTACTTATTACTTACAGACTTTTTGAAGACGGTCATTCTGACTGGTATGAGGTGGTAGCTCATTGTAGTTTTGATTTGAGAATGCATATTTTAATTGTTCAGAATTTGTTAGATTAGCCTTAGGATGCTATAGTCAAGAGAGTGGGATGAAGACAATCTATTCTGTAATTACCGAGTTCAAGCAATAATGATTTAAACTATATACACCTACAGATAAATCTTGTATGTGCTGAATATATAAGTTAAGCACTTTTTAAAAATAATTTTTCCCTTAATAGTATGAATTCAAAGCAGTCTCTTCCATGCTGTTATAAGCTGTAAATCAATGATACAGAATGTAACCCAACATTCTGAAACTGAAATTGACTTAACAGTGAGTTGCTGCTAAGTCGCTTCAGTCGTGTCCGACTCTGTGCGACCCCAGAGATGACAGCCCACCAGGCTCCCCTGTCCCTGGCATTCTCCAGGCAAGAACACTGTAGTGGCTTGCCATTTCCTTCTCC
>NW_011494939.1:3071338-3075680 GCF_000754665.1 Bison bison bison
AAAGTGAAGTCGCTCAGGTTGTCTACTTGAAAGTTATACAGTCGTGTCCGACTCCTAGCGACCCCATGGACTGCAGTCTACAGGCTCCTCCGTCCATGGGATTTTCCAGGCAAAAGTACTAGAGTGGGGTGCCATTGCCTTCTCCAACAGTGAGTTATATGGATTCAAATATGAAATAATTCCTTCCTTTTCATATTTACACTGTATTTCTTCACTTAAAGTTTACCCTTCCACATAGCTAGAAGGCTTGGTGTTTTAGAAGGGCTTATGTTGGTTGACATTTGAATAATTGATTAACTTATTGTCACTGAATCGTCAAGACCTTTAAGTCATCACATAATCTTGACTCTCTTCCAGTGTGAAAATATACATTATATTGTATCTCTAGATAATTACTACTAAAAAAGAGAGACAAAGGAGTTCAGATATTTTCCTCCCTTGACTATTTGAATTGTCTGTGGGCTTTACCGGTCAATTCTGTTTCCTAGGATTGGAAAAGGTCAGCTCTGTATTGGGCTCCATCGAGAAGGGTTTAGGAGACTGTTACAAGATGCCATTAACATAAAATGGTCTGTTGGTGTTTATGCTTTGATGCTACAAGGACAAGGAATACAGTGGCTACATTTTTTTGAATTAGGACATAAAGTCTAAGGAGCAACATTTGCCCTATTTCCACATAGAAGAGGAAGTGTGGAAAATGTTGCATCCGTACTAAATGATGGGAGATTACTCAGGACATTTTCATATATCATGGGGGCAATGAATAAAACATTTAAAATCAAACTGATTATTTTCAAAAGTAGGTTTGGTTGTAGGTAATTTATTAGATTCTTATTAGTAATTTAAATAATGGGAACTATTCATTAAGAATAAATAAATACTAATATAATAAATAGCATGGACTGCAGCCCACCAGGCTCCTCCGTCCATAGGATTTTCCAGGCAAGAGTACTGGAGTGGGGTGCCATTGCCTTCTCCGAATATATCAATTTGTTCAATTACATTTGAGAAAGGAATGTGTTCCATTAGCATTTTTGACAAACACTAAAAGCACACAAAAATCCTACACTGAAGGTACTATATCAATGCATATGTAATAAATAATAGCTACTACTTAATACACTTTAAATTTAATTAATACACTTTAAATAAATTAGCTCATTTAATAGCACAGTAACATATAAATGCAAATACCCCATTTTACAGATGAGAAAACAGAACTAGAGAAGTTTAGTAACTCTATCAAAATCATAGAACTAGTAAGTGGTAGAAGCAGCAGGCACACCTAAATGTGAGTCTCAGCTCTCCTGACCACTTCAGTTCCAGAGAATGAAGGCTTTAACTTACTTTCAAATGCTCTGAATTCACAGTTGTTAAGTCTGTAATCCCAGATCAAGAGATAAGAATAAACACAGGCCAAAGCTTTGTACCCAGGTTGGTTTTCAGGGCATGATGAGATAAGAATGAGAACTTTACTACAAAGAAGAGGTCTCCAGGAAGCTTGATTTTTCATTTGGAATTGTATCATATGCATGTTTAAACTATCCTCAAGATGATATTGATTCCTCTATTTGTGTGTGTTCCACTTTGAAAATCCTGATCATTTAGAGGTAAATTAATTTGCTTCGTTTTATTTTAGACTATATATAAAATATCTAGTTTTATTTTTATGAATCAGTGTTTCTTAACCCGATCCTTAAATCACAAGAATTAAAATTACCTGCTTGTTAAAAATATACTTCCTGGATTCCATTTTAGATCATCCTGATTCACAGTCTCTAAGGTCGGGGCTTGGAGAAGATGTTGTTCGTTTTATAAACTAATCAGGTGATTTGTTGTAGAAATTAATTTTACTTGCCCAAAATTTAGATTCTAAAATCAATGCTCATTATAGTGATTTAGAGACAGTGCAAAGCTTCCGAGAAGGACAAAGCTAATAATATACTTCATATACTATTTTCTTCTATCTTCATTTCTTCATGTTAACTTCTTCCTTCCTTTTTCTTTATTCATCAAACACTAGCTGATGCTCCCACAATGTGTGGCCACTCGGCTAACCTGGATGCATGACTACTGTCACAGTTTAGGAGATTTCACTGTCCCTGCTCTTGCATATTAGATAATTCCAGCTCTAAAGAAACCTGTTTGATATTGTTAAGTCCACCATTTTCCAATCATATTTACCCACATATGTATCCTTTTTCAAAGAATATTTGTTATCCTGGAGAGCAACTTTAGAAAAAGGGGATTTGACAATGATATTTTAAAGCATATTAACATATAATCAATAATTGGCAGGATTTCCTGGAAGTGCATTTATTGCCTTTTTAAAATAACTATTGCCAGGATAAAAAACTTCTGGTAGATTACCCATGCTCTGAAGTTTCTCTTGGAAGACTTGACCTGTACTAAAGGAAATAGAGGCAATCCTAGCGTTTTTGATTATACCAGACTTTAGGTAAGAATCCTAATATATATTTCTATTCCTTTTTAGAAAAGTGCAAACTCAACCAATTCACCTATTTTGTTATAAATTTGGATAAATGATTCAGTATTATAATCTTGGTCTCTAACTGTTAATTTACAGTTTGTCTTTACTTGTTTTTAGATGATTAAAGCAACATGTATATTTTAAAAACACACAAATAAAACAGAAGCATATAAAGTACACAGTAAGAACCAAAAATGATTTCCCATTCCTATTATGTCAGTCTCATTCCCTAGGCATGCTTCTGCATCTCTTTCAGTTTTTTCCTATATTGTGTTTACACACATACACATGCAATGTATGAGGAAATCAGTATGAATAATATGCTACCCTGGAATTCTCTTGCTTTTTCTATGATCCAACGGATGTTGGCAATTTGATCTCTGGTTCCTCTGCCTTTTCTAAATCCAGCTTGAACATCTGGAAGTTCATTTCCCATACTATTGAAGCCTGGCTTGGAGAATTTTGAGCATTATTTTGCTAATGTGTGAGATGAGTGCAATTGTGCGGTAGTTTGAACATTTTTTGGCATTGCCATTCTTTGGGCTTGGAATGAAAACTGACCTTTTCCAGTTCTTGTGGCCACTGCTGAGTTTTCCAAATTTGCTGGCATACTGAGTGCAGCACTTTCACAGCAACATCTTTTAGGATTTGAAATAGCTCAACTGGAATTCCATCACCTCCACTAGCTTTGTTCGTAGTGATGCTTCTAAAGGCCCACTTGGCTTCACATTCCAGGATGTCTGGCTCTAGGTGAGTGATCACACTATCCTGGTTATCTGGGTCATGAAGATCTTTTTTGTATAGCTCTTCTGTGTATTCTTGCCACCTCTTCTTAATATCTTCTGCTTCTGTTAGGTCTATACCATTTCTGTCCTTTATTGTGCCCATCTTTTTATGAAATGTTCCCTTGGTATCTCTAATTTTCTAGAAGAGATCTCTATTCTTTCCTATTCTGTTGTTTTCCTCTATTTCTTTGCACTGATCATTGATCTTTCTTTTTTTTAATTTTATTTTATTTTTAAACTTTACAATATTGTATTAGTTTTGCCAAATATCGAAATGAATCCGCCACAGGTATACCTGTGTTCCCCATCCTGAACCCTCCTCCCTCCCCATACCCTCCCTCTGGGTCCTCCCAGTGCACTAGCCCCAAGCATCCAGTATCGTGCATTGAACCTGGACTGGCGACTTGTTTCATACATGATATTATACATGTTTCAATGCCATTCTCCCAAATCTCCCCACCCTCTCCCTCTCCCACAGAGTCCATAAGACTGATCTATACATCAGTGTCTCTTTTGCTGTCTCGTACACAGGGTTTTTGTTACCATCTTTCTAAATTCCATATATATGCGTTAGTATACTATATTGGTGTTTATCTTTCTGGCTTACTTCACTCTGTATAATAGGTTCCAGTTTCATCCATCTCATTAGAACTGATTCAAATGTATTCTTTTTAATGGCTGAGTAATACTCCATTGTGTATATGTACCACCACTTTCTTATCCATTCATCTGCTGATGGGCATCTAGGTTGCTTCCATGTCCTGGCTATTATAAACAGTGCTGCGATGAACATTGGGGTACACGTTTCTCTTTCCCTTCTGGTTTCCTCAGTGTGTATGCCCAGCAGTGGGATTGCTGGATCATAGGCAGTTCTATTTCCAGTTTTTTAAGGAATCTCCACGCTGTTCTCCATAGTGGCTGTACTAGTTTGCATTCCTACCAACAGGGTAAGAGGGTTCCCTTTTCTCCACACCCTCTCCAGCATTTATTGCTTGTAGACTTTTGGATCGCAGCCATTCTGACTGGCATGAAATGGTACCTCATAGTGGTTTTGATTTGCATTTCT
>NW_011494939.1:3075780-3075986 GCF_000754665.1 Bison bison bison
TGGGTCATTTATTTTTCTGGAGTTGAGCTGTAGGAGTTGCTTGTATGTTTTTGAGATTAGTTGTTTGTCAGTTGCTTCATTTTCTCCCATTCTGAAGGCTGTCTTTTCACCTTGCTAATAGTTTCCTTTGATGTGCAGAAGCTTTTAAGTTTAATTAGGTTCCATTTGTTTATTTTTGCTTTTATTTCCAATATTCTGGGAGGTGG
>NW_011494939.1:3076841-3079027 GCF_000754665.1 Bison bison bison
TCTGTGAAGAATACCGTTGGTAGCTTGATAGGGATTGCATTGAATCTATAAATTGCTTTGGGTAGTATACTCATTTTCACTATATTGATTCTTCCAATCCATGAACATGGTATATTTCTCCATCTATTAGTGTCCTCTTTGATTTATTTCACCAGTGTTTTATAGTTTTCTATATATAGATCTTTAGTTTCTTTAGGTAGATATATTCCTAAGTATTTTATTCTTTCCGTTGTAATGGTGAATGGAATTGTTTCCTTAATTTCTCTTTCTGTTTTCTCATTATTAGTGTATAGGAATGCAAGGGATTTCTGTGTGTTGATTTTATATCCTGCAACTTTACTATAGTCATTGATTATTTCTAGTAATTTTCTGGTGGAGTCTTTAGGGTTTTCTATGTAGAGGATCATGTCATCTGCAAATAGTGAGAGTTTTACTTCTTCTTTTCCAATTTGGATTCCTTTTATTTCTTTTTCTGCTCTGATTGCTGTGGCCAAAACTTCCAAAACTATGTTGAATAGTAATGGTGAAAGTGGGCACCCTTGTCTTGTTCCTGACTTTAGAGGAAATGCTTTCAATTTTTCACCATTGAGGATAATGTTTGCTGTGGGTTTGTCATATATAGCTTTTATTATTTTGAGGTATGTTCCTTCTATTCCTGCTTTCTGGAGAGTTTTTATCATAAATGGATGTTGGATTTTGTCAAAGGCTTTCTCTGCATCTATTGAGATAATCATATGGCTTTTATCTTTCAATTTGTTAATGTGGTGTATTACATTGATTGATTTGCGGATATTGAAGAATCCTTGCATCCCTGGGATAAAGCCCACTTGGTCATAGTGTATGATCTTTTTAATGTGTTGTTGGATTCTGATTGCTAGAATTTTGTTAAGGATTTTTGCATCTATGTTCATCAGTGATATTGGCCTGTAGTTTTCTTTTTTTGTGGGGTCTTTGTCAGGTGTTGGTATTAGGGTGATGGTGGCCTCATAAAATGAGTTTGGAAGTTTACCTTCCTCTGCAATTTTCTGGAAGAGTTTGAGCAGGATAGGTGTTAGCTCTTCTCTAAATTTTTGGTAGAATTCAGCTGTGAAGCCGTCTGGACCTGGGCTTTTGTTTGCTAGAAGATTTTTGATTACAGTTTCAATTTCCGTGCTTGTGATGGGTCTGTTAAGATTTTCTATTTCTTCCTGGTCCAGTTTTGGAAAGTTGTACTTTTCTAAGAATTTGTCCATTTCTTCCACGTTGTCCATTTTATTGGCATATAATTGTTGATAGTAGTCTCTTATGATCCTTTGTATTTCTGTGTTGTCTGTTGTGATCTCTCCATTTTCATTTCTAATTTTATTGATTTGATTTTTCTCCCTTTGTTTCTTGATGAGTCTGGCTAATGGTTTGTCAATTTTATTTATCCTTTCAAAGAACCAGCTTTTGGCTTTGTTGATTTTTGCTATGGTCTCTTTTGTTTCTTTTGCATTTATTTCTGCCCTAATTTTTAAGATTTCTTTCCTTCTACTAACCCTGGGGTTCTTCATTTCTTCCTTTTCTAGTTGCTTTAGGTGTAGGGTTAGGTTATTTATTTGACTTTTTTCTTGTTTCTTGAGGTATGCCTGTATTGCTACGAACTTTCCCCTTAGGATTACTTTTAAAGTATCCCATAGGTTTTGGGTTGTTGTGTTTTCATTTTCATTTGTTTCTATGCAAATTTTGATTTCTTTTTTGATTTCTTCTGTGATTTGTTGGTTATTCAGCAGCGTGTTGTTCAGCCTCCATATGTTGGAATTTTTAATAGTTTTTCTCCTGTAATTGAGATCTAATCTTACTGCATTGTGGCCAGAAAAGATGCTTGGAATGATTTCTATTTTTTTTGAATTTACCAAGGCTAGATTTATGGCCTAGGATGTGATCTATCTTGGAGAAGGTTCCATGTGTGCTTGAGAAAAAGGTGAAATTCATTGTTTTGGGATGAAATGTCCTATAGATATCAATTAGGTCTAACTGGTCTATTGTATCGTTTAAAGTTTGTGTTTCCTTGTTAATTTTCTGTTTAGTTGATCTATCCATAGGTGTGAGTGGGGTATTAAAGTCTCCCACTATTATTGTGTTATTGTTAATTTCTCCTTTCATACTTGTTAGCATTTGTCTTACATATTGCGGCACTCCCATGTTGGGTGCATATATATTTATAA
>NW_011494939.1:3079127-3080232 GCF_000754665.1 Bison bison bison
ACCCCTATGATTCGAATGTTGTAGCGTTTAATATTGTCCTGGAGGTCTCTGAGATTGTCCTCATTTCTTTTAATTCGTTTTTCTTTTATCCTCTCTGATTCATTTATTTCTACCATTCTATATTCTAATTCACTAATCCTATCTTCTGCCTCTGTTATTCTACTATTTGTTGCTTCCAGAGTGTTTTTAATTTCATTTATTGCATTATTCATTATATATTGACTCTCTTTTATTTCTTCTAGGTCCTTGTTAAACCTTTCTTGCATCTTCTCAATCCTTGTCTCCTGGCTATTTACCTGTGATTCCATTTTGATTTCAAGATTTTGGATCAATTTCACTATCATTATTCAGAATTCTTTATCAGGTAGATTCCTATCTCTTCCTCTTTTGTTTGGTTTGGTGGGCATTTATCCTGTTCCTTTATCTGCTGGTTATTCCTCTGTCTCTTCATCTTGTTTAAATTGCTGAGTTTGGGGTGTCCTTTCTGTATTCTGGCAGTTTGTGGAGTTCTCTTTATTGTGGCATTTCTTCACTCTGTGTGGGTTTGTACAAGTGGCTTGTCAAAGTTTCTTGGTTAGTGAAGCTTCTGTCGGTGTTCTGGTGGGTGGAGCTGTATTTCTTCTCTCTCCTTCCAAAGACTTGGGTTGCTTTTCTGGGTGCCTGATGTCCTCTGCTGGCATTCAGAAGTTGTTTTGTGGAATTTACTCGGCGTTTAAATGTTCTTTTGATGAATTTGTGGGGGAGAAAGTCCTCCACCAACTTAGCTCCTCCTCCTCATTGATCTTTCTTATCTCTCCGGGTTATTCTTTGGAACTCTGCATTCAAATGGGTATATCTTTCCTTTTCTCCTTTGCTTTTCACTTCTCTTCTTTTCACAGCTATTTGTAAGGCCTCCTCAGACAGCCATTTTGCCTTTTTGCATTTCTTTTTCTTGGGGATGGTCTTAATCACTGCCTCCTATACAATGTCACGAACCTCCGTCCATAGTTCTTCAGGCACTCTCTATCAGATCTAATCCCTATTTGCTCAGAATCTATTTGTCACTTCCACTGTATAATTGTAAGGGATTTGATTTAGGTCATACGTGAATGGTCTAGTGGTTTTC
>NW_011494939.1:3080332-3080889 GCF_000754665.1 Bison bison bison
AAAAGGTGAAATTCATTGTTTTGGGATGAAATGTCCTATAGATATCAATTAGGTCTAACTGGTCTATTGTATCGTTTAAAGTTTGTGTTTCCTTGTTAATTTTCTGTTTAGTTGATCTATCCATAGGTGTGAGTGGGGTATTAAAGTCTCCCACTATTATTGTGTTATTGTTAATTTCTCCTTTCATACTTGTTAGCATTTGTCTTACATATTGCGGCACTCCCATGTTGGGTGCATATATATTTATAATTGTTATATCTTCTTCTTGGATTGATCCTTTGATCATTATGTAGTGACCATCTTTGTCTCTTTTCACAGCCTCTGTTTTAAAGTTTATTTTATCTGATATAAGTATTGCTACTCCTGCTTTCTTTTGGTCCCTATTTGCATGGAAAATCTTTTTCCAGCCCTTCACTTTCAGTCTGTATGTGTCCCCTGTTTTGAGGTGGGTCTCTTGTAGACAACATATGTAGGGGTCTTGTTTTTGTATCCATTCAGCCAGTCTTTGTCTTTTGGTTGGGGCATTCAACCCATTTACGTTTAAGGTAATTACTGAT
>NW_011494939.1:3081569-3085582 GCF_000754665.1 Bison bison bison
TCTGGTGATGTCCATGTGTAGAATCTTCTACTTGTATTGTTGGAAGAGGGTGTTTTCTGTGACCAGTGTGTTCTCTTGGCAAAACTCTGTTAGCCTTTGCCCTGCTTAATTTTGTACTCCAAGGCCAAATCTGGAGTTATTCCAGGTGTTTCTTGACTTCCTACATTTGCATTCCAGTCTCCTATGATGAAAAGGACATCTTTTTTTGGTGTTAGTTCTAGAAGGTCTGGAGAAGGCAATGGCACCCCACTCCAGTACTCTTGCCTGGAAAATCCCATGGATGGAGGAGCCTGGTGGGCTGTAGTCCATGGGGTCGCAAAGAGTCGGACACGACTGAGTGACTTTACTTTCACTTCTCACTTTCATGCATTGGAAAAGGAAATGGGAACCCACTACAGTGTTCTTGCCTGGAGAATCCCAGGGACAGCAGAGCCTGGTGGGCTGCCGTCTATGGGGTTGCACAGAGTCAGACACGACTGAAGTGCCTTAGCAGCAGCAGCTAGAAGGTCTTGTAGGTCTTCATAGAACCATTCAACTTCAGCTTCTTCAGCATTAGTGGTTAGGGCATAGACTTTTATTACTGTGATATTGAATAGTTTGCCTTAGAAATGAAGAGAGATCATTCTGTCATTTTTGAGATTGTACCCAAGTATTGCATTTTGGGCTCTCTTGTTGACCATGAGGGCTACTCCATTTTTTTAAGGGATTCTTACCCACAGAAGTAGATATAATGGTCATTTTAATTAAATTCATCCATTCTAGTCCATTTTAGTTCACTGATTCCTAAAATGTCAATGTTCACTCTTGCCATCTCCTGTTTGACCACTCTAATTTACCTTGATTCATGGACCTGACATTCCAGGTTCCTATGCAATATTGCTCTTTACAGCATTGGACTTTACTTCTATCACCAGTCACATCTACAACTGGGCATTGTTTTTGAGTTGGCTCCATCTCTCCATTCTTTCTGGAGTTATTTCTATACTCTTCTCCAGTAGCATATTGGGCACCTACCGACCTAGGGAGTTCATCTCTCAGTGTCCTATCTTTTTGCCTTTTCATACTGTTCAGGGAGTTCTCAAGACAAGAATACTGAAGTGGTTTGCCATTCCCTTCTCCAGTGGACCACGTTTTATCAGAACTGTCCACCATGACCCTCTATGGGTGGCCCCACACAGCATAGCTCATAGTATCATTAAGTTAGACAAGGCTGTGGTCCATGTGATCAGATTGGTTAGTTTTCTGTGATTGTGGTTTTCCTTCTGTCTTCCCTCTGATGGATAAGGATAAGAGGCTTGTGGAAGCTTCCTGATGGGAGAGACTGACTGGGGGGGAAACTGTATCTTATTCTTATGGGCAGGGCCATGCTCAGTAAACCTTTAATCCAATTTTCTGTTGATGGGTGGGGCTGAGTTCCCTCCCTATTGTTTGACCTGAGACCAAACTATGGTGGAGGTAATGAAGATAGTGGCCACCTCCTTCAAAAGGTCCCATGCACACACTGTTGCACTCAGTGTCCCCGACCCTGCAGCAGGCCACCGCTGACCCACGCCTCCGCCAGAGACTCTTGGACACTCACAGGCAAGTCTGGGTCAGTTGCTTGTGGGGTTACTGCTCCCTTCTCCTGGGTCCTGGTGCGCACATTTTGTTTGTGCCCTCCAAGGGTCTGTTCCTCAGTCCTGTGTAAGTTCTGTAATCAAATCCCACTGGCCTCCAAAGTCAGATTTTCTGGGTGTTCTCAGTCTCTTTGCCAGATCCCCAGATTGGGAAATCTGTTGCAGTTCCTAGAACTTTCTTAACAGTGCAAGAATTTCTTTGGTATAATCGATCTGCAGTTTGTGGGTCATAAAAAAGGCAAGAGAATTCTAGAAAAACATCTACTTCTACTTTATTGATTATGTCCAGGTCTTTGTGTAGATCACAATAAGCTGTGGAAAATTCTTAAAGATATGGGAAAACCAGACCACCTTACCTAGCTCCTGAGAAATCTGTATGCAGGTCAGGAAGCAACAGTTAGAACTGGACATGGAACAGCAGACTGGTTCCAAATTAAGAAAGCAGTAGGTCAAGGCTATATATCGTCACCCTGCTTATTTAATTTATATGTAGAGTGCATCATGTGAAATGCTGGGCTGGATGAAGCACAAGCTGGAATCAAGATTTCCAGGAGAAATACCAGTAACCTCTGATGTTCAGATGACACCACCCTTATGGCAGAAAGTGAAGAGGAACTGAAGAACCTCTTGATGAAAGTGAAAGAGGAGAGTGAAAAAGTTGCCTTAATATTCAGCATTCAAAAAACTAAGATCATGGCATCCAGTCCCATCACTTCATGGAAGATAGATGGGGAAACAGTCGAAACAGTGACAGAATTTATTTTCTTGGGCTCCAAAATCACTGCAGATGGAGACTGCAGCCATGAAATTAAAAGACACTTACTCCTTGGAAGAAAAGCTATGACAAACCTAGGCAGTATATTAAAAAGCAGAGACATTACTTTGCTGAAAAAGGTCCATCTAGACAAAGCTATGGTTTCTCCAGTAGTCATGTATGGATGGTGAGAGTTGTAGTATAAAGAAAGCTGAGCGCCGAAAAATGCTTTTGAACTGTGGTTTTGAAGAAGACTCTTGAGAGTCCCTTGGACTACAAGGAGATCAAACAAGTCCATCCTAATGGAAATCAGTCCTGAATATTCATTGGAAGGACTGATGCTGAAGCTGAAACTCCAGTACTTTGGCCACCTGATGCAAAGAACTGACACATTTGAAAAGGCCCTGATGCTGGGAATGATTGAAGGCAGGAGGAGAAGGGAATGACAGAAGATGAGGTGGTTGGATGGCATCACAGGCTCTATGGACATGATTGTGAGCAAGCTCTGGTAATTGTGATGGACAGGGAAATCTGGCATACCGCAGTCCGTGGGGTTGCAAAGAGTCAGACATAACTGAGCTACTGAACTGAATATGCAACACTCAATAGAAATGGGAGCCCACCTAGAAAATGCTATGGACAGAGGAGCCTGGCAGACTACAGACCATGTGATTGCAAGAGTTGGACATGACTGAGCATGCATGTGTGCATCATGTAATACATATAGTAAGTATATATTTTTGCAAAGATAATATCATATATTATTCTAAAATCCACTATTCTGTATTAAATATGTTGTCTCAGGTTTCTGAAGTTTCTGCAAAATAGGGCTCTTAGGTTCCTGTGTACCTTTCACAACTTTTTGAGTATACCACCATAAGCTTTAGGTAAGCAATAACACCTGGATCTAGAGTTTAAAGGAATTTATGTAAGTGTATTGCTTTCTGAAATATCCAAGTATCATGTGGTTAGGTGATGATGCCTCAGCACATTATTACATGAGGATGTATTCTCATGCATCAGTTGTAAGTGTGCCATATGAGTTTCACAACCACATTCTATACAAACACATTTTTGCAAAACAAATACTCTTTAAATATGCTAGAAGACATTTACTATTTAAAGCAAAGCTGGCACAAATTCTATTTTACACCTAGGAATTCCACTGAAAAATAATTCCTCCCTAATTCATGAATCTGAGAAATCTGGGCTTTTATAAATCAAACATGTGGTTACTAGAAAGACTTTACAGCCTTCCAAAACAACAAGATAACAAAAACTTACTATTACAAGGTCTATGTCGTTTCCAAATCATGAACCATAAGAAAGATAAAGATAGTTCAGTTCAGTTCAGTTCAGTTACTCAGTCGTGTCCGAATCTCTGCGACCCCATGAATCGCAGCACACCAGGCCTCCCTGTCCATCACCAACTCCTGGAGTTCACTCAGACTCACGTCCATCGAGTCAGTGATGCCATCCAGCCATCAAATCCTCTGTCATCCTCTTCTCCTCCTGCCCCCAATCCCTCCCAGCATCAGGGTCTTTCCCAATGAGTCAACTCTTCTCATGAGGTGACCAAAGTACTGGAGTTTCAGCTTTAGCATCATTCCTTCCAAGAAATCCCAGGACTGATCTCCTTCAGA
>NW_011494939.1:3085866-3086839 GCF_000754665.1 Bison bison bison
GTTTACCATCTATTTCCCATGAAATGATGGTACCAGATGCCATGATCTTCATTTTCTGAATGTTGACCTTTAAGCCAACTTTTTCACTCTCCTCTTTCACTTTCATCAAGAGGCTTTTTAGTTCCTCTTCACTTTCTGCCATAAGGGTGGTGTCATCTGCATATCTGAGGTTATTGATATTTCTCCTGGCAATCTTAATTCCAGCTTGTGCTTCTTCCAGCCCAGCATTTCTCATGATGTACTCTGCATATAAGATAAATAAGCAGGGTGAATACACAGCCTTGACGTACTCCTTTTCCTATTTGGAACCAGTCTGTTGTTCCACGTCCAGTTCTAACTGTTGCTTCCTGACCTGCATATGGGTTTCTCAAGAGGCAGGTCAGGTGGTCTGGTATTCCCATCTGTTTCAGAATTTTCCACAGTTTATTGTGATCCACACAGTCAAAGGCTTTGGCATAGTCAGTAAAGCAGAAATGGATATTTTTCTGGAACTTTCTTGCTTTCTCGATGATCCAGCGGATGTTGGCAATTTGATCTCTGGTTCCTCTGCCTTTTCTAAAACCAGCTTGAACATCTGGAACTTCACGGTTCACGTATTGCTGAAGCCTGGCTTGGAGAATTTTGAGCAATACTTTATTAGCTTGTGAGATGAATGCAATTGTGCGGTAGTTTGAGCATTCTTTGGCACTGCTTTTCTTTGGGATTGGAATGAAAACAGTCCTATGGCCACTGCTGAGTTTTCCAAATTTGCTGGCATATTGAGTGCAGCACTTTCACAGCATCATCTTTCAGGATTTGAAATAGCTCAACTGGAATTCCATCACCTCCACTAGTTTTGTTCGTAGTCATGCTTTCTAGGCCCACTTGACTTCACGTTCCAGGATGTCTGGCTCTAGGTGAGTGATCACACCATCGTGATTATCTTGGTCGTGAAGATCTTTTTTGTACAGTTCTTCTATGTATTTCTGCCACC
>NW_011494939.1:3087043-3087841 GCF_000754665.1 Bison bison bison
CTCTAGTCTTTCCCATTCTGTTGCTTTCCTCTATTTCTTTGCATTGATTGCTGAGGAAGGCTTTCTTATCTCTTCTTGCTATTCTTTGGAACTCTGCGTTCAGATGCTTATATCTTGCCTTTTCTCTTTTGCTTTTTGCTTCTCTTCTTTTCACAGCTATTTGTAAGGCCTCCTCAGACAGCCTTTTTGCTTTTTTGCATTTCTATTCCATGGGGATGGTCTTGATCCCAGTCTCCTGTACAGTGTCACGAACCTCCATCCATAGTTCCTCAGGCACTCTATCTATCAGATCTAGAGCCTTAAATCTATTTCTCACTTCCACTGTATAATCATAAGGGGTTTGATTTAGGTCATACCTGAATGGTCTAGTGGTTTTCCCTATTTTCTTCAATTTTAGTCCGAATTTGGCAATAAGGAGTTCATGATCTGAGCCACAGTCAGTTCCTGGTCTTGTTTTTGTTGACTGTATAGAGCTTCTCCATCTTTGGCTGCAAAGAATATAATCAATCTGATTTCAGTGTTGACCATCTGGTGATGTCCATGTGTAGAGTCTTCTCTTGTGTTGTTGCAAGAGGGTGTTTGCTGTGATCAGTGCATTTTCTTGGCAAAACTCTATTAGTCTTTGCCTTGCTTCATTCCGTATTCCAAGGTCAAATTTACCTGTTACTCCACGTGTTTCTTCACTTCCTACTTTTGCATTCCAGTCCCCTATAATGAAAAGGACATCTTTTTTGGGTGTTAGTTCTAAAAGGTCTTGTAGGTCTTCATAGAAGCGTTCAACTTCAGCTTCTTCAGTGT
>NW_011494939.1:3087982-3099628 GCF_000754665.1 Bison bison bison
CATTTTGGACTCTTTTGTTGACCATGATGGCTACTCCATTTCTTCTAAGGGATTCCTGCCCACAGTAGTAGATATAATGGTCATCTGAGTTAAATTCACCCATTCCAGTCCATTTTAGTTCGCTGATTCCTAGAATGTTGACGTTCACTCTTGCCATCTCCTGTTGGACCACTTCCAATTTGCCTTGATTCATGGACCTGACATTCCAGGTTCCTATGCAATATTGTTCTTTACAGCATCAGACCTTGCTTCTATCACCAGTCACATCCACAATTGGGTATTGTTTTTGCTTTGGCTCCATCCCTTCATTCTTTATGGAGTTATTTCTCCATTGATCTCTAGTAGCATATTGGGCCCCTACTGACCTGGGGAGTTCCTCTTTCAGTGTCCTATCATTTTGCCTTTTCATACTGTTCATGGGGTTCTCAAGGCAAGAATACTGAAGTGGTTTGCCATTCCCTTCTCCAGTGGACCACATTCTGTCAGACCTCTCCACCATGACCCGCCTGTCTTGGGTGGGCCCACGGGCATGGCTTAGTTTCATTGAGTTAGACAAGGCTGTGGTCCTAGTGTGATTAGATAAAGATAACTGTTTGAATAAAGATGAATGTTCTTTCCACAGTGTCATTTCTGTCTTCAGTCTTTCCCCTTTAGGTGGGATAGCAAATGGAAGATAGTTTAAATATATTTATACTGAACTATTGATGATTTATTTAAAACAAAATATGTATTTGAAGAGATTAGCCATCATTATATTTAAAACTTGTGTTTACAGTGTTTTGTAAAATAAAGCAAACCATGTACTTGATAAAAATGCTCAGGTGGTTTAAAAAAGATACTCAAAGTGAAATCTCCCTTTTTAAATCTTATCCCCAACAAGCAGTACCAATCCCCAAGAGAACTATGGTTAATAGTATGTTGTGTTTATCCTTTCTGAAGAAAAGTCTGTTATACTCCAGACCTATATATATTTTTTATTATTTTCAGATAGGATCATACAATTTTTTTTATTCTCAGAATCATACCATATGCACTTCTGAACTTTATCTTTTTCATTTAATAATATATGTTCAGTTCAGTTCAGTCATTCAGTTGTGTCCGACTCTTTGCGACCCCATGAATCGCAGCACGCCAGGCCTCCCTGTCCATCACCAACTCCCACAGTTCACTCAGACACACGTCCATCAAGTCAGTGATGCCATCCAGCCATCTCATCCTCTGTCGTCCCCTTTTCCTCCTGCCCCCAATCCCTCCCAGCATCAGTCTTTCCCATGAGTCAACTCTTCGCATGAGGTGGCCAAAGTACTGGAGTTTCAGCTTTAGCATCATTCCTTCCAAAGAAATCCCAGGGCTGATCTCCTTCAGAATGGACTGGTTGGATCTCCTTGCAGTCCAAGGGACTCTCAAGACTCTTCTCCAGTACCACAGTTCAAAAGCATCAGTTCTTCGGCATGAAGAAAGGACTCATCATATTGACATGAACAGATTTATTTCATTGTTTTTTTAACAACACTGCATTCCTCCTTATCACTTCCCTATCATTTAACTTAGCCTTTGTTTGGGATCACTTAGATTGTTTCTTTCTTCTTGCTAGTATAAACGTTGCTACAGTGAACATCCTTATGCTTACCTACCTTGGCACAGTTTTCAAGAATATCAACGGATAATTTTTAGCAGCGATGTTACTCACAGAGGTTAAGATGCATGATAATATGCAACATTCAAAAGCATGTCAAATCAAAAGCTTTCTAATACTGTAGCAGTAGTACAAATTGATGCATACTCCTGGGAGGGCAATTTGATGATGACCCAACAAAATCTGAAACTCACTTAGTTTTATCTAGAAATTTTGCTGTCAGAAACTAACATAATGCTATATGTCAATTATATATCAATGAAAACAAAAAGAGAAACTGACTCTATCAATGTGTGCTAAGTTGCTTCAGTCATGTCTGACTGTTTACAACCCTATGGACTGTAGCCCCCCAGACTCCTCCATCCATTGGATTTTCTGGGCAAGAATATTATCAATTCATATAATAGCTTTTTTGCATAGAAAGTTTTTGTTATTGAAGTATAACTGATTTACCATATTATATTAGTTTCAGATGTACAGCATGGTGATTCAGTACTTTAAAAAATTATGCTCCATTTAAAGTTATTATAACATAATGGTTATATTTCCCTATTTTGTTTACTTATTTTATACTTGGTAGTTTGTGTCTCTTAATCTCATACCCCTATCTTGCCCCTCCCTCCTTTGCTCTTCCCACTGGTAACTGCTAGTTTGTTCTCTATATCTGTCAGTCTGTTTCTATTTCATGCATTCGTGTTACTTTTTAGGTTTCACATATAAGTGATAACAGGGTATTTGTCTTTCTCTGACTTATTTCACTAATCTTAATGCACTCTAGGTCCACCCACATTGTTGCAAATGGCAGAATTTCGTTTTTTATGGCTGATTAATAGTCCATATTCTTTATCCATTTTTATGTTGAAGGACATGGGTTACTTCCATATCTTGGCTATTGTAAATAGTGCTGCTATGAACATTGGGGTGCATGTATCTTTTTGAAAGGTGTTGGCTCTCTTTTCTGGATAAACACCCAGGAGTGGAAGTGCTGGATCATATGGTAGTTCTGATTTCAGTGTTTTGAGGAACCTCCATGCTGTTTTCCATACTGGCTGCATGAATTTGCATTCCCACCAACCGTGTACTTGAGTTCCCTTTTCTCCACATCCTTGCCAACATTTGCTATTTGTAGACTTTTTGATGTTAGCCACTCTGACAGGTGTGAGGTGATGTCTCATTGTGGTTTTGATTTGCATTTCTCTAATAATTAGCAATGCTGAGCATCTTTTAATATGCCTGCTAGCCATCTGTATGTGTTCTTTGGGAAAATGTCTATTCAGGTCTTCTACCCATTTTTTGATTGTATTGTTTGACTTTTTGATAATGAGTTTTATGAGGTGTTAACCCCTTATCTGTCATATCATTGGCAAATATTTACTCCTGCTCAGTAGCGTGTCTTTCTATTTTGTCAGTGGTTTCTTTTCCTGTGCAAAAGCTTTTAAGTTTAATTAGGTGCCATTTATTTATTTTTGATATCATTTCTTTTGCCTTAGGACACAAATCCAAAAAAAAAAAAAATACTGCTACAATTTATGTCGAAGAGTGTTCTGCTTTCTTCTAGGAGTTTTATGGTTTGGAGTTGTACATTGAGATCTTTAATCCATTTTGTTTATTTTTGTGTATGGCTTAGGAAATGTTACATAGTATCATTTCTTATGGACACAACCTCTTATATTACATCTGTAAGAATAATATGTAATATAAGAGGAAAGAAATTTGGAACTTATCTACTCCAATTTCTGAGATCTAAGAGGGAAAGTTACATAGCAAACAGATGCCCTGTAAAAACTATTACACAAGTTCAGGACTACCAGCTAGCTATGCTAAAAGAGATGGATAATTAGACACATCCTTTTCCTCTCAGACCTCCATCTCATTGATTATAGTCACTGTATTGCTCTCTCTTTCCCTTTCCATGTCTATTCTAATGTTGTTATGTCAGATCTTTATCAAAGGTATAGCTAAGGAGCACTGTTCTAGAAAATAGGTCCACTTCGCATGGTTGAGGGCAGGAGAGAATAGGAGCGAAACCAGGGTTAGGTTAGGAGACTGAGAGAAGGGGCCTGAAATTTGTTCCATTAATAGATAGAAATTAAAAAGAGTCAGGGGTCAGGGTGGTGTCCTTAGCTCCCAGAACCAGTCCTGATCTACCGTGACCTCAGTCATTTCAAAGAGGAAAAGCATCTACTAGTTATAGGTTTGTAGAACCCACAGTGTGAGACATAGATTGTTGCTGCTTAGTCGCTAAGTCACGTCTAACTATTTGCAACCCCATGGACTGGAGCCTACCAGGCTTCTCTGTCCATGAGAGAAGGCAAGAGTACTGGAGTAGGTTGCCATTTCCTTCTCCAGGGGATCTTCCCCACCCAAGGATCGAACCCAAGTCTGTTTGGCAGGCAAATTCTTTACCACCTGGGAAGTCCCATAGATTTCTGCAGCTGTCATCAATTGACTGGTCAGTTAGCAGGTGTTTCATCAAATGATGATTTTACCTGTAGATTTTTAATACTCAACATCTCAATACATTGTATGTATGGCAAACAGGTATACATACATATATGTAGTAGGACATCACCAGGCAATTGAAACAAACAAAAAAGGGAATTACTCACCAGAAATGGAGGAAAATGTTCATTTTAATTAGAAACAAAATAAAAACAATCAAAAGGTACTATTTCCTGTTCAACAAGTTAACAAAAAATGTGTTTTTCAAAAAATACTTAATTATATTAAGGTTTCCTTGCAATGGGTGCTTGTTGGAGTAGGACGGGGGCCTTGGGAAAATACAGCTGATGGTACAAACCTAAACATTGAAACATCTGGGGCCAGTCATCCTACTACTAGGAATTTAGCCTGAGAACATCATTTGGAAATGAAGTTGCTTGCTATAAGCTGTAGGATATTCCCATCAACTTTATTTTTTAACTAGAAACACTGTAAACAGCCTTCAGTCCTATCAGTGAGGAATGGTGGGTGAAATTGTAGCACACCAAATGGATGAAACATTAAATAGATGATGATTACCAAAGCCATTTAACTCTATGAGCAGATACTGCAATAGAGCCATAAAAGAAAGACGTCAAATTGTACACGGTGATTGGCACACTGAGTGTATGTCTGTGCTTGGATAAATTTTGGAGGAATACCCACACATACAACAAACAAAATAGACTATATTAGAACAAGAATATGCTGGTTTCCCTCCTTTTGTAATTTTTTGATTAACAACAATAACAAAATGAAACAATAAAAATAACAAATCTAAAAAGGTCAATAAATATTTTCACTTATAAAATTTTCTCCTGCTCAATCTATATGTATTCTTGGTTGTTCCCACCTAGGATGTCAAGAAGGGATATATTTTGGTCAGTTCATGTAGATTCTTTCAAAGTTTAAGCAGAATTCCAGTGTGCTCTCTTAATTCATTTTGGAATAAGAAGACTCTAACAATGTAATAGAATAAAATCAAGCAAGACTTTAAAAGTGTTTTGTTTTGTTTTGTTTTAATTCAAGAAGATGTATACTGATTCAGTATTTCAACATTTGCAGTGTTAGGAAGTCACTAGCTCGTAAAGCAGCATATTCAATTTATAAATTTCCATTCACTCATGATAAAGGTATTAAGCTGATTCTCTGTTTAGAATGACAGTAACAAGACCGAAAGTGAGGAGACCAGTTTAGAGTCTTTCTCATTAGTGTTGATGAGAAATGATGAAAACTGAACAGAATCAGCACCAAAAAAGTGGAAGAACAACTCTAATACATATTTAGAAAACAGATCAATCAGACTTAATGACTAACTCCAGCCCATATTCAAGGAGAGAGTATTAGTTTTCACTTCTTAATAAGAGGAATAGAAAAGAATTTACGGCTATCTTTTGCCTGACACATCCTCCTTCCATATTCTATGCATTTGTTTTAAAAATCTGAGCTCATCAGAAACCCCAGACATCTACAATGTTTCCTCTTTTAATTTCAAAATCTCACTTTTCTTCCTCCACTAAGAGACACTTTTCTTTTTATGGTTTTAAGGATTTTTAAAATTCTGTTAAGATTTGTGTCCACAGAATAATCTAGATCTTATATCTTAACTTTAAAAAATCCATTTTTCAGAATTCTAAACAGTGCTTCTCAGCTGTGAATGTACACACACATCATTAGGAGATCTTGTTAAAATGCAATTTATGATTCTGTAGGTTTAGGTGGGGCCTGAGATTCTGCATTTCTCACAGGCTCCCCAGATTATGCCCTGTTGCTAATCCTCACACCATACTTTGTGTTGCAAGAGTCTAGAGAATCCTATCTAATTCCAACATTGCTTAACTTATGTGGCTCCATGACACTCTATCAGTCAATTCTGCCTTTGGGGAAAGAGTAAATTTCAGAATGATATTATTTCCTAGACTTTTTCAAGTGATGTAATTGGAGACACGTCAAACCAATAATTTATCAAAGACTCTGCTTAGTGAAATAAAAGTCCAGATAGCTATAGATACATCTTGTCACTGCACCTATTCTATACTCTGTAAGGTAGTGATAACATTTTTATGGAGTCACATAGCAGTCATATGAAGCATTTATGATTATCTTCTCTAGATGAAGAAAGAGGCTCAGAGAGGGCAGATCCAACAGCTGGTATTCAGTTAAGTGCTGCCTCCCTAACTTGGATCATCAGACTCTTAATTATATAAACCTGAAAGAAAAAAGTCTGATGAGGGTTCCTAAGGTCAGCATTGATTATCTACTAATCATATGAACCAGTATCCAAAACCCAGAGTACCCCTAAAATATGGGAGAATAAAACTCAAGTGAGGTAGCTGGGTATTTGGAAACCATATATTTTCACATGAGATCATTCTTGATCCATTTTCCATCACAAGGCATAGATGAAGAGACACTCACTATCTCCAGACCCCCAAACATTAGTTTGCCATAATGACATAAACAACAAGTCTCCCCACTCCCCAGTCCCCTAAGAACATGCTTAGATGCAGTGCTGGCAGTGTCATGTTGCAGTTGTATTGAGAGCTTCTCTTCTTTGTTGAACACCAAGAATCAGGTCTGGGGAAAAAAATCTGTAAGTACTATAATTACCTTCAATTTAATTTCTGGGTGTCTTTTTTTTTCTCCCAGCTGCTGCCAAGGTTCTCCTTCTGCCACATCAGTTAGAGCAATATACATGAAACTCAGGTCAGACATCCTGGAGCAATTTTTGTGAGGTTTCAGGGTGATGTACTCAAGCCCTTCTAGGAAACCGGAGTCAAACTAAAATCAGGATTGATTGTTTAAAAAAAAAAAAAAAAAGCATACCAGTTTCAAGAAGCCAGTTTATTTTCTCAGTTTGGGGAAAAACTTTTAGGAGTTGAAATGTTAATACTTCATGGTTTTCAACTTGTTTGGGTAGAATACATTTAATCTTCAGTTCATTTTCTTTGTCATTTGTTAATATTTTTATTATTCCTTCCTTACCTATTACTATTACTTTTCCCTATGGGTGTTCATTGCTCCCCTGGTGGCTCAGAGGTAAAGAATCCACTTGCAATGCAGAAGACTTGAGTTTGATCCCGGGGTTGGGAAGATCTCCTGGAGGAGGAAATGGCAACCCACTCCAATATTCTTGCCCGGAAAATCCCACAGAGGAGCCTGGTGGGCTATAGTCCATGGGGTCGCAAGAGTTGGACACAACTTAGCGTCTAAATCACCACCATATATATTCATACATAGCTCTATGTGCATTTATTCTGCTAAGAATGAAGATCACTGAAAGTCTCGGAAAATGTATCCCTCTATTCTACTCCAGGGCTGTTTAAATTAAGGTCTTCACTTCTTTTAAAATCCAATTTATGTTACTTGGAAGCCACATTTCATATTATCCGTAATAATGCCTGTTTACCCACAAATTAATAGTGTACCAGACAGAATAAATGGAATAAAAATAGGATCTATTGTAGAAGTTAGGCTTCAGGCCTACTGTATAATAAACCATAGAGAGAGGGCAGGATGAGGGCACTGGTGACTGACCCAAAGGCTAGAAGGCATCCAGTATTATTCTGGCATTAACTGAGGAGTAAGACTGTGCATAGTATACTAATTGGGGGTTTAAAACATGTACACGATTTCTGTCTTCAAGATGCTCACAGTGTAGACAGGGAGACAGATGAGAAGATAGAAAGTGAATAGAAAGAGTAATGCCATAGGAATAGTGTAGGAAAGAGATTCCTTTCAGTGGAGGTAGAGGAAACTGGGAAAAGTTCACAGAGATTATTGCATGTGAACCAAAACTTACAGAATGGATAAAAATTAAATAAATAGGAATGAATGGTAAGGATAGTTACAGAAAATAGATTACGCTATTATCATCTACAGAGGTGGGAAAGTGGAAGGCATGCACAAGGAATGTGTGATTAACTGAAAAATCACAGACTGTAGAACTGAAAGTTAGAAAAGTAAACCTCCTTTTGCATCGTTTTGCCAGTGGTGTATATCCTCCAAGACCAAAGTGTCTCACTTATTTTTTTTAGCCCATTTCCTTTCTGTAAGACTCCTAAGAATAAAAATTGAGATTTTTGTATTTATTGATAGGTATAAAGAAGAGGTTTTATTTTCCTTGTTGGGCTTCATGGCAATGTGTCTCCTATATATAACCCCCTATCACTTTTCAAGCATGTCCATATTCTTGCAAAGTGTAGATGTCTAGTCACTTAAAGATAAGATTAAATATTTTAAATATGAGATGGATAACACAATTATACTCAGGGTTTAATGAAAGCAGAATATAAGTCATTGACATGTCTTTTCCTTGTTCAGTTTACTTTTAATTTTATTCCATTGTGTAGTTCATATAGGATGTCTCCATTTATATCTTGAGAGCAATTGAAAGATACTGATTAAAATAATTTAATAATAACTAAATAATTATTAATAAGTAGTACTGAACTGATTTGACTTGATCCTAAATTGCCATATTCTGACTTTCCTCTTGGCTCAAGTGTGAATATCTGTTTTTGTTATATTCTTAAGTTCAAATTCAGTGGCATACTTTCCCAATAATTCTGACTAAAACACATCTAAATTTTATCCATTCTCTGGGTTTCAATTACTTCCAGAGTAACGTGGATATTACAGAATTTTAGGAATGCCATTTCTTTTCTCCAGGGGCTATTCCTGATCCAGAGATCGAACCCAGGTCTCCTGCGTTGCAGGCAGATTCTTTACCATCTCAGCCACCAGGGAAGTCCCTTTAGGAATGTCAGTCATTCTAAATGTATGCAAACTGCCTTATTCTTTAAATTTGTCCCCTTATAGAGCGTAGCTTAATTATTTAATCCATTAAAAGTTTCTGAACAAGACTTTTGACAGGACAGGAATTGAAGGCCATCCTCCACGTCTGGAATCTTCTTTTTGACTCTCTCACTTCAAAATCCTACTTTGGACAGCAAGAAAATGTTGCATTGTGGAAGGTTATTTGATTTTTGATAGGTTTCCCTAGGCTTACATCTATCTATTATTTTAGGATCCAGAAATCCTCTTTTTTTAGGAAAGTGTTGCATCATTATTTTGTTAGACTTATAAAAATCACAGTATTTCAAATGACTATATTGTTTAAGTGACTATTCATGTGCGTATTGAACATATCGCAGGTCACAGATAACTCTTCATCCAAACGTTTACTGGTAAGGGTAGCTGGGTTCTGTTTTCACTTTCATTTATCTCTTTTTCAAGATGTGAAGGCAATACATTTTTTCTTGCCTCCATCTGCTTCCCTCACTCCCTCTTCTTTTGCTCACAGCATGGAAACTAGAGTTACAGCTTAGCCTGTTTTGTTTATGGAACTGTGCCAGAAGCAGTTTTGAAGGTGTTTTAAAAATGAAGACATCTGGCAGCTGGCATACTTACAATTCATTTGCCAAAGACAAGTTGCACGCTGCTGGAATTTTTAACTGAAGGTCACGCACCAGGTAAGATGCAGTCAGGTGGAGCTGGTGTGTAGGAAGCCACACTGAAAATTTGTTAGCCCTGTGAAGTTGGGTGAACTAAATCAAGAAGCATGCCTTCCTCCTTGTCCACCATCTCCCCCATGTCACCAGGCCCCCTTAGAAGAAATAAGAGGAAAATAAATCCAAACCAGGAAAGCTGACAGTGAATCACAAAGCTCTGACATGTCCGCAGAAGCCCTGGAAAATAGGCAAGAGGAAAGTGTTAAGAAAATAGAGATGAAAAGAGTTTTTAGCATAGTGTTGGATACACATGATTCTGTAAGTTGAATGGTTCAGTTTTTCAGAAAGAAATAGCCTAAGAGATTATTGGGTTTATGACACCTCACTAGTGAATATCTAACAGCTAACCAACAAATAGCACACTCCAGTATTCTTGCCTGGAGAATCCCATGGACAGAGGAACTTGGCGGGTTACAGTCCATGGGGTCACAAAGAGTCAGACATGACTGAAGTGACTTAGCACGCATACACACAAACCACTTAATGCTCTGTGATTGAAAATTGACTTGGTGTCTGATAGCTTTAGAGTAGTTTTTTGGGGTTATCTGTTTTACAATCTTTTATTGTAACTGGAAATAACTAAACACTAGTGCCAGATCAATTTGTTTTGTAATTCTACACTGGGATTAAATTAATCTGTGTTTTATACTTTTGTTTTTCTGCAACAGGAATTTAACATATAAACATGGGCATTTCATTATGAGATTAACACTTGACCTAACAGAGGAAAGGAGGGAAATTATCCCACCACATTGACAATTTCTCTCTGACAAATTTCAGCACTTTAAAAGTAGTGTGGGCCATATTTGACATATAGGCAATGAGATACACGTTTATAAATCAAGAACTAGAGATTACTTCTGTTAGGCCTTGATATATTTCCATGTAAAAAGTCTGAGCTTTTTTCCTTCTGTTCTAAGTCCAGGCCTGTTGTCTTGAGTGTTCTTGTTCAAAATATTATACCTAGGGGTACTGGTTAGTGGAGAAGGAAGGAGATAGTGTTGCTGTCATGATTCTGTTGTTGGACCCTTACCTCACTGCAGATGGAGACAGAATTGCTGCCCTTACAGAGGCTGCAAACCTGTAGTCTAAGTGCAGGATCTAGTCCAAATATATGTTCATTTGACTCACTCACTGTCAATTTGCAGAGTGTTCAGAATTTTTTTTTTAATTTATTTTTAAACTTTACATAATTGTATTAGTTTTGCCAAATATCAAAATGAATCCACCACACGTATACATGTGTTCCCCATCCTGAACCCTCCTTCCCTCCCCATACCATCCCTCTGGGTCATCCCAGTGCACTAGCCCCAAGCATCCAGAATCGTGCATCGAACCTGGACTGGCATCTCATTTCATACATGATATTTTACATGTTTCAATGCTATTCTCCCAAATCTTTCCACCCTCTCTCTCTCCCTCAGAGTCCATAAGACTGTTCTATACATCAGTGTCTCTTTTGCTGTCTCGTTCACAGGGTTATTGTTACCATCTTTCTAAATTCCATATATATGCGTTAGTATACTGTATTTATGTTTTTCCTTCTGGCTTACTTCACTCTGTATAATAGGCTCCAGTTTCATCCACCTCATTAGAACTGATTCAAATGTATTCTTTTTAATGGCTGAGTAATACTCCATTGTGTATATGTACCACCGCTTTCTTATCCATTCATCTGCTGATGGACATCTAGGTTGCTTCCATGTCCTGGCTATTATAAACAGTGCTGCGATGAACATTGGGGTACATGTGTCTCTTTCCCTTCTGGTTTCCTCAGTGTGTATGCCCAGCAGTGGGATTGCTGGATCATAAGGCAGTTCTATTTCCAGTTTTTTAAGGAATCTCCACACTGTTCTCCATAGTGGCTGTACTAGTTTGCATTCCCACCAACAGTGTAAGAGGGTTCCCTTTTCTCCACACCCTCTCCAGCATTTATTGCTTGTAGACTTTTGGATCGCAGCCATTCTGACTGGTGTGAGATGGTACCTCACAGTGGTTTTGATTTGCATTTCTCTG
>NW_011494939.1:3100057-3110526 GCF_000754665.1 Bison bison bison
TGTTAGAAAGTGTTCTAGTTTCATTCTTTTACAAGTGGTTGACCAGTTTTCCCAGCACCACTTGTTAAAGAGATTGTCTTTAGTCCATTGTATATTCTTGCCTCCTTTGTCAAAGATAAGGTGTCCATATGTGCGTGGATTTATCTCTGGGCTTTCTATTTTGTTCCATTGATCTATATTTCTGTCTTTGTGCCAGTACCATACTGTCTTGATAACTGTGGCTTTGTAGTAGAGCCTGAAGTCAGGTAGGTTGATTCCTCCAGTTCCATTCTTCTTTCTCAGGATCGCTTTGGCTATTCGAGGTTTTTTGTATTTCCATACAAATTGTGAAATTATTTGTTCTAGCTCTGTGAAGAATACTGTTGGTAGCTTGATAGGGATTGCATTGAATCTATAAATTGCTTTGGGTGGTATACTCATTTTCACTATATTGATTCTTCCAATCCATGAACATGGTATATTCCTCCATCTATTAGTGTCCTCTTTGATTTCTTTCACCAGTGTTTTATAGTTTTCTATATATAGATCTTTAGTTTCTTTAGGTAGATATATTCCTAAGTATTTTATTCTTTCCGTTGCAATGGTGAATGGAATTGTTTCCTTAATTTCTCTTTCTGTTTTCTCATTATTAGTGTATAGGAATGCAAGGGATTTCTGTGTGTTGATTTTATATCCTGCAACTTTGCTATAGTCATTGATTAGTTCTAGTAATTTTCTGGTGGAGTCTTTAGGGTTTTCTATGTAGAGGATCATGTCATCTGCAAGTAGTGAGAGTTTTACTTCTTCTTTTCCAAGTAAGTTGACAGGAGAGTTCACATTTTTAAAAATTTTGATTTCTGGTTTCTTTTTCAAAATCAGAAAATCAGGCATCACCACCCACAATCCCTCATGAGAGTGGTCTGTTGGCCCTGGCCCCCATGATGCTATGGTGCAGGGGTCCTCCAGTCACCAGGCCCTGACACCCCTATTCTCTCCCCAGGGCTGAACGCAAATTGCTACTTCTCTTTGTTTTTGCTGTTACTTTTCCAAACTCAGAGTCAAGAGGAAAGTGAATGTTTCTTCTATCTTTGTCTCTGACAAAAATGTGGAAATAGAAACAAGTCAGAGAGACATGTTTTTGTAACACCAGGCCCTTTACCCACAGTGATATTATCTCTCTTGTCCCAGTCCATTTCCTTCCTTACATGAAGCGCCTCCTCTGTCCACCTCAAATTCTGGGGCTGGAGACTCCAGGAGTATAAGGTGCTTCCTGGCCCAGCCAGGATCACAAAACCTGTACCCCACATCAGAACTGCTGCAATATCGCAAGTGGAGTCTTCTGTTTTAAAAAATGAATTTATTTATTTTAATTGGAGGATAATTACTTTACAATATTGTGATGGTTTTTGCCATCCATCAACATGAATTTGCCAGAGGTATACATGTGTCATCCTCCCTCCCTCAGTTCAGTTCAGTTCAGTCGATGAGTCGTCTCTGACTCTTTGTGACCCCATGGACTGCAGCACGCCAGGCCTCCCTGTCCATCACCAATTCCTAGAGTTTACTCAAACTCATGTCCATTGAGTCGGTGATGCCATCCAGCCATCTCATCCTCTGTCATCCCCTTCTCCTCCCACCTTCAATCTTTCCCAGCATCAGGGTCTTTTCCAGTGAGTCACTTCTTCACATCACATGGCCAAAGGATTGGAGTTTCAGCTTCAGCATCAGTCCTTCCAGTGAATATTCAGGACTGGTTTCCTTTAGGATGGACTGGTTAGATGTTCTTGCAGTCCAAGGGACTCTTAAGAGTCTTCTCCAACACCACAGTTCAAGAGCATCAATTCTTCGGTGCTCAGCTTTCTTTATAGTTCAACTCACACATCCATACATGACTACTGGAAAAACCATAGCTTTGACTAGACGGACCTTTGTTGGCAAAGTAATGATTCTGCTTTTTAATATGCTATCTAAGTTGGTCATAGCTTTTCTTCCAAGGAGTAAGTGTCTTTTAATTTCGTGGCTGCAGTCAACATCTGCAGTGATTTGGGAGCCCCCAAAATTAAAGTCTGTCACTGTATCCAATGTTTCCCCATCTATTAGCCATGAAGTGATAGGACTGGATGCCATGATCTTAGTTTTCTGAATGTTGAGCTTTAAGCCAAATTTTTCACTCTCCTCTTTCACTGTCATCAAGAGGCTCTTTAGTTCTTCTTCACTCTCTGACATAAGGGTGGTGTCATCTGCATATCTGAGGTTATTGATATTTCTCCCAGCAATCTTAATTCCAGCTTGTGCTTCATCCAGCCCAGCGTTTCTCATGATGCACTCTGCATATAAGTTAAATAAGCAGGGTGACCATACACAGCCTTGCTGTACTCCTTTCCTTATTTGGAACCAGTCTGTTGTTCCATGTCCAGTTCTAACTGTTGCTTCCTGACCTGCATACAGATTTTTCAAGAGGCAGGTAAGGTGGTCTGGTATTCCCATCTCTTTCAGAATTTTCCACAGTTTATTGCGATCCACACAGTCAAAGGCTTTGGCATAGTCAATAAAGCAGAAATTGATGTTTTTCTGGAAGTTTCCTGCTTTTTTGATAATCCAACAGATGTTGGCAATTTGATCTCTGGTTCCTCTGCCTTTTCTAAAACCAGCTAAAACATCTGAAAGTTCCCGGTTCACGTACTGTTGAAGCCTGGCTTGCAGAATTTTGAGCATTACTTTACTAGCGTGTGAGATGAGTGCAATTGTGCGGTGGTTTGTGCATTCTTTGGCATTGCCTTTCTTTGGGACTGGAATGAAATCTGACTTTTTCCAGTCCTTGTGGCCACTGCTGTTTTCCAAATTTCCTGGTATTTTGAGTGCAGCACTTTCACAACATCATCTTTTAGGATTTGAAATAGCTCAAGTGGAATTCCATCACCTCCACTAGCTTTGTTCGTAGTGATGCTTCCTAAGGCCCACTTGACTTTGCATTCCAGAATGTCTGACTCTAGGTGAATGATTATACCATTGTGATTATCTGGGTCATGACGATCTTTTTTGTATAGTTCTTCTGTGTATTCTTGCCACCTCTTCTTAATATCTTCTGCTTCTGGTAGGTCCATACTATTTCTGTCCTTTATTGAGCCCATCTTTGCATGAATGTTCCCTTGGTATCTCTAATTCCCCTCCCCCACCCCAATGGAGCCTTCCTAAAGATACACAACATATGGGCCATCCCTGGTTTCAAAGGCTGTTAAGGGATTGGAGGATGGAAGGGTAGGAGACCTGGGAGAGGGGGACAGTGCACTCTCTGATATTATTTCAGTTAAAAATGTAGTTTTTTTTTTTTTATTGTTGTTTAGTTGCTAAGTCATGTCCAACTCTTTTGTAAATCTATAAACTGTAGCCCGCCTGGCTCCTCTGTCCATGGGATTTCCCAGGCAAGAATACTGGAGGGGGTTGCCACTTTCTTCTCCAGGGGATCTTCCCCACCCAGGGATTGAACCCAAGTCTCCTGCATTGGCAGGGAGATTTTTAACCACTGAGCCACCAGGGAAGCCCTTTGTTCATAAATTTACTCATAAATTGGTATTGCCTGTTAGGGGTTTTTCTACAATCAGGCTCTACTGCTTTTATTGAAACTGACTAGTTATAAAACCTGGGAATGTTTCTCTTTCTTTTTCTTAAGAGAAACCACCATAAACACATACAGGGAAAATGGTACGTGGTAGAAATGAAGACATTTGCCTGGTGATTTTAGTGATTGGTTATGAAAGCAATGATGCAGTAACTACTCTTTTCACCGGTCCATCCATTTAGTGTAATTGCTCTCTAAGGAGAATTTTATAGTGCTTGGAATTGTCACTCTGTGAAGTACTAGCAAACTCTACCTCATGTAATCTATACTAAAGTCTCAAGAGATGAATTATAAATGCTTAGAAATGGGTTTCAGAAAGAAAATTGATGATTTGTTAACTCTCCATCTTTCCTTTAAAACTTGTTTGTTATTGACAGTCAAGTGCCTATCAGATGAGGCCAGTCTAAAATCTCTGCTATGTTTTTTATTCATCACATAAAGCTATTTATTCAGACTTTATAATAAATAAAGCTAAACCTAAGGAGTACTGTTTAATTACAGGATGTAATGTAATGGAAAGATGACCATGGAAATTAATTTCTACAACGTTAGTTCTCATTCTCCTTGTGGATGATTTTAGGTCTTTTCTTATTTATATAGAATTTTATTACTGGGTTAAACAGAAGCAAAGTGTACTTTATAGACAGCAAATATAATCTTCAATAAGATCTCTAATCAAAAGGGAGTTGGAAAATTGAAAAATGTAGATTATTGGAAGTAGGTGCATTTTCAAAGAATGATTTTTGGTTGTGTGTGTATGTGTGTTGGTAGTAGAGTGGCAGAAACACAATTTATTCTTTTCAGCATTCAATTTTAAAAGTTAAAGGAGATGGTTATGTTCTCCTTGTTGTTACTATTGATTTTAAAACATGAGAGTTTGCTCAGATGGCATGATCTGGAGATTTTGTTTTAAATTTCAGGTTGGTCATTCACTCAGCCAACATTGAACAAATGCTATATGCTAAACGGGTTTTCCAGGGGACACAATGGTAAAGAATCTGCCTGCAAATGCAGGAAACATAAGAGATGTGAGTTCAGTCCCTGCGATGGGAAGATCCCCTGGAGAAGGATATAGTGACCCACTCCAGTATTTCTGTCTGGGAAATTCCATGGTTAGAGGAGCCTAATGGGCTACAGTTCCATGGGGTCACAAAGAGTTGGACATGACTGAGCTACTGAGCATATATGCTAAATACTTTAAAAGGTTCTGGGGCTACAACTCAAAATAAAACAGACAGGCTGATTGGAAAGAGTATCATTAAATGAAATACCACACTTATTGTATCCCAGGAACATACCACACCTGCTCCTGCTTTGGGCCATTTGCACTCACTATTGCCTTTGCTCACACTTCTCTTCCCCCAGATAACTGCATAGCTCCCTCCTTCACTATTTTCAAGTCTTTACTCAAATGTCACTTTCTCAGTTGAACAATGCAGAATTCTAAATCTAGCTAAATGAACGCCAAATATTAAGATAAGATGAAGGTATTTTTTAAGAAATCCATTCAGAAGGAAATGTTCAAGGAAGTAGTCAAAGAAAACAAAAAAGATTTCTGGAGAAAGAAGCACATTAAATACAAAAAATATGAGAGAAAGAGAAACCAGTGAGACATTTGACTAAGTGTAGATGCTAACAATCATGTGAACTTTTAAAAATACTAATAATTTGGAACAGAACTCCAAATGAGTTCAATATGAAAGCTGAAGGTGAAGCCAATGTCATTGAAGGGAGAAATGATAGCATGCTGTGGTTCACTTTCTTTTATTAGGAAAATGTTATATACATTTGGGCTCCCCTTGTGGTTCAGCTGGTAAAGACTCTGCCTGCAATGTGGGAGACCTGGATTCGATCCCTGGGTTGGGAAGATCCCCTGGAGAAGGGAAAGGCTACTCTCTCCAGTGTTCTGGCCTGGAGAATTCTATGGACTATACAGTCCATGGGGTCGCAAAGAGTCGGACACAACTGAGCAACTTTCACTTATATACATTTAAACATATGAGTTTAAAAATTCATGGCTAACCAATACAGGAATAGACACAGATATATAATTCTTAAATCTCTAGAGAAGGAAAAAGTGGAGAAAATGAAATTAAACCCATCCCCCAAAAGACAGAGAGAGTAAAGAAAAAAAATTTTTTTTAAGGTAAATATTAAATATTTACTAGTGGTAATATCGGAGAAGGCAATGGCACCCCACTCCAGTACTCTTGTCTGGAAAATCTCATGGATGGAGGAGCCTGGTAGGCTGCAGTCCATGGGGTCGCTAAGAGTCGGACCGACTGAGCGACTTCCCTTTCCCTTTTCACTTTCATGCATTGGAGAAGGCAATGGCAACCCACTCCAGTGTTCTTGCCTGGAGAATCCTCAGGATGGGGGAGCCTGGTGGGCTGCCGTCTATGGGGTTGCACAGAGTCGGACATGACTGAAGCAGCTTAGCAGCAGCAGCAGTGGTAATATGGCCAAATATTTTAATAATTACAATGAATGTAAAATGTTAATTATTTTAAAAGGCAAAGATTATCGGATTTTATTTTTATCTAACTACATACTAATTCGCTGCTGCTGCTGATCCTAAGTCACTTCAGTCATGTCGGACTCTGTGCAACCCACCAGGCTCCCCCATCCCTGGGATTCTCCAGGCAAGAACACTGGAGTGGGTTGCCATTGCCTTCTCCAACGCATGAAAGTGAAAAGGGAAAGTGAAAGTGAAGTCGTGTCTGACTCTTAGGGACCCCATGGACTGCAGCCCACCAGGCTCCTCCATCCATGGGATTTTCCAGGCAAGAGTACTGGAGTGGGTGCCATTGCCTTCTCTGACTAATTCACTGCGACACTTCCAAAACAAAATGACACAACGTAATTAAGGAGATGGACACAGGTATATCAGAAAGATGCTAAATAACCAAGAAAAAGATTAGTTAAAATAATATTAACATGATTTAAGAGGTCAAACTCATTTATTTGGACAAAGAGGAAGATTTCACACTATAAACAGAATAATCTGTCAAGATACAAAAATCAATAAAGAACAAAAATTTGATGTACCTAACCATCCAGCTTTCACATATATAAAACAAAAACTATTAAAAATGCAAGTAGATATAGGTAAACCCATAATCTTAGCAGGAGTATTTAGTGCAGCTCTCTTAGAATTTGATGATTAAAGTAATAAAATTATAATAATAAAGGTACATAGGGTTTTAATAATACATATCAGATCAGATCAGTCGCTTAGTCATGTCCGACTCTTTGCGACCCCATGAATCGCAGCACGCCAGGCCTCCCTGTCCGTCACCAACTCCTGGAGTTCACTCAGACTCACGTCCATCGAGTCAAGTGATGCCATCCAGCCATCTCATCCTCTGTCGTCCCCTTCTCCTCTTGCCCCCAATCCCTCCCAGCATCAGAGTCTTTTCCAATGAGTCAGCTCTTTGCATGAGGTGGCCAAAGTACTGGAGTTTCAGCTTTAGCATCATTCCTTCCAAAGAAATCCCAGGGCTGATCTCCTTCAGAATGGACTGGTTGGATCTCCTTGCAGTCCAAGGGACTCTCAAGAGTCTTCTCCAACACCACAGTTCAAAAGCATCAATTCTTCCGCACTCAGCCTTCTTCACAGTCCAACTCTCACATCCATACATGACCATAGGAAAAACCATAGCCTTGACTAGACGAACCTTAACAAATTGCATATGTATACACATACATGTCCAGTAAAAAACGAATACACATTTACTTCAAATGCAAGTCCATTATTTATTTTTAAAAATATATCACATATTATGCTTCAGTAAATAATCTGAAAAATTTCAAAGGAAAACTGAAACTACACACACATGTACTGACTTCAGTTCAATAAAATCAGAAATCAATAACAAACTGATGACTAGACACAATCTAACTACTTAGGTACAGTTTTTAAAACTATTAAAATAATTCCTGAGCTAAGAAGGATATTTACAAAAGCGAACGATAATAAAAACACACTATAAAAAACCATGGAGCTTCCCAGGTGGCATAGTGGTAAAGAATCCACCTGATAATGCAGAAAATGCAGGCTCAATCCCTGGGTTGGGAAAATCCCCTGGAGAAGGAAATGGCAATCCACTCCAGTATTCTCGCCTGGAAAATCCTATGAACAGAGGAGCTGGTGGGCTACAGTCCATGGGGTCACAGAAAGTTGGACATGGCTTAGCACACATACACATACAAATACATATAAAAACATGTGATATAATTCTAGGTAAATATATAGCAAAATATAAAAAGAATAATATTTTAAGAAAAGATAATTTAACATTTAGAAATGTATTTATGTCATTCACTCTAGTAAAAATAATAAAGAATGATAAAAATATGGTCATCTCAATATATTTCAAATTAAAAAAAATTCAATAACATTTTTTGTTAAAACTCTTAGTAAACTAGGAAGAGAGATAAGCCTCCACACTTTAACAAGAAATATTTATGCATCTTACAGTATACCAAAATCAATAATGAAACATTATAAAGATCTTCATTAAAGTCAGGAATAAGTTTCCATATTCAAGATTGTACTCTCTGTCCTAAGCAATACAATAATAAAGAATAATAAATTATATTATAGGACTAATATTAAATAAGAGTTATAAATGTTAGAAAGGAAGAGAAAATTCATGATTTATAAATAATATAATCTTATATCTTGAAAATCCAAAAGAAATAATTAAAATTACTAGAACTGAGAAAATGTAATAAAGTAACAATTTTAAAATGCACAGCTTTCATATAGACCAATTAAAAACAATTAGAAAAATTTTGAATATTGTCTTTAACTGCAAAAAGGGAAAAAACCACAAAATAAATAGGATATTAATATAATAAGAAATATACAAGATTTACATGGAGAAAGTAGTAAAATGTGGCCTCAACAATGGATAGAATTACTCAGTATAGTAAGCTCACAATTCTTTTCAAATTAATCTGCAATTCAACGTAATACCAAACAAAACTTAAAAGCTAATTCATTTTAATATATATCTGTAGGTGAGAATAGTCAATAGCGTAAAGAAAAATGGAGGTAGAGTATATTTTTAAACCTTCTAAAATATCAGGACATGTTAAGAAATTAAAAGAGATTGATACTGGGGGCAGAAAAATAGATAAATAAATGGAATGGAAAGTGCATAAAAGCAAATTTAAGATATCATAAAAAATTGCATTTTAAACCATTAAACACAGGAAAATACTTTTATAATACTGGAGTAGGGCATGCACTGTTAAGAGAAAAACTAAAAGCTAAGAATCAAATTATTGATAATTTGATAAAATTTAAAACCTATGTATGATCCAAAAAATATCCACAAATAAATTTGTCAAATGCAGTATATTTGGAGAAAATATTTGCTATATATATATATAAAACAAAGGATTCCATATAGGATATGTAATAAAGGATTATATGTAAGACATATGAAGAATTCCTAATAATTAACAAGAAAAAGATTACCACACCACAGGAAAAAAAAGTCAGCAGAATATGATCAAGCAATCTTAAAAAGAGGAAGCATGCATGATTAATTAATAAGTAAAAATGTATTCCACTTCAGTAGTATTCACAGAAATGGAAATTAAACCAGAAGTTAGATATAATTTCTCAGTCATCAGATTAGTAATTTATTTTTAATGGCAGAGTTCCAGTGTAATGTAGTATCCTTAGAGCCAGCACTTCTACTCCGAGATGTCTGTGGTGGACACTGTTAGCTGCCC
This sequence comes from Bison bison bison, assembly GCF_000754665.1. NCBI lineage: Eukaryota > Metazoa > Chordata > Mammalia > Artiodactyla > Bovidae > Bison > Bison bison. Next base: position 3,109,404 of record NW_011494939.1, read on the forward strand.
ATCTAGCTTTTCATCCTTCCAGAGCACTGATTTCTGCAGTATTGCTTTCCCCTCCCACCCCAGGGAGGAGTCTGATTGAACCAAAAGGTAATCTTAAGCCCTGCCCTCTCAGTCAGTGATTGGTCAAAATTTTTGAGAGGCACAAGAGAGAGAGAATTTTGCAAGTGTTTAGAAAAAGTTCTTCCTTACTCTTAAGGAGAATATCAAGAAGCAAAACTTACTTTCTCTCACAAAACATGAAAAAATGGCACAGAAGTCCAAGTATGCCTGGCATGTTTAAGGAAGAACAAGAAACCCTGAGAAGAGAAACTGTTTTACAGTGGTGGAGGGGAGACATCAGGGGTTTGGTTCAGTTTCTCTGTTTGAGATAGTGTATTTCAACGTGGAGATGTCAAGTAGACATTTGGATACTCAAGTCTGGCTTTCAGTGAAAATATTGGTTTGGAGGTAAAACTTTGGGAGTTATAAGAATTCACAAGTCATTTGATCATGAGAAATGTTTACATGCCTTATGATCCAGCAATCCCACTGCTGGGCATACACACTGAGGAAACCAGAAGGGAAAGAGACATGTGTACCCCAATGTTCATCGCAGCACTGTTTATAATAGCCAGGACATGGAAGCAACCTAGATGTCCATCAGCAGGTGAATGGATAAGAAAGTGGTGGTACATATACACAATGGAGTATTACTCAGCCATTAAAAAGAATACATTTGAATCAGTTCTAATGAGGTGGATGAAACTGGAGCCTATTATACAGAGTGAAGTAAGCCAGAAGGAAAAACATAAATACAGTATACTAACGCATATATATGGAATTTAGAAAGATGGTAACAATAGCCTGGTGTACGAGGCAGCAAGGGAGACACTGATGTGTAGAGCAGTCTTGTGGACTCTGTGGGAGAGGGAGAGGGTGGGAGGATTTGGGAGAATGACATTGAAACATGTAAAATATCATGTAGGAAACGAGTTGCCAGTCCAGGTTCGATGCACGATGCTGGATGCTTGGGGCTGGTGTACTGGGACGACCCAGAGGGATGGTATGGGGAGGGAGGAGGGAGGAGGGTTCAGGATGGGGAACACATGTATACCTGTGGTGGATTCATTTTGATATTTGGCAA
>NW_011494939.1:3110626-3116683 GCF_000754665.1 Bison bison bison
ATAAAATAAAATTAAAAAAATAAATAAATTTAAATTAAAAAAATAAAGCAGAAAAAAAAAAAAGAAAAAAAAAAAAAAAGAAATGTTTACAGATCACCAAGGAAGTGAATAAAGAGAGGACACTGAAGGACGTGGCTCTAGGGTACTCCAGTAGTACCCTAGGAAAGGGTACTTAGGAAATTTCCTGATATTTAGGAAAGCCAGAAAGAGGAACAGGCAAGAAGAATGGGAAGGAGAGGTCAAGAAGATAGGGGAAAAGTTCAGGAAAGCATAGTGTCCTGAAAGTCAAACAAAGAAAGTGATTTAAGGAGGAGGCAGCAATCAACTGAGACAAATACTAGTGAGTCAGTATAAGGTAAAGTCTAAGATAAAGGCTCTGAAGCCATATGCCAGGTTTAAATCCAGCACTCACATTTACTTGCTGTGGGACCATGAAAAAGTCACGATACCTCTCTGTCTCCACTCCTCATGTAAAAAAGTTATTATAATGGCTCTGATGTCATATGTTATTGTGAGGCTTAAGTGTCTAAATATGTTTAACACACTTAGAATAGTGCCTGGATATGGTAAGTGCTCAATAAATGGCAGCTAGGATTACTTTATTGTTGGATATTTTTTATTTTTCTCTTCAAGTTTTATTGAGGTATAATTGACACACAGCACTCTAAGGTCTACAGCATAATGACTTGACTTCCCTATCCATATATACATATATGTGCTGTGCTTAGTCACTCAGTTAGGTCCAACTCTTTGCAACTCCATGGACTGTAGCCCTCCTGGCTCCTCTGTCCATGAGACAGAGTTCTTCAGGCAAGAACACTGGAGTGGGTTGCCATGCTGCCTCATATACATATATATACACAGACATATATACATATACTATTTTTCAGATTCTTTTCCATTATAGGTTATTATAAGATTAAATATAATCCCTGTGCTATAGTAGGTCCTTGCTGTTTTTCTATTTTATATATAGTAGTGTGTATCTGTTAATCCCAAACTCCTAATTTATCCCTCTCCCCCCAAACCTTTCCCCTTTGAAACCTTAAGTTTGTTTTCAGTGGGTCTATTTTTGTTTTATATATAATTTCATTTCTATCATTTTTTTTAGATTCCACTATAAGTGATATCATATGATACCATCGTATTTGTCTTTGTGTTATTTCAATTAGTATGATGATCTGTAGATCCATCCATGTTGCTGCAAATGGCATCATTTCATTCTTTTTATGGCTGAATAATACTCCATTTTAGGTAAATACCACATCTTCTTTATCCATTTATCTGTTGATGAACATCTAGGTTGCTTCCATGTCTTGGCTATTGTAGATAGTGCTGCAAAGAACTTTAGGATGCATGTACTTTTTAAAATTAGAGTTTTCATCTTTTCTGGAAATATGCCAAGAGTGGGACTGTTGGGTCACACAGGAACTCTATTTTCAGTTTTTTAAGAAACCTCCATACTGTTCTCCATAGTGGCTACACCATTTCACATTCCCACCAATGAGTGTGGGAAGGCTCCCATTTCTTCACACCCTTCCCAGCACTTATTATTTATAGACTTTTTGATGATGGCCGTTCTGACCAGTGTGAGATGGTACCTTATCATAGTTTTGATTTGCCTTTCTCTAATAATTAGCAGCGTTGAGCATCTTTTCATGTGTCTGTTGGTTATCCATATGTCTTCTTTGGAGAAATGTCAATTTAGGTTTTTTGCCCATTTTTTTTATTGTGTTGTATATGTTTTGGATATTAAGCTGAATACACACTTTGTATATCTTTGAAATTAAGCCCTTGTGAGTTACATAATTTGCAAATATTCCCTCCCATTCCATAGGTTTTCATTTTGTTTATAGTTTCCTTTGCTGTGCAAAAGCATTTAAGTTTAATTAGGTCCCATTTATTCATTTTTGCTTTTGTTTCCACTACTCTAGAATGCAGATCCAAAAAAATACTACTGCAATTTATGTCAAAGAGTATTCTGCCTGTTTTCCTCTAAAAGTTTTAAAATATCTGGTCTTACATTTAGGTCTTTAATCCATTTTGAGTTTATTTTGTGTATGGCATTAGAAAATGTTCTAATTTCATTCTCTTACATGTAGCTTTCCAGTTTTCCCAGCATCACTTATTGAAGAGACTGTCTTTTCTCCATTGCATATTATTGTTCCTTCTGTCATAGATTAACTGACTATAAGTGTGTACGTTTATTTATGGGGTTTCTATCTGTTTCCATTGATCTATATTTCTGTTTTTGTGCCAGTACCATACTGATTTGATTACTATACTGATTTGAATAGTCTGAAGTCAAGGAGCATGATTCCTCCAGCTCTATTCTTTCTCAAGTGTTTTGCTATTCAGGGTCTTCTGTGTTTCCATACAAATTTAAAAATTTTTGTTCCAGTTCTGTAAAAAATGCCATTGGTAATTTGATATGGGATTGCACTGAATCTGTAAATTGCCTTGTATGGAATACTCATTTTAACAATATTGATTCTTCTGATCCAATCTTTCCATCTGTTATCTTTCATTTCTTTCATCAGCATCTTATAGTTTTTTGAGTACAGGTCTTTTGCCTCCTTAGGTAAAGTTATTCCTAGATACTTTCCTCTTTTTGATACAATGGTAAATGTGATTGATTCCTTAATTTCTCTTTCTGATATTTCATTGTTAGTGTATAGACATGCAACAGATTTCCATATTTTCCGTGTGTTTTGCATCCTGCAACCTTATCAAGTTCATTGATGCACTCTAATAGTTTTCTGGTAGCATTTTAAGGATTTTCTATGCTTGGGATCATGTCATCTATAAACAGTGACAGCTTTACATCTTCTTTTCCTATTCAGATTCCTTTTATTTCCTTTCCTTCTCTGATTGCTGTGGCAAAGACTTGAACAAAAATGACAAAGAGTGTATATGCAAATCAATCAATGTGATATACCATATTAACAAATTGAAATATAAAAACCATATGATAATCTCAATAGATGCAGAAAAAGCTTTTGACAACGTTCAGCACCCATTTATTATAAAAACTCTTTAGAAACTGGGCATAGAAGGAACCTATCTCAGCATAATAAAGACCATATGTGATAAACCCACAACAAACATAAGTCTCAATGGTGAAAAACTGAAAGCATTTCCTCTAAGATCAGGAACAAGACAAAGGAGCCCACTCTTGCCAGTTATTCAACATAGTTTTGGAAGTCCTAGCTATGGCAATCAGAGAAGAAAAAAATAAAAGGAATCCAGATTGGAAAAGAAGAAGTAAAACTCTCACTGTTTGCAGATGACCTGATACTATACATATAAACCCAGAGATACCATTAGAAAACTATTAGAACTAATCAATGAGTTTAGTTAAGCTGCAGGATACAAAATCAGTACACAAAAATCACTTGAATTCCAATATACTAACAACAAAAAAATAAATAGGAATTAAGGAATCAATCCCATATACCATTGCAACAAAAAGAATAAAATATCTAGGACTAAACCTACCTAAGGAGAAAAAAGAGCTGTATACAGAAAACTAAGACACTGATGAAAGAAATCAAAGACAACATAAACAAATGGAGATATTCTATGTTCCTGGGTTGGAAGAATCGATACCGTGAAAAAGACTATACTACCAAATATAATCTACAGATTTAGTACAATCCCTATCAAATAACCAATGGCATTTTTCACAGAACTAAAACTAAAAATTTCACAATTTTTATGGAAACACGAAAGACCCCAAATAGCCAATCTTGAGAAAGAAAAATGGAGCCAGAGGAATCAACCTTCCTGACTTCAGACTATATACAAAGTTACAGTCATTGAGACAGTTTGGTACTGGCACAAAAACAGAAATCTAGACCAATAGAACAAGATAGAAAGGCCAGAGATAAATCCACACACCAATAGGCACCTAATCTTTGACAAAAGAGGCAAAAATATACAGTGGAGAAAAGAGAGTCTCTTCAGTAAGTGGTGCTGGGAAAACTAGACAGCTATGTGTAAAAGAATTAGATTAGAACACTTTCCAACACCATACACAAAGATAAACTCAAAATGGATTACAGATCTAAATGTAAGACTGGAAACTATAAAACTGTTAGAGGAAAACATAGGCAGAGTCTCTATGATGTAAATCACAGCCAGATTTTCTATGACCCACCTCTTAGAGTAATAGAAATTAAAACAAAAATAAACAAGTGGGACCTAAGTAAACTTAAAAACTTTTGCACAGCAAAGAAAACTATTAAAAAAGGTAAAAATGCAACCCTTAGAATGAGAGAAAACAATAGTAAATGCAACAACTGACAAAGGATTAATTTCCAAAATATACAAGCTATACAACCAGCTTATGCAACTCTATACCAGAAAAACAAGTGACCCAATCAAAAAGCGGGCAGAAGACCTAAACAGACAATTCTCCAGTGAATACATACAGATGGTTCAGTTCAGTTCAGTCGCTCAGTTGTGTCCGACTCTTTGCAACCCCATGAATCGCAGCACGCCAGGCCTCCCTGTCCATCACCAACTCCTGGAGTTCACTCAGACTCACGTCCATTGAGTCAGTGATGCCATCCAGCCATCTCATCCTCTGTCGTCCCCTGGTCCTCCTACCCCCAATCCCTCCCAGCATCAGGGTCTTTTCCAATGAGTCAACTCTTTGCATGAGGTGGCCAAAGTACTGGAGTTTCAGCTTTAGCACCATTCCTTCCAAAGAAATCCCAGGGCTGATCTCCTTCAGAATGGACTGGTTGGATCTCCTTGCAGTCCAAGGGACTCTCAAGAGTCTTCTCCAACACCACAGTTCAAAAGCATCAATTCTTCCGCACTCAGCCTTCTTCACAGTCCAACTCTCACATCCATACATGACCACTGGAAAAACCATAGCCTTGACTAGACGGACATTTATTGGCAAAGTAATGTCTCTGCTTTTGAATGTGCTATCTAGGTTGGTCATAACTTTCCTTCCAAGGAGTAAGCATCTTTTAATTTCATGGCTGCAGTCACCATCTGCGGTGATTTGGGAGCCCAAAAAAATAAAGTCTGACACTGTTTCCACTGTTTCCCCATCTATTTTCCATGAAGTGATGGGACCGGATGACATGATCTTCGTTTTCTGAATGTTGAGCTTCAAGCCAACTTTTTCACTCTCCTCTTTTACTTTCTTCAAGAGGCTTTTAGTTCCTCTTCACTTTCTGCCATAAGGGTGGTGTCATCTGCATATCTGAGGTTATTGATATTTCTCCCTGAAATCTTGATTCCAGCTTGTGCTTCTTCCAGTCCAGTGTTTCTCATGAGGTACTCTGCATATAAGTTAAATAAGCAGGGTGACAATATACAGCCTTGACGTACTCCTTATAGACACAAAAAGATGTTCAACATTGCTCATTATTAAAGAAATACAAATCAAAACTATAATGATATATCATCTTATATAAGTCGGAATGGCCATCATCAAAAAATCTACAAACAACAAATGCTGGAGAGGGTGTGGAGAGAAGGGAACCCTCTTGCACTGTCAGTAGGAATGCAAATTGATATAGCTACTCTGGAAGACAGTATGGAGCTTCCTTAAAAACCTAGGAATAAAACTACCATATGGCCCAACAATCCCTCTACTGGACATATACCCTGAGGAAACCATAACTGAAAAATACACATGTACCCCAATGTTTGCTGCAGCACTATTTACATAGCTATGACATGGAGGCAACCTAGATGTCCATTGACAGATAAATGGATAAAGGTGTGGCACATATACACAATGGAATATTACTCAGCCATTAAAAGGAACACATTTGAGTCACTTCTAATGATGTGGATGAATCTAGAGCCTGTTACAGAGAGTGAAGTAAGTCAGGAAGAAAAAAACAAATACTGTATATTAATGCACTTATATGGAATCTAGAAAGAAGGCACGGATGAACCTATCTGCAGGGCAGCAGTGGAGACACTGACATAGAGAGCAGACGTGTAGCCATAGAGGGCAGGGGGAAGGAGAGGGTGGGACAGATGGAGAGAGTAGCATGGAAACATATACACTACCATATGTGAAATAGA
>NW_011494939.1:3116783-3127542 GCF_000754665.1 Bison bison bison
GATTTTGCTGTATGACTCAGGGAACTCAACCCGGGGCTCTGTGACAACCTAGAGGTGTGGGATGGGGTGGGGGATGGGAGGGAGGTTCAAGAGGGAGGGGATATATGTATACCTATGGCTGTTTCATGTTGATATATGGCAGAAACAAGCATAATATTGTAAAGTAATTATCCTTCAGTTAAAAATAAATAAAATTTTTAAAAATGGCAAGAGGAGTCATCCTCATCTTGTTCCTGATCTTAGAGGGAATGCTTTCAGCTTTTCACTGTTGAATATGATGTTAGCTGAAGGTCTGTCATATACGGCCTTTATTGGGTTGAGGTATGTTCCCTCCATGCCCACTTTCTGGAGAATTTTTATCATAAATGGATACTGAATTTTATCAAAAGTTTCTTCTGTATCTGTTGAGATGATCATATAGTTTTTATTCCTTAATTTGTTAATGTCATGTATCACCCTGATTGATTTGTGGATATTGAAAAATCCTTGCCTTCCTGGGATAAATTTCATTTGATCATTGTGTATGATCTTTTTAATGCATTGTTGGATTCAGTTTGTTAGTATTTTGTTGAGGATTTTTACATAATGTTCATTAGTGTTATTGGCCTATAATTTTATTTTTGTAATATCTTTATCCGGTTTCGGTATCAGGGTGATGGTGACCTCAAAGAATAAGTTCAGAAGTATTCCTTCCTCTACAAATTTTCAGAATAGTTTCAGAAGGATAGCTCTAAATGTTTTGTAGAATTCACCTGTGAAGTCATCTGGTCCTGGATTTTGTTTGTTGGGAGTTTTAAAATCATTGATTCAATTTCAGAACTTGTAATTAGTCTATTCATATTTTCTATCCTGTTTACTTTAAATATACCTTTAATCAGAGGTTGGCCTTAGAGAAGTCATTCTGAGGACTTGCTGGTGGAGGACAGAGAAGATGGAGGGATGTGGAGCTCCAGGCACCTCATGTTAAATGTACTTATTTGTTATTATATCTCTATCACATACTACAATGTAAGCTCTGTAAGAGAGGGCCCTTATTTTATTGCCTGCTATATCTCCATCACCTTTAACAGTTCCCAGCACACAGTAGGTATCCAGTAAATATTTTTAAATGAATGACTACTTTCAGCAAAAAATTGAGGCCCAGAAAAGATAAATAAAATGCTTTCCCACCTTATTATGTCAGAGTTTGATCTAAAACCTGAGTCTCTTGGTTCCCATTACAGGGACTATTCCAGTAATAGGAAAATCTGGGTTTCAGAATTTATATCCCACCCTTCAAAATGGTATTAAAGTTGTAACAATTTCAAAGGCAGAAATGAGATAGAAAAGAGTAGAATGAATTCCCACTTCTTTTCAAGATTATCTGAAGTCATTGCATACAGTTTTTATTTTGCTGAAAAGTTAAAACTTTTGTTGATGATGTGGCTGCTAAACAAAATAGAAGTCTTTAAAAAATCCATAATCTAACAAAATTAGTCATTTATTGAACAATACAAATGAAAGTGAAATTTTAAAAATTACCACAATTTTACCTCCTTCTTTTTGCACACATTTTATGTATTTTTCAAGGACTACAATTGAAAATTTGAGAATATAATTCCTTATAGTAAAAAGTTAAATTGTGTATAAATATAACAGATACTTATTTCCACAAAACTCACCAGTAATATGACATTTATCCAATTAGAAATAACCTTGAATCTCTTATCCCTCAGATTAATAATCTATATATAGCATAAGACTGAAAGGTTAAGAGAAGAATTATATTTCTCTGTAATATTTACTCTTAGATATTTAAGTGGCAATATTAAGTAGCAATGATCACTTCATCCACATGTAAAACTTCATAGTTCTGTAAATAACTAGCTAGAACTGGGGAAATATTTTTAGAATAGCCAGGGACTATAAAATGAAGCTAATTCATAGAAGTCTCCAGTTAATTATAGAGAGATTACTAGACGATTTCTGTAAAAATATACAAAGTAGGTCTAAATCAACACAGATGGCAACATGTAACATGTCTGTATAAAGAAATTGAAAATTGTGTCTCCAATCATGTAATCATAAAAATGTCCCTCTTGCTAAGTTTCTAAAAACCATAACATTGTAAAATAAAACAAATAGTTTGCCAGAGTTTTTTTAAAAAATTTTTTTATCTTAAAAATGGCCTTAATTTTTGATCTAGAAAAACTCACTTTTAGAAGATTACTCTATGGAAATAGTCAAAAGGAAGGAAAATGCTCTATGTTTGGAAGATGTTCACTGTGGTATTATGTATATAACTGGAGAATCTAAAAACTTAGATGTCCAACAACAGGGAGATATTTAATTAAATTGGAGTTGATCTACTTAATATATATTCATTAAACGCAGTATAAAATGCTCCTTGTAAAAAAAATGTTTAATCTGTATGTGTATCATTAAAGAATTCAATCCAAATCAACTCAGCTACTGTCATATGTGTGTGTGTGTGTGTGTGTGTGTATACACACACACATACACAACTGTGTGAATGCTACTTAGGCTTACGGGTAGGGAAAACAAAACTAGAGAAGTAGCACCGCTTATACAATTCTTAAGAACGTTTAATTCTGACTGGTTAAGCCACATGCACATGACATAGTGATAAAGACTTTTAGGTTCCGAGGGTAATTACAAGTCACACCTAAGCAATCACCATTTAGACTTTCTGATTCATTGCAGCTAACCTGAAGCAGAGAAATTTAGTGTATTTATTCTGGGTATTTTGCTAGCCTCTTCAAGTCATTTTGGAATCCTTTATTGGCAATATGAAGTAACTGTATATTTCAGTGCACATCTTTGCTATAGAAACATGATTTTCAGCTTTGCAGCCCAAGGATGCATTCCATGTATGAATAGGGTCTTTGTGAAACAAGAGTAAAGTCATCAGCTTTTATGCTATGAAGAAGAAATGTTCATCTTCTAATGTGCATATATGTAAGCCACCTCTTTAAAATCAGCCCCCTTAAATGGCAATGAGTATGCTTGTGTGTATGACACATCAATGTCCATTAATTGCATGAAGAGAACTGAGATTCCAATGGCAAAATCTGTAAAAGTAGATATACAAAGAAAAGTGGAAGCATCTGTTTAATATATACGACATTAGAATTTAATTTTACCTCTGTGATGCTTTTGTGTGACTGCAGTGTTACAGCAGAGCACAGAAGCATAGCCGTGCAGTGTCAGCAGGTGCATGCCACCAAATTACTGCTTTTAATTTGCATATTCATCTGCTAAGAAGCATGTCATTATCATATCAAAGGGATACTAAGCAACATCTAGCTTGGAGAGATGTGGCATAGTTTCAATAGGAGCAATTAATGCAAGATGAGGACTCTCTTTCTGTCATGTCTCCCAGGGCTAGCTGTAATCGGGCTGATTATTGGATACCAATAAGACCGAGGGCCCAGTTGGCACAGAATAAGAGAAGAACTGGAAAGAGAGCCTGCTAGTCCTCTCCACTGTACACTCGATGGCAATGTGATGCTCTGGTCACTCAAAAGAATCCTGTCCTTATTATAGATGCTATCTCTCTGCCCTCATCTATTTCAGATGTCATTAAATGACCAAATGCATTCCAAAAGTAATTATGTATTAAAAGAAAAATGATCTTGACTTTAGAGAACATGGGAAAATTTTTTGAAAAAGACATTAAAATTGTATTTTAATAGAGGTTTTAGTACTTTAGGTAAATTTCATTCAAGCAAACATTTTTCTTCCTCCTTTAAGCAGTTATTGAGCACCTAAGTATATATCAATGGAGAAGGCACTGGCACCCCACTCCAGTACTCTTGCCTGGAAAATCCCATGGACGGAGGAGCCTGGTGGGCTGCAGTCCATGGGGTCGCTAGGAGTTGGACACGACTGAGCGACTTCACTTTCACTTTTCACTTTCATGCATTGGAGAAGGAAATGGCAACCCACTCCAGTGTTCTTGCCTGGAGAATCCCAGGGACGGGGGAGCCTGGTGGGCTGCCGTCTATGGGGTCGCAGAGTCTGACACGACTGAAGCGACTTAGCAGCAGCACCAAGTATATATAAAACAGTGTCAAGTGATGAAGGTGCAGATGCAAACTAGTCACTGTCCCTAATCTCAGCTTGCAGTTGAACAGGAGGAGACAAACATGTAAACCAAGCAAAGCTTAACTAACATTTCTTACTTACTGTTTATTAGGAAAGGTCACAAACATGCAGAACCATCTTTTTGATATAATAGTAAGGACATGTGGTGTCATTTCTTTGTGGAAAGACGTTAAGAACAGAATTTTAAATTTTATTTTAGTTTTAGAAATGATCTCACTTTCTCTCTCCTAATGGTAGTAGCTAAAACAGTGTACAAATATGAATACTTGAACAATAGAAATAGAGACAATTGTTTCAATTATTCTGTTGTTCTTTAAGCTTTCATTGGATGTATTGGTATAAGCAAGTGCTTTTTAAAAACAGGAACCATTAATAGCTTGCTTCCTATGGTGTATAAAATGGGATGGTATACACATACACTTTCATTAATTTATTCAACAAATATTTTTTGAGCGCTCACTATGTGGTAAGCACTGCTATTAAGCACTGAGGGTACAGCTGTGAACAAAATGTGCGAAAATGTGCGAAGTGCCTGTCCCTGAGTTTATACTCACACATGCTCCTCTGTGTGAATATATGCATTGAGCATATGCCTAATGAAAAGTTCAATGGCATTCATTCAACAAGCACTTAATAACCACCTTATGTGGCAACTTCACTTTCACTTTTCACTTTCATTCATTGGAGAAGGAAATGGCAACCCATTCCAGTGTTCTTGCCTGGAGATTCCCAGGGACAGAGGAGCCTGGTGGGCTACCGTCTATGGGGTCACAAAGAATTGGACACGACTGAAGTGACGCAGCAGCAGCTGCAGCAGGGAAATGAAAGGAACATGAAGTTTACCTTGGAAACTACAAGACAAGGATGAGTACAAGAGAGATATCAAATGATCAGTAGACCTAAAACCACATGTCTTACGTGAAACAAAAATAAATCAGTATTCTTTCATGGTTGTCCAACCTTATAAGTAATTTCAGGTATCAACCAATCATCTCAGTATAACCCCAGAAAGTTCGTCAACCACCTTCTTATCAATTGCTATTAAAATTTTAGGGGCGAAGTGTTGAACCTTGTTGAGCATCAGAGCTAGGCACTTTGGGTGCATCATTTTTCTTAATACTCAGACGAACACTCTGATAAATGCTAATATACCCAATTTGCTAGTAAGGAAACTAAAGCTCAGAGAGTTTTATATCTTCCAAGGTCACTCAGTTAGTAAGTGCCAGGTATAATCAGAACTTGGAATTTGCTAATGCCTAATATGTGTTCTAACCAATTCTTTGGGCTTCACTGGTAGCTCAGCTGGTAAGTAATCCACCTGCAATGCAGGAGACCCCTGTTCAATTCCTGGGTTGGGAAGATCCCCTGGAGAAGGGATAGGCTACCCACTCTAGTATTCTTGGGCTTCCCTGGTGGCTCAGTTGTTAAAGAATCCACCCTGCAATGCAGGAGACCTGGGTTCGATCCCAGGGTTGGGAAGATCCCCTGGAGAAGTGAATGGTTACCACTCTAGTATTCTGTCTTGGAGAATTCCATGGACAGAGGAGCCTGGCAGGCTATAGTCCATAGGGTCTCAAAGGGTTGGACACAACTCTTTTGCTTTATTATAGTAGAAATTATGGGTTAAATGATATATATCTCATTAGAACTACTGATTGAAAATTTAAACAAATGAACAAAAATATAATCTCTTTAACTGTATGTTACTATTCTGGCTGACCTTTTCACCAAACGAAGAGGATCTTTTTTCTTTTTAATTAACCTTATGCTGAGAATTGTAGACTCATTTTATCTTGTTTAAATTGGTTGTTTCATAGAGCTGAGCTACTGACTTAGAGTCAGAAAGTCTGAGGTTAAATCCTAGTTGCTTGAGGAAGATCCTTAGCTGGTAAGAGCTTCAGTCTTCTCATCTACAAAATGAGGAATTTAATCTATATGCTATATTAGGTTTCTTCCAGGTCTGGCTTTCTATGAATCTATGAAAAACAGCTAGAGAGGATGATAAAATATTTAAACATCCTATACTTCCTGTATCCTACTTTCCTGCAAAAAGAAAAATAAAATTCTCTGTTATGTTTTTAAATAATACCTTTAGGTAAAACATCAGTAAATACTAATTACTGATTAAATGTTTTCTTCTCACAAAAGTTGACTTCATTACAGCACTTAATGTTCATTTATTTCTTTTTTTACCAAGAATAAAGGAATGAATGGAAGAAGGAAACAGAAAAGGAAAGAAAGAAAGCCATATATGGGTATATGTACATTAAATATTCACTCATATAACAACAGTTGTGTATGCGTGCCTACATGTATGTACGTTATATGTACACAAATGAACGTATCGAAAACCTCAAGTTCTGTAATTTTTTTTCTGCTGTAGCAGGAGGAGGAAAATGTTGCCCTTTAACAAGTTCATATTTCAAGGAGCGTATGGCCTCCTTCCTCTAAGTGAAATGGTGGGTTTCACAAATGGTGGAGTGTCACAGAAAAGTTTATTTAGTTCTCCTGTTTTATCAACAGGAGTCAGCTTTATGAATCAATCATGAATTGGTTGAATGTATATCTATTTATAACTATTCATAGTTTTTACAACTATTAGATTAAATATTATTCAATTATCATCTACTCTGGCATCTGGGCATTTTCTAATTGGTTTGTTTAAGTCTGCATTCACACAAGGAGGTCTTCAAAGATCACTCTGTTCTTTTCAAGAGACTCTAATTCATATCAAAACCTTAACTGATCTCAAACAGAAAAACTTTAATCACATACACGACTCAGTTGAGGACATACTCAAAAGACAGAATCTTTCGCAAATAAATCACATCTTCACCTATCAGTTCATCTTGTGTCCTTCTGTCAGTACAAATTCCCAAACTTCTTTACAGTAATTGTAGGCCTCAAATAAATGCTAAAACTTTTAAAACTATGAATAGGCTTTTTAAGCATAATTCATGAAGGAAATTTTTTTGTCAGTTCCTATCTTCGTGGCTTATATGAAATTTCTCAGCAAATTCACTCACAAACCTGTCCGCTCCATGTTTGTCTGCTATGGTAGAAAATGAGAACCTCAGTTCTTTTACAGGGATGATTCAAAGTACTGCATTCACCTTAAGTAAACGTAAGTTTATTAGTATTTGTGTAACATATTTATTGTCATCCTGCTTATTTAACATATGCAGAGTACATCATGAGAAACACTGGGCTGGAAGAAGCACAAGCTGGAATCAAGATTGCCAGGAGAAATATCAATAACCTCAGATAGGCAGATGATACCACCCTTATGGCAGAAAGTGAAGAAGAACTAAAAAGCCTCTTGATGAAAGTGAAAGAGGAGAGTGAAAAAGTTGGCTTAAAGCTCAACATTCAGAAAACTAAGATCATGGCATCTGGTCCCATCACTTCATGGGAAATAGATGGGGAAACAGTGGAAACAGTGTCAGACTTTATTTTTGGGGGCTCCAAAATCACTGCAGATGGTGACTGCAGCCATGAAATTAAAACACACTTACTCCTTAAAAGGAAAGTTATAACCAACCTAGATAACATATTAAAAAGCAGAGACATTACTTTGCCAACAAAGGTCTGTCTAGTCAAGGCTATGGTTTTCCCAGTGGTCACGTATGGATGTGAGAGTTGGACTGTGAAGAAGGCTGAGCGCCAAAGAATTGATGCTTTTGAACTGTGGTGTTGGAGAAGACTCTTGAGAGTCCCTTGGACTGCAAGGAGATCCAACCAGTCTATCCTAAAGGAGATCAGTCCTGGGTGTTCATTGGAAGGACTGATGTTGAAGCTGAAACTCCAATACTTTGGCCACCTCATGCGAAGAGCTGACTAATTGGAAAAGACCCTGATGCTGGAAGGGATTTGGGGCAGGGGGAGAAGGGGACGACAGAGGATGAGATGGCTGGATGGCATCACCGACTCGATGGACATGAGTTTGGGTAAACTCCGGGAGTTGGTGATGGACAGGGAGGTCTGGTGCACTGCGATTCATGGGGTCGCAAAGAGTCGGACACGACTGAACGACTGAACTGAAAGGAAAGATAAAGAAGCTGCTTTCATTCGTGTATGGGTGTATGTATTAGCAACAGTAAAGCCAAGTGGTGTTACTGGATATGGTAGAATAAGAAAATAGGTGTTCTTTAGGAAAAAAACTAAACTTTATTGATACAATTCAAATGGCCAGAGATAACATTTGTCTCCAAAAGAGAAAACTACAAATGAAAAATATTAAGTGATGTCTATAACAAATTATTGCAGTTGAAACTGAATAAGGAATTCCAGTATCACACATCAGCTTTTCTATTGGTACAGGAGGAGAGATATGAATAGAAAGAGATAAAATTATGCCATTAATAACATGGGAAAAAGTGAATCATAGGCAAATCTATTATTTTAACTATATAAGATATAAAAAGTAGTAGATTCATCATATGCTTCTGTTATGCAAAGTCATAGCTAGAAAGCCTTGGTCCATTTCTATAGCTATATGTTGATAGATATTAACTAGACTTGTGATCATTTCACAGTATATACAAATACCAGAACTTTATATTGCACATCTGAAACTAATATTGCATGGCAATTATGCCTCAATAAAAAAATTAAACAAATAAGAAATCCTTGATCTAGTTAGGAATAAATACTTGGTAGATAATTGATTACTTAATTAAAATGCAGCTAAAACAAGAACAAATTTTGAAACCATCCACAACCATTTAACAGTAATATATTTACATGGCAAAAGAGAATTAAAGCAGAACAGAAAATTGGTGACACCCAGATATGGTTGGCTGCTTTAAAAGAAGGGAAATATTACCATAAAAATATCTAGAATTTCTTTCTTTTTAAAGAAAAACAAAAGATCTGAAAGTACTGCCTGTATTCCTATATGACAAGTGGCAGGAACTAAGCAGTAAATGTCACCTTTAGTTGAGTCTCTCCTGGTTTGCCATAGTTCCCACCAGCTCCTCTCACCTTCCAGCCATATTGCTTTACCTATGTGATACTTCGGTGGCTTTTGAGTGTTCAACCCGATATGCTAAATAGCACTTTCTCTGTAAACAGTACCTTAAAGATTAGAAAGTTCAGACCAGTCATTCTCAAAATCAGCTACATATTAGAATGACCTGAGAAACTTTAAAAAAATTTTGTATATATATAGATATATGGACCCTGTCCCAGGCTATAAATCAGAATCTCTTGAGGTGGCATAGGTTTTTTTTTGTTTGTTTCTCAGCTAATTTTAATACATAGCCAGGGATGTAGTTTAGGTATTAAAGATCATTTCTAGTTTGCTCTTAATTCTGATTGTTATTAGTTGTTTGTATGAAGACACATACACAGACATTTGGCATTACAAAAACCCTGCACTTGTTGAATGCTTAACATTTGAAAGTGTATTAAATTGTTGTTGTTCAGTCGTTCAGTTATGTCTGACTTTTTGTGACTCCATGGACTGCAGCACACCAAGCTTCCCTGTCCTTCACTATCTCCCGGAGTTTGCTCAAACTCATGTCCATTGAGTCAATGATGCCATCCAACCACCTCCTACTGTTGTCCCCTTCTCCTCCTGCCCTAAGTCTTTCCCAGCATCAGAGTCTTTTCCAATGAGTTGGCTCTTTTCATCAGGTGGCCAAAGTATTGGAGCTTCAGCTTCAGCATCAGTCCTTCAAATGAATATTCTGGGTGGATTTCCTTTAGGATTGACTGGTTTGATCTCCTTGCTGTCCAAGGGACTCTCGAGTCTTCTCTAGCACCACAGTTCAAAAGCATCAATTCTTCAGGGCTCAGCCTTCTTTATGGTCCAACTCTCACATCTTTACATGACTACTGGAAAAACCATAGGTTAGACTATACAGACCTTTGTCACCAAAGTGATATCTCTCCTTTTTAATAAGCTATTTAGATTTGTCATAGCTTTCCTTCCAAGGAGCAAGGGTTTTTTAATTTCGTGGCTGAAACCACTGTCTGCAGTGATATTGGAGCCCAAGAAAATAAAGTCTCTTACTGTTCCCATTATTTCCCCATATATTTGCCATGAAGTGATGAGACTGGATGCCATGATCTTAGTTTTTTGAATGTTGACTTTTAAGCCATGTTTTTCACTCTCCTCTTTCACCTTCATCAAGAGGCTCTTTAGTTTCTCTTCATTTTCTGCCATTAGGGTGGTGTCATCTGCATTTGGTTCAGTTCAGCCACTCAGTCACAAAGTCCGACTCTTTGTGACCCCATGAATCCCAGCACACCAGGCCTCCCTATCCAACACCAACACCCGGAGTTCACCCAAACCCATGCCCATTGAGTCGGTGATGCCATCCAACCATCTCATCCTCTGTGGTCCCCTTCTCCTCCTGCCCTCAATCTTTCCCAGCATCAGGGTCTTTTCAAATGAGTCAGCTCTTCTCATCAGGTGGCCAAAGTATTGGAGTTTCAGCTTCAACATCAGTCCTACCAATGAACAGCCAGGACTGATCTCCTTTAGGATGGACTGGTTGGATCTCCTTGCAGTCCAAGGGACTCTCAAGAGTCTTCTCCAACACCACAGTTCAAAAGCATCAATTCTTCAGCACTCAGCTTTCTTTATAGTCCAACTCTCACATCCATACATGACCACTGGAAAAACCATAGCCTTCACTAGAGATGG
>NW_011494939.1:3127642-3131407 GCF_000754665.1 Bison bison bison
CAGTCCAAGGGACTCTCAAGAGTCTTCTCCAACACCACAGTTCAAAAGCATCAATTCTTCAGCACTCAGCTTTCTTTATAGTCCAACTCTCACATCCATACATGACCACTGGAAAAACCATAGCCTTCACTAGAGATGGACCCTTGTTGACAAAGTAACGTCTCTGCTTTTCAATATGCTATCTAGGTTGGTCATAACTTTCCTTCCAAGGAGTAAGCGTCTTTTAATTTCATGGCTGCAGTCACAATCTGCAGTGATTTTAATTAAAAGTGTCTTTTAATTTCATGGCTGCAGTCACAATCTGCAGCCCCAAAAAATAAAGTCTGACACTGTTTCCACTGTTCCCCCATCTATTTCCCATGAAGTGATGGGACCGGATGCCATAATCTTAGTTTTCTGAATGTTGAGCTTTAAGCCAACTTTTTCACTCTCCTCTTTCACTTTCATCAAGAGGCTTTTTAGTTCTTCTTCACTTTCTGCCATAAGGGTGGTGTCATCTGCATATCTGAGGTTATTGATATTTCTCCTGGCAGTCTTGATTCCAGCTTGTTCTTTTTCCAGCCCAGCATTTTTCATGATGTACTCTGCATAGAAGTTAAATAAGCAGGGTGACGATATATAGTCTTGACGTACTCCTTTTCCTATTTGGAACCAGTCTGTTGTTCCATGTCCAGTTCTAACTATTGCTTCCTGACCTGCATACAGGTTTCTCAAGAGGCAGGTCAGGTGGTCTGGTATTCCCATCTCTTGAAGAATTTTCCACAGTTTATTGTGATCCACACAGTCAAAGGCTTTGGCATAGTCAGTAAAGCAGAAATAGATGTTTTTCTTGAACTCTGTTGCTTTTTCGAAGATCCAGTGAATGTTGGCAATTTGATCTCTGGTTCCTCTGCCTTTTCTAAAACCAGCTTGAACATCTGGAAGTTCATGGTTCACATATTGCTGAAGCCTGGCTTGGAGAATTTAAGGTCAGTTTTCATTCCAATCCCAAAGACAGGCAATGCCAAAGAATGCTCAAACTACCGCACAATTGTACTCATCTCACACGCTAGTAAAGTAATGCTTAAAATTCTGCAAGCCAGGCTTCAGCAACATGTGAACTGTGAACCTCCACATGTCATCTGCAATATCTAAGGTTATTGAGTTTCTCCTGGCAATCTTGATTCCAGCTTGAGCTTCATCTAGCCTGGCATTTCTCATGATGTATTATGCATATAAGTTAAATAAACAGGGTGACAATAAACAGCCTTGATATACTCCTTTCTCAGTTTTGAACCAGTCTGTTGTTCCATGTCTGGTTCTAACTGTTGCTTCTTGACTTGCACACACGTTTCTCAGGAGCAAGTAAGGTGGTCTGATAAATTTTCATCTCTTTAAGAATTTTCCAGTTTGTTTTGATCCACACAATAAAAGGCTGTAGTGTAGTCAATGAAGCAGAAGTAGATGTTTTTCTGGAATTCTCTTGCTTTTTCTATGATCCAACAGATGTTGGCAACTTGATCTCTGGTTCCTCTACCTTTTCTAAATCCAGCTTGTACATCTGAAAATTCCTCGTTCATGTACTGTTGAAGACTAGCACAAAGGATTTTGAGCATTACCTTGCTAGCATGTGAAATGAGCACAATTGCACAGTAGTTTGAAAATTCTGTGTCATTGCCCTTCTTTGGGATTGGAATGAAAACTGACTTTTTCCAGTTCTGTGACCACTGCTAAGTTTTCCATATTTGCTGGCATATTGAGTGCAGCACTTTAACAGCATCATCTTTTAGGATTTGAAATAGTTTAGCTGTAATTCCATCACCTCCACTAGCCATGTTCATAGTAATGCTTCCAAAGGCCCACTTAACTTCACTCCAGGATCTCTGGCTCTAGGTGAGTGATCACACCATCATGGTTATCCAGGTCATAAAGATCTTTTTTGTATAGTTCTCCTGTGTATTCTTGCTACCTCTTCTTAATATCTCCTGCTTGTTACTGTATTATATAGACAAAGAATTAACAAACCTCCTAAACTGAGTTTGTTTTGACCCAATTCTACATGGAGTTTGTATAGCCTGGTTTGTTAAAGTACTGAAACAAAGCAAACCTTTGAATATTGGTGCCTGTTTGCTGTAGGGATCAAATATCTTCACAGGACTAACATTCAACTTCACATGTATTAGGCCCAACCAGGACTCTAGCTACTTTGAGTAATTAAGTTTTAGCACAGGTCATGGCAAAGCTTGTATCTTTTCTGATGCTTCAGGCCTGTTCTTGGTACTATATGCAAAGCTCAGTTTGATCAGTCAGTCAAAAAATGATATTAGTTAACTTTTTTAAAATAAGAAATTGGACTAATTTAACTCATCAAATCTCCTAAGGTAGATTAGTTTGTATGTGTAGACCATCTACAATATTAATGCCATTACTGTATTTTATTAAGTTGTTGAAAAAATTCAATGTAATTTTTATGTGGATCAATTCAAATATTACTAGATCTGGAGAGAAGGAAGAAGAAAGTAGAAAATATAATTATTTAGTCCTGGCAAAATGTGACACAATTTTTGCTTTAAAATAAACCCCATGCATTATAGATGAGTATTTGTTTTTAGAGGCTCGTTCAGTCAGGAAAAAAAAAAAAAACAACTTGCAAATTACTTCCTTCTTTTGGAATATGTCTTTACCAGTAAGTGTACTGGAAATTATTCTACATTAGAGTGGTTTCTAAAGTGGTCCTAAAATTAGAAAATTTACTTCAGACATAACTTATTTTGATACATCATAAAATTTTGTGAAGAATAATTTTGAAGGGAGGTTTAAGATTGCAGTGTTCTCTATTTTAGTGAATAGAGAGCTGGATAGTAAATTTCAGAATTTGGATATTCATCCAAAATTAGAAGCTAAAGAAGCACTGGAGTTTGCCACAATTAAGGCATGGATGTGTGGAGGCCTCATAAGCCTACTTTCTCAGGTCACCAGTATATGTTAAATAATCACTCAGCATCTGTAAAAATCTGTCTCAGTTAATTTTAGCTCATTTATTCTCAAAGCATCTTCATCAGTAAGAATACTGAAAAAAATCTATTTTACATACAGAATGTAGTAGTAGTAGTTTAGTTTCTAAGTCATGTCCAACTCTTTGTGACCCCAGGAACTGTAGCCTGCCAGACTCCTCTGCCCATGGGATTCTCCAGGCAAGAATATTGGAGTGGGTTGCCATTTAGAGACAAATTTTGCTAAAGATGAGGTTGAAATTGCATAAAGTTTAAATTGCAAACTGAGTACAATATTGCAGCCTGTATAACATGTGGTGGGTAGGAGGAGGGGGGGTATGTATGCATAGACATGTATGTATATATACATACATATACACAAATATCAAATATATATAATACTTATAACAGACTTTGATATGAAGGTCATAATATCAAAATTTTAAAAAATTTTTATTGGAGCAGAAAGTGAAGAGGAACTAAAAAGCCTCCTGATGAAAGTGAAAGTGGAAAGTGACAAAGTTGGCTTAAAGCTCAACATTCAGAAAATGAAGATCATGGCTTCTGGTCCCATCACTTCATGGGAAATAGATGGGGAAACAGTGGAAACAGTGTTAGACTTTATTTTTGGGGGCTCCAAAATCACTGCAGATGGTGACTGCAGTCATGAAATTAAAAGATGCTACTCCTTGGAAGGAAAGTTATGACCAACCTAGATAGCATATTCAAAAGCAGAGACATTACTTTGCCAATAAAGGTTCGTCTAGTCAAGGCTATGGTTTTTCTGTGGTCA
>NW_011494939.1:3131507-3152143 GCF_000754665.1 Bison bison bison
TTCCTGTGGTCATGTATGGATGTGAGAGTTGGACTGTGAAGAAAGCTGAGCGCTGAAGGATTGATGCTTTTGAACTGTGGTGTTGGAGAAGACTCTTGAGAGTCCCTTGGACTGCAAGGAGATCCAACCAGTCCATTCTGAAGGAGATCAGCCCTGGGATTTCTTTGGAAGGAATGGTGCTAAAGCTGAAACTCCAGTACTTTGGCCACCTCATGCAAAGAGTTGACTCATTGGAAAAGACTCTGATGCTGGGAGGGATTGGGGGCAAGAGGAGAAGGGGACAACAGAGGATGAGATGGTGGATGGCATCACTGACTCGATGTACGTGAGTCTGGGTGAACTCCGGGAGTTGGTGATGGACAGGGAGGCCTGGCGTGCTGCGATTCATGGGGTCGCAAAGAGTCGGACATGACTGAGCGACTGATCTGATCTGATCTGATAGCTGCTTTACAATGTTGTGTTAATTTCTACTGTAAAGTGAAACAGTTATATATGTATGTCCCCTCTTTTTGTATCCTTCCCATTTAGGTTACCACAGAGCATTGAGTAGAGTTCCCTCTGCTATACAGTAGGTTCTCACTAGTTATGTATTTTATACATGGTATCAATAGTGTATACATGTCAATAAAAATCTCCCAATTCATCCCGCCCCCCTTCCTTCCTTCTTGATATCCGTATTTGTTTTCTACTTCTATGTTTCTATTTCTGCTTTGCAATTATTTACAATACATTGCTATTGTCTATAGCAATTTCTTCAGATTCCACATATATGCATTAATATACAGTATTTGTTTTTGTTTTTGACTTCAGTCTATACAACAGTCTCTAGGTCCAGATACATTTCTACAAATGATCCAATTTTGTTCCTTTTCATGAGTGAGTTGCAAAGAGTCGGACATGACTGAGCAACTGAACGGAACTGAATATTCTATTGCACCTATGTACCACATCTTCTTTGTGCATTCCTCTGCTGATGGACTTTTGGGTTGCTGCCATGTCCTGGCTATTGTAAACCGTGCTACAGTGAACACTGGGGTGCTTGTGTCTTTTTGAATTATGCTTTTCCCTGGATATACACCCAGTAGCAGAATTGCTGGATCACATGGTGGTTCTATTTTTTAAGGAATCTCCATACTGACTGTATCAATTTACATTCCCACTAACAGTGCAGGAGGGTTCCCTTTTCTCTACACCCTCTCCAGCACTTATTGTTTGTATATTTTGTGATGATGACCATTCTGACTGGTGTGAGGTGAAATCTCATTGTATTGTTAGTTTTGGCTTGCATTTCTCTAATAATTAGAGACGTTGAGCATCTTTTCATGTATTTGTTGGCCATCTGTATACTTTCCTTGAAGAAATGTCTATTTAGGTCCTGCACCCATTTTTTGATTGGGTTGTTTTTTTGAATGATATCAAATTCCTTATGATAACATAAGTTTTTTAGTTAGAAACAACAAAACCCAATTCAAACTAACTAAAAAATAAATCTTATTTATTAGCTGACATAGACCTGGCTTCATTCAGTGGCAAGTGGTGCCATCATGGAATCTCTATCTTGGATTTTTTCGCAGACTGTCTCCACTTGGCATCAAGATGTACTGAGAAGCTTCCCTCTCCCTAAACCTCCCTTCTGTTGTGGACATTCTAGTTACCACTCCAGAAAGAATTGTTCTTCAATAGCTCTAACAGAAAAGCCCAGGACAGCACCCTGATTAGCCTGGCTTGGGTCACCAGCCTGCCCTGTACCAATCACTATGGCCTGAGGGAAAGTGTCCTCTTACTACCTAGGGCTAGGTCATGTGCCCACCCTTGTATCTGGGTGAACAATGAAGGAGCTTGGGTCATTCTGCCTCTCCAAGCCACGTGCAGAGGGTCCTCTCCCTGGAAGAGAGAGCTCAGTTACCAGGAGGGTGTGGAAAGAACAGCAGTTAAACAAAAACAACATATGCTCCACTTGAACATACAAGGCTCATTGCATTTGGCCCCTGCCTTCCAGCATAGCCTTATTAGTTCTCATTTCCCATAAATACATCAGTTACTACAGTTTCCTGAATTTGATGTGTTTGCTTGATGAATTAATGAACACCTGTATCAGTAGAGGTGAAAGTGAAAGTGAAGTCGCTCAGTCGTGTCAGACTCTTTGTGACCTCGTGGACTGTAGCGCACCAGGATCCTCCGTCCATGGGATTCTCCAGGCAAGAATACTGGAGTGGGTTGCCATTTCCTTCTCCAGGGGAATCTTCCCGACTCAGGGATTGAACCCAGGTCTCCTGCATTGCAGGCAGATGCTTCAACCTCTGAGCTACCAGGGAAGCATTGAGCTACCAGTAGAGGTACCTCCTGGTTAGATATCTACTGATCACGTATCTACTCATTGAGCTATCAGTAGAGGTACATCTATGCTACTACTGGCTATATGGAAACCTTGAAGCCTACCTAAACTAACAAGATTCCAGATAACTTAAAGATAACCAATCTTGTTCCTAAATGATCATTATTATTCCATAGAATGTTGCATAAATATGAAAGTGGGTTTATTAATAATGATTTTGCATGATAAAAGTATTTCTATCTATGTATGTAAGTATCAGGCTCCTCTCCCAGACTGAAGGCAGGAATCCCACTGCATTTGCATCTTTCAAAGCACCTCTATGATGCCATGTACATACTATCTGCTTAGTAAAAGTTTTTGAACTGAAATGAATAGTGGACTCGAGTTTTGAGGCAGAGCACTTTCTGTTTTCTGAAAATAGGATGGCTATTTTCCTTCAAGCAGCTATCAAGTGCTATAATTTACATATGTGTATTTAATAAAGAGACTCTGCTCTTAAGTATAAACATTCTGACTTCATAGTAGTTGTCCAGATCACCCTGTATAATAAAAATTGTGTTGTCTTGTTTTTAGGTTGACGTTGAGTACTGGATTGTTTTAGAAACATTGGAGTCCATGGGTGAGAGTCTTCCCTCTACTATTTGCAGCCAGATTAGTGTAACCTGTTTTTGTTTGTTTTTTTTAATGATATGGAGATTTTTAGAAGGCAGTAAGAATATCCACAAATTATAATTTATCTGTGAACTTTTTCACTTTAAATATAGGTCAAATCTTCCACTTATGCTATTATTAATAAATAATATTAGCATAGTAGTTTATAGTCTATAAACTGCTTTCCTGTTTATAAATTTCTAAAGGTCATAAATTTCATAAGTCACATAAAAAAACCACTTAGGGTTTTAGTTGACAGCAAGTGAACCAATAAATGTTTAGTTGCCAAGAAATGTAACACAATTTCAGACTGCATTAATATAAGTAAAGTATCTGAACTAAGGAGGTGATAGTTTCACTGCGGTTTGTGCTAGTTAGAAAACATCCGGGCCATTGTGTTCAGTTCTAGGCATCACTGAGTCTTAAGACAGGCAAAGATTGACACAACTGGAGCTTGTCCAAAGGAGAGCAACTAGGAGGATGTGAGATCTGGGAAGGCCAAGTCACATGAGGAACACTTGAAAGAGCTGATGATATTGGGTCTAAAAACATACTTGAGAAAACAGCAACTGCCTTTATTAATAGGGCTATCATAAGAAGGAAGAATTAGATCTTCTCACATGTCTATTTAGAACTGTGTCTATTTAGAACTATTTAGAATCTGTCTATACAGAACTGTGACCGAGAGCTGAAAGCTACATAATTCAGTTCAATATTGTTTAAAGCCCTACCCCTCAAAAAGTTGTTTTCAATGACATAATAATTTACCTGTCACTGGAAGTGACAACTCAAAATCTACATGATCATTTATCAGGAATATCAGCTCCACCATCTGTTAGTATGTAACTTGGGACAAGTTACTTTCCCTCTCTAAGCCTCAGAGTTTTTTTTTATCTTGAAAACAGATTTTTAGGATTGCTGTAAGGAATACATGATGTGATGCAAGTTAAGCCATCAACACAGACAAGCATTATTATCAGAACAGCTTGAGAAGGGCATCTCTAAACAATGCAAGAATAACAAGTAAGGTAAATATAAGAGTTTAATGACGTAGGCTCTTATACACAACCAAAGGTTGACAAAGGTTTGCCCTCATTATGTCATACACTGATTTTAATGATTCTCTTGTCTTGAATTTTACTGTAAGCCTTAGCCAAGGGAATTGCCATTTTTCTTAATAATAATAAACTTTTTATGGAATATCTCACTGATTTTATGGAATGCCATAGAGTATTAATGGTAAGCATTTGGGAATGAGAGTTACTCAAGAGGCAGCAGAAATCAAAGAGTGTGGTTGTTGAGGCAAGCAAAGGTCAACTTACAGTCTGTGATGTACCATATGCATCTGAAATAACTCAGGACACTTAAAATGGAATACTGAGAACAGAAATATATAATTTATGGGAGTTTATCCCATTCACATTGCAAACATTTATTAAGCACCACGTGTCAGCATTGAAAGAATAAAAGCTGAATACAGGAAATATAGAAATAACTATAGGAAATGATGCCTGTCCTGAGGATTTTATACAGTATAGTCTGAGACAGAGAAATATATAGAACTCAGCATAAATCCAAACAAAACAATTTTAACCAAATGCTGTCGGAAAACAGAGTAGGAAGCAATGAATATAAAAGAACCATAATTCTAGTGCAGGGAGCTGGGCAGGTTTTGCAGAAGTGAAATTTGTAGGTCCTATCTTTGTTTCCATGATGAAAGGAGGACAAACATTCAAGACCTTGGGGATAGCATTAATCAAGGTGAGGAGATATGGAAGAGCGCCAGTCTTGCAGGGATGGCAAGCTGTCTGGAGTGACTTAAATACAGGAGGTTGTGGGGAAGGGAGGAAGGAGTGACAGATGAGCCTGGAAAGGCAAGTGTGGTCAGATGTTAAGAAGTGGAAAACCATGCTAAGTAAATACACCAAGATAGGATAATTGGGGCATAAGTTTCATGAAGTATATTCACTGTTATGTATTCCATGTGGGGCTGTTAATAACTTCTTTAGACCAGAAGGCATCAAAACATCCCAGACAGGTTCCTGAACTTATATTGAGACAATAGGTAGATATGGTTCCTGCAGTCAACCACTGTCCTGAGTTTAAAACAATAAAAACATAAACAAACCAAAGAAAAAAATGAACACACTATCTTATTAAAAGTCCACTTGTTTATTTCCCAATTTTAGTTCTATCCGATCTCAAAAGCCTCTTAAGCAGAAATACAGTTCCTGCACTATGGAAGGAAACTCCTGCATACGATACCTAATTATTATTAATTTCCACCAGTAATACTTGTAAGGAGTAACCAGCAAATAGGCTTTTCGCTCTTTGAAGTTTTCATGAACAAATCTACAATGTAATTTCTGCTATTTACAAACTGGAGTATTCTGAAGATGACAGTAGAGCAAGTTTTACATGTGTGTGCACGACAATTCTGGGCTGCTACTAAGCTCAACCTGTGAATTAGGGATTCAATTTCCTCTCAGTTTATTGTCTTAAACTAAAAACATATCAAAAATATCAAAGATCATAATACTTCCAATACCCTTTGACTCAGCTTTCTAAGAATTTATCATTGAAATTTTTCATACATATATTCAAAGATTTTATTGCATGGATATTTTTGCCTTCAATAACAAAAGGAGGGCAATCTAAATGTCCCATAAAATGGAATTAATTAAATTATGACACAGCTATATGACGGCAAAATATTTTACAGCCTAATAAAAACATAGTATCCATTATGCTCACAATATAGTGTTAAGTGAAAAAGCATATCGCAAAATAGTCTGTACTATATAATCTTATTTTTATAAAATTAATGCACATGCATGGAAAAAAATGATATTTATTTTTACATTATTCTTTGGCCTTTCTGTATCTTATTGAATAAATACATAGAAAACAATATTTCTTAAATAAAGGGAAAGAAATTGAAAGTTATTATTTTAATAGCATGTCAGTAGACTTTTATTTTGAAGCTTAAAAACATCAATGCATTTGTAACATTCAATTGGTGGTTAAGGCATTTTTCAAAACAACTTTAATTCTTCACTTATGTGAAACTCATAACAGTGAGAATGATATCGTCTGGGACCCCCAAAAGAAAAAAGATGAATAGTTTAATTGTAGTTGAGAAGTGATTTTTTTCCCCCTATAACTGTATAGTCAGAATGATTCTTTTGGTCTTTTGGTTCAATCTGACAGTCCCAAGCTCTACATCTGTTGGTCGTATATGTGTGAACCACATGGAGTGAGTTTGGAAGAAGTCAAGGGTATAAAAGTGATGAAAAGGGACTTTCTGCTTGGATGGGTCTGCTTTGAATGCTAGTACAACTGTGACAAGAAGGGAAATACCTTTGAAAGAAAGAATCAGGAAGCTACTTGGAAGAGAGAGAGAAGGATCTCTGTGGTTAGAAGGAAAGCTTTATAGCAGCACGTTTTCATGCTAGAGATGAAAAAAATGGCTTTCCAAAGAGCAGAACTGAGATTATGAAATGACTGATGTGACTTTCAGTGTCCTGGGCTATGTGATGATCAGATGCAGGATGGCCAGTGTGTGGCACTGTGCTCAGCAGAACTTGAACTGGTCACCCACCCCTTGGCCGGGTGACTCAGATAAGAAACCTGAGACCTCTCTTGAGAAAATGATGGGGGAGATAGGGGAAGAAAGAGAAAGGCAAATCTTGAGATATGTGTACAAAAACAATGGCATAAGAAAAAAGCACAGAAACATGATTTGATATGGTGTGATAATCAAACTAAAGCCCTTAGTGAAAAGAGATGTAGTTTCTCCATCAGTCAACCCAATGAAAGATGAAATAATACAGATGAAAGGTTAAGAAAGTCATGGCTATCATCATGACCATAGGAGCTACTTTTAAAGAAAGATACTGCAACCAGAGAAAGTGGGAGCCCTCTTGCATGGTATGCCTGATTTAACGTCCAAATGCACAATTCTGATAGTTTTCAAGACTCCGTCCTCAGAAACCTTCCATATCTACCCACCCCCCTGGTGCTATGAGAGGAAGCTCAGATTTCTTGGCCTGGCTTTGGAAGTATTCCCTGGACTAGATTCAGCCTCCTCCACAACTTTACCTCCCACTGTTCTCTTTCACACTCTCTCTGCTCCAGCCAGGAGGCTTCCCTGATGGCTCAGTGGGTAAAGAATCTTCCTCCAATCCAGGAGATGCAGGAGACATAGGTTCAATCCCTGGGTCAGGAAGATCCCTTGGAGAAGGAAATAGCAATCCCCTCCAGTATTTTTGCCTGAAAAATACCATGGACAGAGAAGCCTGGTGGGCTACAGTCCAAAGGATTGCAGACAGTCAGACACAACTGAGCTACTAAGCACACACATACATGTTCCAGCCAAATAGGATTATGCACTGACCACTCTGCCTTTCCCTGTTTCCCACTTTCGCGTACATTGTTTTCTCTACTTCTTCCTCATTGTTAGATAGCTAATCTCAACTATGCTTCAGGGTCTCATCTCAAGTGCCATCTGATCCTTTCCACTGTCACAAATAACTTCTTCCAATGCCAAATTTCCTCTTAGTTCAGTTCAGTTCAGTCACAGTTGTGTCCAACTCTTTGCGACCCCATGGACTGTAGCACGCCAGGCCTCCCTGTCCATCACCAACTCCCAGAATTTGCTCAAACTCATGCCCATTGAGTCGGTGATGCCATCCAACTATTTCATCCTCTGTCGTTCCCTTCTCCTCCCACCTTCAATCTTTCCCAGCATCAGGGTCTTTTCAAATGAGTCAGTTCTTCTCATCAGGTGGCCAAAGGATTGGAGCTTCAGCTTCAGCATCAGTCCTTCCAATGAATATTCAGGACTGATTTCCTTTAGGATGGACTGGTTGGATCTTCTTGCAGTCCAAGGAACTCTCAAGAATCTTCTCCAACACCACAGTTCAAAAGCATCAATTCTTCGGCACTCAGCTTTCTTTATAGTCCAACTCTCACATCCATACATAACTACTAAGCCTTGACTAGACAGACTTTGTTGGCAAAGTAATGTCTCTGCTTTTTAATATGCTGTCTGGGTTGGTCATAACTTTTCTTCCAAGGAGGAAGTGTCTTTTAATTTCATGCCTGCAGTCACCATCTGCAGTGATCTGAGAGCCCCCCAAAATTAAGTCTGTCACTGTTTCCACTGTTTCCTTATCTATTTGCCAAGAAGTGATGGGACCAGATGCCATGATCTTAGTTTTCTGAATGTTGAGTTTTAAGCCAACGTTTTCACTTTCCTCTTTCACTTTTATCAAGAGGCTCTCTAGTTCTTTGCTTTTTGCCATAAGTGTGGTGTTATCTGCATATCTGAGGTTATTGATATTTCTCCCAGCAATCTTGATTCCAGCTTGTGTTTCATCCAATCCAGCATTTCTCTCAGGCTCTTTCTATTCAATTTAACCAGAAACTATTGATTACACATGTATGAGATACTCTACCAAATACCAGAAATACCTCTACACATGCACACAAATTTCATGTCCTCAAGAAACTAACAGTATAAATGAAATAATGAGACTATATAATAATTGTGTATCAGTGTGAAAAATTAAAAAAGAGAATCATGTACTAAATATACCACCAGGGTCCCAAAGGAGAAATAAGTCTCCATCTCAGTAAATGGCCCTAGCATTTACCCAATTGCTTAAGCCAAAAACTGTGGTGGTCATCTCAGAGTCCTTTTATCCACACAGCCTCCACATCCAGTCTGTCAGCAAGCCTGTAAACCCCCATTTCAATGCATATCCCAAATACATTCACTTTGCTCCTTTTCTACTACTAGCATCATTTCCCCCCCACCCCATCAGTCTCCTTGTGAGTCTCTCTGCTTCCAGTCTTGCCTTCCTGCAAGACTGGAAGAGAAATTAGGGTGAGCTTTCTACAACATTGATTGAATCATAGCCCTTTACTGTTTATAACTTACTGTAGTGGTTCCTAGCTACACATAAAATCAAAACTTCTTTCCATGGCTTATGAAGTCTACATGATCCAACCTCTGTTCCCCTTACTACCTTTCTCATCCTCTCCACTTTTTTCCCATTCATTCTGTCCCCATTTCTGTCCTCAGATGCAAATTTGTTCTAATTTTGGCATCTTCACATTGTCTGTTCCTCCTGCCTGGAGCACACTTCCTTCAAATCCTCTCATAACCCTTCACATTATTCATTACTAGTAATGAAGACTTATACTCACCCATCACTTAAAGGTCATTTCCTTGATCATCCTACTTTAAATAGATGACAATGACGACTAATATTACTGCTCTCTATTATCTCTCTGTTTGTGTCTTTTACAAAAAATTTGAAATTCAAAATTATCTTTATTTACTTATTTATGGTCTGTCTCTCTCACTACAAGGCAAGAAACTATTTATTTCACTTCTGCCTCTCAACAAAGCTTAGCATGGTCCCTGGCATCTTGTAGGTACACAATAATTATTTTTGAATAATATTAACTCCAGTTAACATTTATATTATACCTACTGTGTCCCAGGTACTGTTCTAACACTTTATAGAAATTAATCTTTGCAACAATGTTATAAGATAGATTAGATACTACTATCATCTTTATTTTATAGGCAAGAAATAGAGACTCCAAGGGGCTAAGTAACTTGTCCAAAATTATACAACTCCTTAAGTGTCAGAACTAGGATGCCAAACCTGAGTCTAGCTTTAGAGCATTTGTTTCTAATGTCTACACAATACCACTTCTGCAAATGAACTCAGTGCTGAACTTTGCTTATGTGGAAAGGATAATTACTCTGAGAAGAAAATGCTCTGCTGGAGTTTTGAAGGACAACTAAAAGTTTGCCAGAGAATAAAGGACGGAAAGGCATTCTACGTTGAGGGAAGAGTGCATTCAAACGTTTGTATTTTGTAAAATCATTTGTATTTATCTTTTCATGTCTGCATATACTTTACATTTCAAATAGTACTTACTATGTACCTACATGCCCTGAGTGATGCACATATATATTAGTTTTTGGTTACTTATGGCTGTGCCGGATGTTCATTGCTGCATATGAGCTTTCTCTAGTTGAGGCAAGTGGGAGCTACTCTTTGTTGCAGAGTGTGGGCTTCTCATTGTGCTGGCTTCTCTTGTTGCAAGCATGAGCTCTAGGTGCACAGGTTTCAGCAGTTAATGGCGTGTGGGCTCAGCAGTTGCAGCAATAGGCTCTGGAGTGCAGGCTCAGTAGTTCTGGCACACAGACTTAGTTGCTTCATGCACATGGAATCTTCCTGGGCCAGGGATTGAACCCATGTCCCCTGTGGTGGCAAGAGGATTCTTAACTACTGGACCACCAGGGAAGCTGCAAATGTTTTTAACATTTTTTCTGGAAGGGGCTTTGGACAAGAATCTAGAAAAATCTGTGTTCTATCCCCTAGAGTTCTAGCATTTAAAATTTCTATGACCTCTTAAATGCACTCTCATCCTCAGTTTCCTTACTAGTAGAATGGGAATGATAATCCTACATTTGGCGATGCTGGGAGTCCTGAAGGAGATCATGGATGTAAAAGATGAGTGAAGACCATAACAGGGAAAGAGAAACTTTATGTTCTGTCCCTCACGTAACTTAGTTTAATAATTACAATAGTTTTCACAAATCTGTGAGATCTTTAGTCTTCTTCTGACATTTATACCTTTTCTCTTTTCCCCTTCATCAGTCATACTTCCTCTATAAATTTGTCTTTTCTAGTTTCTAGAGGTAAATGTCTATGTCTGTTATGTCTAGTTTGGCTTTACATGACCCTCGAAGCATAGCTTTAATTGTATTCCACAAATTTTGATATGTAGCATTTTCATTATAATTGAATTCAAATATTTTCTAATGTGCAGAATCATTTTTTTCTTTGACACCCCCTTGCATATTTAAAAGTTTATTATTTAATTCCTAAATCTGTGGGGTTTTCAGCATTGTTGTTATTGGTATCTAATACATGTCCACTGGGTTTCCCAGGTGGCGCTAGTGGGCAAGGACCCACCTACCAATGCAGGAGACATAAGAGGCACAGGTTCAGTCGCTGGGTCAGGAAGATCCCCTGGAGGAGGGCATGGCAACCCACTCTCGTATTCTTGCCTAGAGAATCTCTTGGACAGAGGAGCCTGGCAGGCTACAGTTCATGGGGTCACAGAGTTGGACACAACTGAAGCGACTTCGCACACATGCACATATTTCCACTATGGCCACAGAAAATGCTCTGAATTATTTAAATCTTTTGAAATTTTTTGTGATTTGTTTTATAGTTTGGCTCATATAAATTTGGATAAATATTCCACATTCACTAAAAAGAAAGCAGTCTAGGGTGAAGTTTAAATCTTGTGCTGTTTAAATCTTCCATATTCATATCATTTTTTGGTCTGCTTGTTTCACCAGTTATTGGGAGAGGTGTATTAAAACTTCCAACATGATTGTGGACTTGTCTCCATCTTCTTTTAATTCTGTCCATTTTTCCTTTGTATATTTTAAATCTCTGTCATTTGGTGCCTACAGTCAGAAAATTTAATCTTCTTGCTGAGTTGAAACTTTTATCATTATGAAATGTATAAATGTACCAATGTGCTATCTTTTAATTTTGCCTGAGAATGCCTTCATTTTTGAAAGATGTACTCACTGAGGATAGAATGCTAGGTTGACAATTATGCTCTTTCAATGCCTTGAAAACATAATTCCTTTGTACTTTGATTTACAGTTTCTTTTGAGAAAATACATTATTCTTGCTTCTTTGAAAGTAATGTTTCTTTTTTTCTCTCTGCTTTTAAGATTTTTCTCCTTGATTTTGGTTTTCAGTTGTTTCAGTATTATGTGCTTAGCAATGGTTGTCTGTAGTTGTTTTGTGTAGGGTCTTCCATGCTTCTTTAAAATGTGGTTTGGTATCTTTTAGTTGTTTGGGAAGTTCTGTCCTATTATCTCTTCAACTAGTGCTTCTTTCTGTCTACAAATATATCTGATATGCCTCTGCTACTTTTTTTCTGTATTTTCATTGTTTTATATGCTCATCTGATGCTTCTTCCTGAACTGTGTTCTGCTTCATAAACTCTTTCTTAAACTGTGTCTAACTGGCTGTTGAATCCAGTTATTCTATTTTTCATTTCTAGAATTTTTATTTCATTCTTTTTATAACTTTCAATTTCCTGTTGCGGTGCTCTTCCTTGCCTTGCCTTTTAATTCCTTGGACATATGAAACAGTTATTTTTAAGCCTATGTCTGATAATTCCATTATCTCCTGTGTATTATTTTCTAGTATCTGCTTTCCCTTTTTCTTCCATTATTTTACAGATATGTTGAGGCTTCAGATAATAGTATTTTTCTCTAAAGAGGATTTGCATTGTGTGCATGCTAAGTTGCTTCAATCGTGTCTGCCTCTTTGCAACCCAACCCTATGGATTGTAGCCCACCAGGCTCCTCTGTACAAGGAATTCTCCAGGCAAGAATGATGGAGGGGGTTACCACCCCTCCTCCGGGAGATCTTCCTGACCCAGGGAATGAACCGACATCTTTGTGTCTCCTACATTGGCAGGCACATTCTTAACCTGGGGCTTCCCAGGTAGCATTAGTGGTATACATTGATTTCTGGTAAAAAGACAGGCTCGGACCACTGCCAATCTTCAGATTATCTTAATCCAATTAGAAAATGAATTTATTCAAATCTGGGCTTTAATTCTGGTAAGGTGTAGCAAGCCCAGGCTACCCATGAGCTCGGGCAGGTGGTGGGGTGCTCATAAACATTCCAAGTTATCTTCCTATAAGGAATGCTACTGAACTTTCTGAGAAGCTGGCCAGACTGCCTGGGAACTCAGCAGGAAACTGCTTACTGGGGCAGCTGCTCTATTTGCTAGAAGTCACCTTCATGTCAGGGGGAAGGATGTCTGAAATTCACTGGGTGTGAGCCCCAGTGGGTACACAAGAGTACTCACTGAGCAGCACCACAGCAAGAAGGAGTAAGAGCACACTCAAACCAAGCAGGAGAGAGGTTTAAAACTGCTCATTCCCACATTATATTATTAAAGAACTGAAAAGAAACGTCCAACATTAGTGGAACAGATCAATAAAATATACTTATAAAGAAGTTTTACATAAAGTAACTTGGTCCTACATGCAGCAATGTAGACATATATCAAAATATAATTTTTAGTGAAAATTACGGTATTATAAAGTAACTTTTAAAATATACAAAGCCATACAAATGTGATATATACATAGGAATGTATCAAGTTCAGGATGTTGGCTACCTCTGGGAAAAGTAAGGAGAGAATAGGATTGGAAAGAGACACACAGGAGAATTCAATTATTTCAATAATATTTTATTACATTTTAAAAGATCTTATCAAATGGAAAATGACTAATGTGTACCCATGGTTTTATAATATTCTTGTTTTCTATATGTTTGTCATTTTATAATAAGATACTTTTTATAAGACAGGATGGGTGGAGTGTCTATTATCTGTCACAGAAGATATTTCATAAGTAGTCATGAGCATTGCTGTTTCAAGGCCATTCCATAGAGATGATTGAAATTTGGGACTTTCCCAATCTGTGTGCGTTGTTGTTGTTGTTCAGTCACTCAGTCATGTCCAACTCTTTGTGACCCCATGGGCTGCAGCACATCAGGCTCCCCTGTCCTTGACTATCTCCCGGAGTTTGCTTAAACTCATGTCCATTGAGTCTGTGATGCCATCCAACTATCTCATCCTCTGTCACCCCCTTTTCCTCTTGCCCTCAATCTTTCAAAGCATCAGGGTCTCTTCCAGGGAGTCAGCTCTTCTCATCAGGTGGCCAAAGTACTGGAGCTTCAGCATCAGTCCAATCCATGCTCTGGATGATTCTAATAGACATTCTGTGAGAAAAAAAAAAAAAACTTCCTGCTTAAATAGATGACTCTTGACTGGTTATAATATATATTGGCATATTCTGAAGGACAGGGGAACAGTTTTTTTAAAAATCCATTTAACCCAAACTTTCTTGGCCCCAGATTTTTCTTCTGTGTGATACTCATTGATATCTTACTGAACCCTCTTCTATGCAGCACAGACAAGTGCTGATCTGCTAAATAAACTGTGGTTGTAACACACATAATTCAAGCTGTAAATTTAAGAGACAAAATTATGCTATTAAAGAAATCATCCCTTTGTTTAAGTTGAGTATGATTTCTCAAGTGATAAAGACAGTTCTCCCAGTATTTGATTTTACAGCCATACCTTATCAACCCATTTGTGATACCTTAGTTCAAGGCTTGATTTTCAACTGAAGCATCATTTATAGTAGAAAATATTACAAAGGAAAAGTGGTGTGACCTATATGTCCATTCCAATCCCACCAATTTTCCTGATTCTACACAAGCTCAATCAGTTGTAACACCCTTTAATTATCCACTAAAATAGTCGTTTTCCAGTTCAAAGCATTCGAAACCTACAAAAGCTTATGTTTGGGGCAGTGATTGACAGTACTCTTTAGGGGTGGGACCAGAGAAATGCAGCTAATTCTTCACTATTTCTTCTTATGGATGTTCTCATTATTGAAAAGCACAAACTCAGATTTTGTAAATACTACTTGTCTAGTCAAAGTGTTTGATTCTTAAGTGAATCAAGGAATGCATAAAAGCAATCTAAATGAAAATATACCATCAGGTCACTTGCTGGAACCATTTTATGTAATTTGCAGACCTCACTATTTGTCAGTTTTTCTATAAACACATAAACTTCAGTATAATCTTAATTTGTAAAACAGTAAGAAAGGCTTGCCAGGGATGACTTATTCAACAGTTGAAAATTGGCACTACATTTAAGCATTGAGAAAGGATTATTCTCCTTTAAAGTTCTTTCATATAAGCAGTTGACTCTCTCTGGTATCACAAAACTGTTTATTCCCTCATTCATTTACTCAACAAAGGTTTGCTTTTTTAACATGCCAGGCATTAAACAGCTTTAAGCTAATTTTGGCCAAATCAACTCCTCTATAAAAATGATCAGTGAGATAACAGAAAAAGCTTTACGACCTTGGAATGGCATTATCCCTTTATTCAATGAATTTTTGAGTACCTACTATGTGCCATACATTTTTCAAGGCACTGGAATTATAACAGAGATGAACAAAAAAGACAAAGTTTTCTACCAGTCTAGTGATTAAGAGAGATATTAGGCAAGTAATCATGATAAAGTATGATTATTATGACTACATGGGAAATACAGGCTGCTCTTTGAGAAGTTCATTTATTGACCCTTGTTCATTTATTTAGCAAATATTTTTATTATTTAATATGTACTAGTCATTGTTCTAGGAACTGCTGGTCAGCAAGAAACAAATAAAAATACCTGTTCTCATGGAGGTCAAATCTACAATGCTGGTCTTTATCAGCACAACACACCAAACCAGTACTTTCCAAAGTGTAGCATTCATAACACATGTGAAATCTGAAATTATGTAGGTGGTACACAGACTAATACATTAGTAGTTTTACATTTATATGTTATTATATTTTATTCATGATATAGGCTGTTTGTGACAGTTTAGGCAATGACTTCTTCCTAATTGAATTTAATTTTAAAAAGCTGAGTTCAGTCAAAGAAAAGTATTTAGTAAGTAAGTATAGACTGTATATTGACTTGGGAAGATGTTATGGTGATACGTATATTACCAAAAAAACAAAACCAAACCAAAAAAAGAGTGGAACACAGCTTTCACCTTAAATAAAGTGTTGTCCAGATGTCAACAGTATCATTACATTGCCCAAATTCTCAGGATAAACTTTTCATTATTTTAAAGTTTTACAGCTATATGACATAAACTCAATGGAGCGGGGATGAGGGAGGTAGGGGTAGAGAAAACAGATTTACAACTTTTTCTTCCACTCTTCTGTAAACTGTTTGAAAGTAGGGAAATTCTTATTCATAATTTTCAACATAGTATACAGCAATTAATAGATGCTAAATAAATGCTAGGTGAAGGAATGAAAGAATCAATTAATGAAATGGGAAATGCCCTCTTGTACCAAACTATAGTGAATGCTCTGACCTGACTGAATGTAATTAGCCACCGGGC
The DNA here is from genome assembly GCF_000754665.1 of Bison bison bison. Lineage (NCBI taxonomy): Eukaryota > Metazoa > Chordata > Mammalia > Artiodactyla > Bovidae > Bison > Bison bison. The sequence goes on from NW_011494939.1 coordinate 3,147,551, forward strand.
ACGAGAAGGAACAGTCTCTCTGAACCAGTCTTCAAGAACAATTTACGACTCTGCCCTGAAGATTCAAGAGCTGTTTTTCTAATAGAAGAAACATAAAAGAGATTAACCTTTCTGCTGTGTAACTACAGACCAAGTGGTACAGCTTGCCTTCTATCACTGCCACAGAAGAACAGAGATAATGAAAAACCCTCACCAAGTTTGTTATATGCATTTTTTTAAAGAACCGATTAAATTATCAATAAGACCCTATTAGGTAATCTTTCGTCATCACCAGGATCTCTGTATTATGCTAACAATCAAAGAGAAATCATAGAAACTGCAAATTATAGACAGTTCTCTTTGAACCTATAAAAACTAAAAAAAAGGGGGGGGGAGGGGCAAGGGGTAAATAACCTTTGAAAAGTAGCATCCTGACCAAAAAAATATTAAAATATGGTTACTTTCCATATTTTCTGCAGCTTAAGAATAAAATTTTACATCCCTTATTTTGAAATGTTAATTCCTGCCATCTTTAACTGCTGAGGAAACCATATTTTCTATTTTGAGAGTTTGAAGAATTAAAAGGTCATTAAACTTTTGCTAATAGAAAATCCTAATAGCTAAATTTCAAAGAACTAAGGATTCAATTATGATGAATAACCCATGTTCTTATTTTTTACTGTGACAATTTAAATAATGATTCTGTAAGAGGCAATCTTTCTCAGTCATATCAGTTCAACCAGGAATTATCTTCTTTCCTGTCCAAACTCTGATTGTCTCACAGTTATCAACACACAAATGAAGTAAATATCCTAGTCCTGTTGATGTCATGCTCAGGTTTTCTTGTCAACTGTCATGAGAAATCCTGTCATTAGGCAGATTTGGTAGATGCCCACTGCCAAGTCCTCTTGCCTCATTAGACCAATTTCATAAGGCTTTCTGAATCTATTTGGTAGAAATGGGATCCAGACATCCACGTCTGAAATTAAATTCTCCCAGCAGTTGCCTCTCAAAGAGCGGTCCATCTCTCTGCTCTCTTTTCATTGGCTGTGGTATGAGTTGACTAGCGTAGGATGAAGATGGACTGCTTGGCTTTTAAACTTGCCATTCTCCAAGGAACATGAATATGGTCTCGGCAATTTGAACCACTGGGAGCAGGATTCAGTCCCTGATCTTGCCTAAGTTCACTGTAAATAGCTTGACAAGGGGGGCAAATGGCTTTCTTCTTGCTAATACATCAATATACACTGTCTAGATCCACTTACAAGTATTTGCTAGCCAGTTCTTTGACTGCCTTTGCAAATCAGTCAAAGGATCTAACCATTTCTCTGTAACAAAACAAATGATTTCTTAGTGCTGACCGACACTTCCACGATAAAAGAGACTTTACAAGCCTGCATTTTGTAAATCAAAACTATGGTAAATACAACATACAGAGCATACTTTCTTTTCAGGGACTAAATAAGCAAGGATTATTTATTCATTTATTTATCCACATATTTACACTCACATTTTTGTTTGAGGACGTGTCAAGTAAGAGATTAGAAGGCAATTTTCACACACAAGCCCCAAAGAAACATGTTGTTATTCTGTGGAAGTTATTTGATTGTTCTTCATAGTCTTTTCCTTTCAACTGGCATTTAGAGAACTAGCCACACAAGCTGCTCCGTACCTTCCTGCATGATACCATTCCTTCCTGTTCTCCTTATCTGTACCTGCAAGGATGCACAGCTTTCTCTTTTTTCTTTCTTGTGGGTTTGTGCAGTTTCTTGATGTTTGTGACAGGCCACGATAGGGGAAGCTTTTATCACCGTGGGGTTTGGAGGCCTCAGTAAATTGAAAATTGCAAATGAAATCCACTGGGCTTGAATTCATCAGCTATTATGTCAGATGACCTTTGGCAGCTGCTGATAAAAATGAGAGAATGTTAGCTCTGATCCAATTTTCAGCACTAACCATTCCTTTTCAAATCCATTCACAGTCAGGCAGCAGACACATGGGAAGTGAAAATGATAGGGTTTCAAGAGAACGGCATTGTGTTGCAGATTAAGATTTTCTCCCCCTATTTCTAGAGGTCGGCCCCCAGGCCTCTGTCTGGTATCTACCTATTGTCCAATCAGTTTCAATATCTGCTTCAGAGGACATGTTAGCCATCCTTACAGATAAGTGCTTACAGGAGAGAATGTTGGACTTAATAGTTTTGCTTAGGAGGCATCAAGGGTCGCAGTGTAGCAATATTGACTGGCACATGTTAGTTTAATCTGACATTCTAAGGAATGTGACACTAGATTCTTTCAGAGTTGTTGATATCTAGGTGATTTTTTTGTTACCAGCTCTGGTTTTATAAAATTTATTTTTGTACAACTATTTATATTCATGAGTCAGAGATATTCTAAAATGTCTATCATAGCCAAGCAAAGCAGCCTAAGCTTGTCTAAATAATGTACGGATGCCAAAACTATGAAACTGGGAACCAAATGACATGTGCGCTGTTCCTGCAATCCAGTTGAAGGTTAAATGTCATCAACAGTATTTCAGCAGCTGGACTATCCTGAACTAAATGAGTTCTTATAGCTGGTACTGGTTCCCCAATAAATGTAGATTTTTATTTTGCAGGGGGATAAATTAGACTTAGTATTTTCCACACAGGTAGCATAAACAAGCAAAATAACACTATGGATAGTTGAGTTATCAGTATCATTTCCCTACCTATGAAACTTTTAGAGGCCTTCTAAAAGCAAAGAAAATTGAAGTTAATCACTTTTTCCTTCATTTGACTGTAAGTTAATCACTTTTTCCTTCATTTGACTGTTCAGAAATGGGGGGGGAAGGTCTCTCCTTCAATTCTTTGAAAATGCCAAGTTCATTGTGGGAACAGTCTCAAATAAATATGAAGTCAACAAGCATCAAATAATTGAAATCCATGTATCATCATAAGCATTTTCAAGAGAATCTAATAAACTGAAAAATATTTATTTAGGTTTTCTTGGTATGCAGATTTAACTTTTCTATTTGCCCTTGACACTGTTAGTTAACAATACATTGAAAATAGATGTTTATATGTAAATAGGGTTATAAAAATACTTTTCATGGCATAGCAACTGCTTTCTTCACGCATAAGAACTATAAAGATATTTAGAGACTCCTCCAAATGTAAGTATTTGAGTGGGAAGAAAATGGTTCTATACACTACTTCTAAAAAAAAAAAGTAAGTGCATATAGGATGTGTAGTATGCATACAGTATATCTTACTTTTGAAAAGTAATTGGGCTTCCCAGGTGATGCAGTGCTAAGGAATCCGCCTGCCAACGCAGGAGATGCAAGAGACACGGGTTTGATCCCTGAATCAGGAAGATCACCTGGAGTAGGAAGTGGTAGCCTACTCTAGTATTCTTACCTGGGAAATCCCATGGACAGAGGAGCCTGGATGGCTGCAGTCCATGGGGTGGAGAAGAGTCAGATGTGACTAAGCATGCATAGTTATTTAAAACCAGTATGTTTCCCCCCTGCCTTTTTCTGGTACTCTTAAGCCCTTTTAAGAGCAGACAATAATCTGTTGCCCAATGAGCTTGTATAAATAAAATGCCTAATGATGGTGTCTAAAAGATTCCAACCCTCCCCAAAATATGCAAATTAAAGTCAATTATTGTTGAACAATATTTAAAGGAATCAAAGTCACGTTGTAAGCACTTAATGGATCTAAAAACAAGAGGCACCAAATAACCAAAAAAGTATGGATTCAGTATATTCGGGGCTGCCTTTAATTTCTCCAGGTGGTTGATTTTCTACGTTGTTTTTTTTTTTAAAACTAATGAAGACACATTTAGACTCAGATTTAGAAAACTTTGATACATGGTATTTCTGTCCTACATCAGATAAGATCACATCAGATCAGTCACTCAGTCGTGTCCAACTCTTTGCGACCCCGTGAATCACAGCACGCCAGGCCTTCCTGTCCATCACCAACTCCCGGAGTTCACTCAGACTCATGTCCATCGAGTCAGTGATGCCATCCAGCCATCTCATCCTCTGTCGTCCCCTTCTCCTCTTGCCCTCAATCCCTCCCAGCATCAGAGTCTTTTCCAATGAGTCAACTCTTCGCATGAGGTGGCCAAAGTACTGGAGTTTCAGCTTTAGCATCATTCCTTCCAAAGAAATCCCAGGGCTGATCTCCTTCAGAATGGACTGGTTGGATCTCCTTGCAGTCCAAGGGACTCTCAAGAGGCTTCTCCAACACCACAGTTCAAAAGCATCAATTCTTCGGTGCTCAGCCTTCTTCACAGTCCAACTCTAACATCCATACATGACCACAGGAAAAACCATAGCCTTGACTAGATGAACCTTTGTTGGCAAAGTAATGTCTCTGCTTTTGAATATGCTATCTAGGTTGGTCATAACTTTCCCTCCAAGGAGTAAGTGTCTTTTAATTTCATGGCTGCAGTCACTATCTGCAGTGATTTTGGAGCCCAGAAAAATAGTCTGCCACTGTTTCCCCATCTATTTCCCATGAAGTGATGGGACCGGATGCCATGATCTTCGTTTTCTGAATGTTGAGCTTTAAGCCAACTTTTTCATTCTCCTCTTTTACTTTCATCAAGAGGCTTTTTAGTTCCT
>NW_011494939.1:3152243-3162921 GCF_000754665.1 Bison bison bison
TTTACTTTCATCAAGAGGCTTTTTAGTTCCTCTTCACTTTCTGCCATAAGGGTGATGTCATCTGCATATCTGAGGTTATTGGTATTTCTCCCAGCAATCTTGATTCCAGCTTGTGTTTCTTCCAGTCCAGCATTTCTCATGATGTACTCTGCATATAAGTTAAATAAACAGGGTGACAATATACAGCCTTGACGTACTCCTTTTCCTATTTGGAACCAGTCTGTTGTCCTACATACCTCTGTCCATTTGGATCTCAAATGATGCCCTGGCTGGCTCTGTAAAAACACCACCTGGTTGTTTGGCTGAACCACCCTTCTGACAGTGTGGACAGCAATTCTTAACAAAAGGCTGAAGTCTTTACCTTCAGAAATTTATCAGTGACTAAGGCCACACATGGCTCAATTCATCCATCGCATACAGCAGGACTTGTTTCTCTGATTATAGTTTCCTCAAACTTCTACCTGCCTTTAGGTTTTGCCATGGATACTAGCACTATTTCTAAAGAAGCAAATGGCAATAGTGAGCATGTTCTTAGGGAACTGCAAAAGTGCCAGGCCCAAGCCATTCAGCTTGGACCCACTCAGCTAACAGGTCCCTGCCAGAAGAAACAGCGGCAACACACTTGGCTAGACCTGAGCCTGGCTTTCAGCCACTATGATCTGCATACTCAGATATATAGAGCAATTAGATAGGCCTGTTAGGTTTTATGTCTTCATTATTGATTTATAGTATGAACTCAGCATGACAATTGAACCAGAGCAGCCAATAAAACAACTAAATCATTGAACTTTACATAGGCACATATTTCCAATTTATATTTGGGGAGGAAATACATGGATGTACCATTATTTCTGGTATTTTGTCCAAGGACTTGAACAGAGATTTGGGTAATTCATTATTCCCACTTCCTAATCTTTCATTGCTGTTCCTTCTATAGAAACACTATCCAATAGAACTTTCCATTATGATGGATATGTTGTACTCTATCTTGTTCAGTATGGTAGCCACTAGCCACATGTGGCTATTAAACATTCAAAATGTGATTAGTTGGACTGAGGAAGAATTAAAATTTTAAATTATTTTATTTTATTTTCATTGGAATTTAAACAGCCACATATAGCTAGTGACTACTGTATTGGACAGTGCAGCAGCTTTATAGTGTACTAAATGTGTCCTCCCTCCACCAATAGCTTTTTCACCTTTTCAAGACTGTTTGAAAGCTATGCCTTTGATAAAGTCTTTATTGACTCCCCCATCTCAACATTCCCTAACTCTTCCTGAATATATTTCATTTTGTATCTTTGATCATTTTCTGCCATTTATTACACTTATCTGTTCTACAATGCTACAAACTGCTTGAGGACAAGGACTGTATCGACCCAGTGACGTGCTCAAATATTTGAGAAATTAAACTGAGTTGTAGGCGTTATAGGGAGAGAGGATATAATTGTTTTAATACACGCTAATTAAGAGAAGAAATGACACTTTGTCATCCTTCTTTTCATGCACTCTTTAAATTTACAAAAGGGCCTATTATTTCCCTCTCCTGATCTATTAGGTAGAAGTATAAAACAAAAGTATTACATTTGTTCTTTTGAAGGCAGTAAACTTGGGGATACTTCTTCCTCTCTTTATAAATGATAACAATGCTATACATGTAGAAAAAACTCAGTACATACTTCTTGAGTCAATTAGTAAATGAAAGAGAATTATTAGCCAACTTTCAAGTGTATTTGAAGTCCCTGAATCAAGGAGATGTACTTACATTGGCTTCTAATTTTAGAAAAATTCTTTCTAAATATTCATGTAAATAAACTCTAAGAGCTGTCCTATACAGTAGTTATACAACTCTATGTATTTGATAGAGCTCAGAACTATACACTTGAGGGTGAATTTTATTACAGTGTATTAGTTTTTTTAAAAGTGAGGGAAAATACCATGTATTTTAGTGTATGCTCATAATTTTAAAGTAGCTGCTTAGCATTTTAGTGCTAAATTATATTTATATAATACTAATTTTATTCAGTTGTGTGCTCCTGTGATGCCATATGACATCTAGGTGACTTTTGGGGAATAGTGAAGAAATCTGAGACAGTTGTAGAAACTAAATTCTTCCACTTACTAATTAGGAATACTACTACTAATTGCCACATTATATTATAGTAGCTTATGATTACTGAACATATGCTACATGCCAGACACCATTCTCAGGCATCTATTTAGGATAACTCATTTAATCTCTTGCAACCCCATAAAGTTAGTATTATTATCCCCACTTTAAAGATGAGGGAAGTAACATACAGGAGGATTCAGTGCCTTGGCAAAGGGCACACGGCAGTTAAAGTGGCACTTGGCCACAGTAGATTCTCCATTATTTTGGGTCCATGTGAATATTAGCAGGTAGGGTCAGGGGATAGGTTTTAGCAGCACACACTGGCTCTATTGGCTCTTACAATTTTACAACAGCTCTGACCTTGTATTTTCTTTAATAAAAGAAAGATTATTTTTTAGGCATTTCATGGAGAATGCTGCAATGAGGGCTGAATGAGATATTAATATGAAAATACAATTATCTGTTTACTAGCTGTGCTTGTTAGCTGTGTTTAGTGTTTAAAATTACAGTTCATGTGCCTTTTTGTGTTTGCATGAAAGCCATATATACCTCATTTCTGATAGATGTCCTCCTCACTCCCAAGTTCATAGTTAATTAGTCATGACCGCCCTTGAAGAAATCCAGGGAAAGGAACAATAAAGATTTCAGTCTTTTGACATCTAATTATACAGCAGGGCCCTTTAACTGTTTTTCCTTTGTGAAAAATCTGGGGAAAAGGAACAGGAAGAACAGATGAGAAAGGAAGGGATGTGAGGTTGAAAGGAAAGTAGGAGAATCCCCCAGAGCTCACTGTGAAAAAATCAATTAATTCAACCAAGATGAGACTTTCTAGCACTTTCCTCTGCCCTCTTCCATTCGCCTCAGCTGGGTAGTGTCAGATTCCCAAAATGCTGGACACTGAAAGGATTCTAGAGTAAAATGTTTAAAAAGAGTAATAAAACAGTTAATATCAGAACACGAATTGTTTCTCATTCCCAGAAATATATACATGGACTATATGAGGGATGGAGGGTTTTAATGAGGTTAAGTTGTTCTACTTAGTGTTATTTTAGACATTTTATAGCTAATCATTGTGAAAATGTCCCTATCAGTCAGTTCAGTCGCTCAGTCGTGTCTGACTCTTTGCAACCCCATGGACTGCAGCATGCCAGGCCTCCCTGTCCATCACCAACTCCTGGAGTTTACTCAAACTCATGTCCATTGAGTCAACGATGCCATCCAACCATCTCATCCTCTGTCGTCCCCTTCTCACCTACCTTCACCCTTTCCCAGCATCAGGATCTTTTCAAATGAGTCAGTTCTTTGCATCAGGTGGCCAAAGGATTGGAGCTTCAACATCAGTCCTTCCATTGAATATTCAGGACTGATTTCCTTTAGGATAGACTGGTTGGATCTCCTTGCAGTCCAAGGGGCTCTCAAGAGTCTTCTCCAACACCACAGTTCAAAAGCATCAATTCTTTTGCACTTAGCTTTCTTTATAGTCCAACTCTCACATCCATACATGACTACTGGAAAGACCATAGCTTTGACTAGACGGACCTTTGTTAGCAACATAATGTCTCTGCTTTTTAATAAGCTGTCTAGGTTGGTCGTAACTTTTCTTCCAAGGAGCAAGCATCTTAATTTCATGGCTGCAGTCACCATCTGCAGTGATTTGGGAGCCCAAAAAAATAGTCTGTCACTGTTTCCCCATCTATTTGCCATAAAGTGATGGGACCAGATGCCATGATCTTAGTTTTCCAAATGTTGAGTTTTAAGCCAACTTTTTCACCCTCCTCTTTCACTTTTATCAACAGGCTCTTTAGTTCTTCGCTTTCTGTCATAAGGGTGGTGTCACTGACATAGCTGAGGTTATTGGTATGTCTCCCTGCAATCTTGATTCCAGCTTGTGCTTTATCCAGCCCAGCGTTTCTCATGATGTACTAAGCATGTAAGTTAAATAAGCGGGGTAACAATATACACCCTTGATGTACTCCTTTCCTAATATGGAACAAGTCTGTTGTTCCATGTCCAGTTCTAACTGTTGCTTCTTGACCTGAATACAGATTCTTAAGAGGCAGGTCAGGTAGTCTGGTATTCCCATCTATTAAAGAATTTTCCACAGTTTGTTGTGATCCACGTAGTCAAAGGCTTTGGCATAGTCAATTAAGCAGAAGTAGATGTTTTTCTGGAACTCTTTTGCTTTTTCTTAGCCTACAAATACACAAAACTATGTCCAAAAGATTTACAACTACAGACCAAACTTTACTAATCAATACCGTCCATCAACATATTGTACTAATTTCCTTTTTGTGAAATCAATCATTCATTCAGATAAATAAGAAATAGTGGCATTAAGAAGTTCAGGTTAAGTGGAGACCTTAAATAAATAAATATAAAATACTATACTTCTTCAAACTTCTTGTGAAAACAGCCTCCTGAGAATATACATTTTTTTAAGTAAGGTTAGAGAGAAGTTTTCAGAGTCAGAAGGAAATGAATCTGGCCAATGAATATTAAGTACCACTGAAGTCTAAGGCTACCGGTGGCCATTCCTTTTGATGGTGAACAATAATAATGGTCATAGCTTCTATTCCTTTTTTCCCATCTGCATACATAAGGAAAGGTAAATAACTGTAGCTGCTACAATCAGTAAACCCCCAAATCCAAGTTCTTAAAAATATCTGCTAGATATCAGGAGAATCTGATATGGGTCAGGTGGCTCTTCTTTACAGTTTTCCTCTTCTTTGCAGTTTTCCTCTAAGAAAACACTTTCCTTCCATTCTGCAACTCTGCAATCTCCGAGTCTCTCTAGTAGTGATGGTGGAATAGAAAGGATTCCTTCCTTCCTCAACCTGTAAATGACATAACACTTCCCTTTACATCCCACTGGTGAGATTTAATCACACTACTTTACCTAGGTCTTGAGGAGCTGAGAAATAAAGTTTAGCTCTATGCCAAGGAAAATGAAATGGATGGTGAACCCATATGTTATAATCTGCCACAGCCGGACACTTTACATTTGTTGTATGTGATTAATATATTACATGTTACATATATTAACTTTAATGTTTATAAGAACCCTGGAAAGTATATGATATTAATCTCACTTCACAGAAGGGAAGCCAGAGATGCTTTATATAAGTTGCTTTATATAAGATGCTTATATAAGTTTAAATAAATTGCTAAAGACACACCGTGAATTGTGGGACCAAGATACAAACACAGTCTGTCTTCAATGGATTTAAAAAATAATATTTTATAAATGACATGCAAAAATATATATGAATGGCCAAAGGATATAGAAGGCAATGGCACCCCTCCAGTACTCTTGCCTGGAAAATCCCATGGACAGAGGAGCCTGGTAGGCTGCAGTCCATGGGGTCACTAAGAGTCAGACACGACTGAGCGACTTCACTTTCACTTTTCACTTTCATGCGTTGGAGAAGGAAATGGCAACCCACTCCAGTATTCTTGCCTGGAGACTCTCAGGGATGGGGGAGCCTGGTGGGCTGCCATCTATGCGGTCGCACAGGGTCGGACACGACTGAAGCGACTTAGCAGCAGCAGCAAAGGATATAGAAAGAAACAAGAGCTAGTAACTAAATTATGAGAAATGGTCAGGCTCAAAAATAGAGAACTATTCTAAGCTATCAGAACGTTAGTGGAGAGAGAGTACTATCACATAATAAAATGGAAACTATCATGTGCTACCTAATAGTAATTTCAATCATATAGAAAGCAATGTAAAGACTGTAGATGCAGAATAAAGTGGTTTTAAAAGACCAGATCCTGACAAATTGGTCAGAGTAATATTAGGGGATAGTGGGTGCAGGTGGGGGAAGGGTCAGGACAGAAGGATGAAATGTTTCATAGTGCTTATATTTCTCGCCATTTGCAGAAATCCATTTTCAATTGATCGGCCAATTCAGACATGCCTCTTTTAGCCGAAAAGGGAGACTCTAACCACCTCTCACCTCTCATTAAGATACCATGTCAGCAATACAGACATAAAACGTATTTAAAGACAAGTCATTGCTCATATTTCCTGTATTAAGAACAAACTTTCATGAAAATCAATTGATAACAAGACTTGAGTCTTTAAGTAAATTTTGAGAGATTCCATTAGAGTCTAAAAATCTATAGATAGTAAAAGAAATTCTGAAATAAGATAGTGACTAAAGCCAATTTAGACCAGCACAGGACTAGAAGAATATAGCAAAAGCAAAATAAAAGCAAAAAACATAGGAAAAAAAGATCTCTATAACCTGGAAAAAAGAATATTTTAATATGGAAAATATTTCCCTGATCTTTTACTTAAAGGCCCATTTCACTAAATCCAAATAGTCGGTTTGCCCTGCTAATGCCATCGCCTTCTCCACAACTAAAGACATAAGAGTTGTCAAAAACAGTTAGCGACAGCTATTTTGTAATATGGCCAGTTATTAAAGCATTTTAATGCAAATTTCTCAGGTGTAGTGTACACAGTACCTCTTCTGAGATACAGGAATAGATATTCTATAAATGAAGATTTTGTGCTGGGTGAAACAAATCATGAAAAGATTTACAGTAAAATTTAGCAAAACCTTTACTACTAGTACTTACTATGGATCTGAGATGGGAAGAGGGATATACAATATTGAGTGTTTCACCAGTGGACCCTTTTATTTTGCCATGAAGCATATGGTGGTGCTAGTGGTAAAGAACCCACCTGCCAATGCAGGAATGTAAGAGAGATGGGTTCAATCCCTGGGTTGGGAAGATCCCCTCATAAGGAATGGCAACCCCATTCCAGTATTCTTGCCTGGAGAATCCCATGGCTAGAGAAGCCTGGTGGGCTACAGTCCATGGGGTCACCAAAGGGTTGGACATGACTGAAGTGACTTAGTACATACTGAGGGACGAATGTCTTTTGGATCATTCTTTGGAAGTACTGATTTGGCACCACTCCTCTCCATCAACAGAGGCCTTTGTTTTCAGTTGTCAAAAAGGGGATAATGCAGTTAGGAGTTGTAAAAAGCAGTTGGGAAAGGGGGGATAATGGTTAGGAGTATGGACTCTGGAGTCAGACTGCCAGCGTTCAAACTCTGACTTGCTGTAGGCTCTTGGGCAAGTTACTTGAGCTCTCCTTTTTCTTTATTTCTAGGATGGGCATGAGAGTAGTAACTAGCTGAGAGAAAGTTACAAGTGTTAAATAACTGGACACATTTAAAGTAGCTGGAACAGTTTCTAGCATACATAGTATGCTAGTACATACTACATACATACATAGTACATAGCATACTCCCAATATTAGCTCTTGGCTACTAAGGCAAGGAACAGTTGCTCCAAATAAATATCTTTACTAGGACAACTCCAAATCTAGTTTGGGTTATGCTATGTATGTGTGTGTGCATTAGTCGTTCAGTTGTGTCTGACTCTTTGCAACACCAGGGACTGTAGCCCACCAGGTTCCTCTGTCCATGGGGATTCTCCTGGCAAGAACACTGAAGGGGGTTGCCATTCCCTTCTTCAGGAGATCTTCCCAACCCAGGGATCAAACCTGGGTCTTCAGCATGGCAGGCAGATTCTTTACCATCTAAGCCACCAGGGAAACCCAGGTTATGCTATACAGAACATCTTTATTTTGTAGGGAGGTTTTTTTTCCTAAGACTACTTCTAAAAATCATATTTTGAAATTTAAAATTTGTTATTATACTCAGGAAAAATTTTTTATTTTTCCCCCTAAAAACATGACCATTTAAACCTTCATTTCTTTCACTTAAGACCCTAATTTTCAGTAGGTTGCAGTGATATATTATTAGATGAGGATATTTTCATTTTTGTTTTACTATCAGGACTCCAAAGATGACCAGATCCTTCTACTAAGCAATAGCTCTTAAATTCTGCATCTGTGAGTAACCAGATAACTAACGCTTGATTAGCACTTCATCACTGACAGTATGTTTTCATATACATTAGAGCACTTATAGTTCTTCCTGAACCATTTTTCTTTAACCCAGGCTGTCTCCTTGCCCATACCTGTAGTTTCAGCCATATGTATATTCACCTCCAAGCAGGAAGTATGAATTATTTATTACTCGTAAATCCATTTCACTTAAGAAAGATTTCAGACAAATAACAAAAGATTGACTCAGGATCAACATTAGCTCTATTATCACCTGCCTCCCCAGCAAGTGTCCAGCTGCTCAGATACCCAGTAACTGGCTCTGATTCCATTGTTCCAGCTCTCTCCTACAGAGCTCACATACTACCATCACCTGGAGCTTGTCTTGGCCCCAAAGGCCCTTTATTCCAACTCCCAGATTCCAGATAACCAGGTCTCCTATATCACAGTCTGTTCTGAGGAACAGAGAATTCTTGTGGGAAATCCATCCAAAAGTTTCTCAGTTTTCTTTTTAATTTTGCAATCAAAAAATCAATGGAACCTGTCCAATAAATCCTACTAATGAAGTAATGGATTGTCAAGCACAACTGGCCAGAGTGCCTCCTATGTCTTTGAAGCTGATGTCCAGATTACTTAACAACCTAAAGAATGTAGGTGTAAGCATTGGTGGTTCAGTGGGAGAATTCTCACCTGCCACGCGGGAGGCCTGGGTTCAATTCCCAGCCAATGCAAGAGCACTGCTACTGGGTTTCCATGCTCGCTCCGATGGTAAAGAATTGCCTGCAAAGTGGGAGACCTGGGTTCAATCCCTGGGTTGGGAAGATCCCCTGGAGGAAGGCATGGCAACCCACTCCAGTAATCTTGCCTGAAGAATCCCCATGAACTGAGGAGCCTGTCAGGCTATAGTACATGGAGTCCCAAAAAGCCAGACATGACTGAGCGACTAAGCACAGCATGAAGAATGTAGATATGCTCAGACTGAGGAAAAAGAGAAAAGCAGGAACCCAAAACTAGTGTTTCACATCTGAATGGTATGTACTCATGGATTTTTTTTGGACTGATTTATTCAGATTTTTCCATTAAAGAATTCCAAAATACAGCTTAATTTTTCTGATATTTACCTGCTCCTTTAGCTTCCCTAAATAATGCTGCCCCAATTTGGGGTTACATTTTTATTGTGGTAAAATCTATGTAACATTAAATTTTTTAATGTACAATGCATTGGTTTTAATTACATTCACAAAGTTGTGTGGCCAGCACCACTATGAATTTATAAAACTTTTTCATCACCCAAATAGAAACCCTGTACTCATTTTAAGCAGTAACTCCCCATTCTTCTTCCACCCAGCCACTGATAACTTCTGTTCTACTTTTTGTCTCTGTCAATTTGTCTGTTCTAGATATTTCATGTAGGTGGAATCCTACGGTATTTGTCCTTTTATGTCTGGTATATTTCACTTGTTCTCAAGGTTCATCATTGTTGTAGCATGTATCAGAATTTCAATCTTGTTATGGCTAAATAATATTGTATTTATATACCACAATTTATTTATTTGATGGTGCTTGGGTTGTTTCAACCTTTTGGCTAATGTGAATAATTCTACAGTCTGTACAAGTATCTGTTTGAATTCCTGTTTTCAATTATTTGGGGGTATATACCTAGATATCCAGGAGTTTAATTGCTGGGTCACGTAGTTATTCTATTTTTAGCTTTTAAAGGAGCCTCCAAACTAGCTTACACAGCCACTATATGTTCCCACTAGCAATGTATAAGAGTTCAAATTTCTCCACATTCTCAGCAGTAATTATTATTTTGTTTTTGTTAATTTATTATATCCATCCTAGTAGGTGTGAAATGGTATCTTCTTGTGGTTTTTATTTGCACTTGCCTATTGGCTGATAATGTTAAGCTTCCTTTATGAGCTTGTTGATAATTTGTATATCTTCTTCAGAGAAATGCCTATTTAATTTCTTTGCCTATTTTTTAATTGGGTTGTCTTTTTATTATTGCATTTTAGGAGTTCTTCATATATTCTGGATATTAAACCTTACCAGATAAATGACTGTAAATAACATTTCCCATTCTGTAGGCTGCTTTTTTAAAATAATATCTTTTGATTCAAAAAACTTTTTCATTTTAATGAAGTCAAATTTATCTATTTTTCTTTTGTTGCTTGTGTGTTCTGTGTCGCTGATCCACTTCGAGTTAATTTTTATATATAGTATGAGGTAGGAATCCAACTTCATTGTTTTGCATAGGGAAATCTAGTTGGCTCATTACCTTGAGGAAACTATTCTTTCTCCTCTGAATGGACCTAGCACACTTGTCAAAAATCAACTGAGCACAGATGTTTACTTCTGGACTGTCAATCCTATTCTATATGCTTATATATCTATCCTAATGGATCATGGAATAAGGAAGAGAGTTCCAGAAAAACATCTATTTCTGCTTTATTGACTATGCCAAAGCCTTTGACTGTGTGGATCACAATAAACTGTGGAAAATTCTTCAAGAGATGGGAATACCAGACCACCTGACCTGCCTCTTGAGAAACCTATATCCAGGTCAGGAAGCAACAGTTAAAAGTGGACATGGAACAACAGACTGGTTCCATTTAACTTATATGCAAAGTACATCATGAGGAATGCTGGGCTGGAAGAAGCACAAGCTGGAATCAAGATTGCTGGGAGAAATATCA
>NW_011494939.1:3163504-3164885 GCF_000754665.1 Bison bison bison
ATTGGGGGCAGGAGGAGAAGGGGACGACAGAGGATGAGATGGCTGGATGGCATCACCGACTCGATGGACCTGAGTCTAAGTGAACTCCGGGAGTTGGTGATGGACCGGGAGGCCTGGCGTGCTGCAATTCATGGGGTCGCAAAGAGTCGGACATGACTGAGCGACTGAACTGAATGTATCACACTGTTTTATTTTTGCAGTTTTGTACTAAGTTTTCAAAATAAATGGAAGTTCTCCAACTTTGTTTTTGTTCTTCGAGATTACTCTAGCTATTATGGGTCCTTTACAATTCCATATGAATTTGAGGATTGGCTTTTCCATTTCTGGAAAAAAAAAATGAACTTGGAGTTTTCATAGGAATTATACTAAATTTCTAAATAGCTCTGAATAATATTGACATCTCAAAAACTGAGTTTTCAGGCTTAAGCACTTGAGCAATATGTAGGGTTTAGTAAGTTTAGGAATATCACATACTAGAATCCATATAATTTTTATTCTTAAAGATTCAATCTGCACTAGCATATTAAATACTCAGAGAAATTCTGTAAGATATAAGTTTTCAAAATGTGGTTTAATTCTGCATTTCCAAATCCACTGACCCCAAAATCCTTTTTCATCTAACAGCTATGCTATACTATTGAGCTCTGGAGTCAAAGGGCCCAGTTCAAATTCCAGCTCAACTGCCTACCAATGACATTTATCTAATCCTCACATCCCTTATCCATAAGATGGAAATAATAACTAATATTATGCAAAGACTTGTAAGCACTGGATGATAAAATGCATAGAAATCATATACTAAGTACTAAACAAATTTAGCTAAAACTGTTGTTCTCAAAATGAGAGTTTATAGAACATAATTCGAAAATGGAATCATAATTATTCAATAACAGCATAGAATGCATACACAAATAATTGCTGCAGGTCTATTATATACCAGTGGGAATGTAAAACTTATTGGAAGGTTTTCAAGTAGCACATATTTGTGAGAAGGTTTGCAATCCTGGCAAAGTGTGGCATTTTCATTCAGGGATGAAGGACCATGTAGTGCCATACCATTGCTGAGATTTGCTGATGTCTCGTTCAGTTCAGTTCAGTTCAGTCACTCAGTCATGTCCGACTCTTTGTGACCCCATGAATCGCAGCACGCCAGGCCTCCCTGTCCATCACCAACTCCCAGAGTTCACTCAGACTCACGTCCATCGAGTCAGTGATGCCATCCAGCCATCTCATCCTCTGTCGTCCTCTTCTCCTCCTCCCCCAATCCCTCCCAGCATCAGAGTCTTTTCCAGTGAGTCAACTCTTCGCATGAGGTGGCCAAAGTACTGGAGTTTCAGCTTTAGCATCATTCCTTCCAAAGAAATCCCAGGGCTGATCTCCT
>NW_011494939.1:3165510-3173175 GCF_000754665.1 Bison bison bison
GTCTGTTGTTCCATGTCCAGTTCTAACTGTTGCTTCCTGACCTGCATACAGATTTCTCAAGAGGTAGATCAGGTGGTCTGGTATTCCCATCTCTTTCAGATGTCTCTATAGATGTTTGCAAACACAGAGATTGTCCATGAAAGGATAAAGGTAAAGCTGGTGCTCAGAGGCAGATAAAGAAAGGGCAAATGAGAAGGGAGTGCTAACTCATGCCACTTCTCTTATTCCAATCAGTAATATCTGTCTTCCCATTAATATAACCCCGTTTCTCAAATACAAACAAAAAGATACTCTTCATAGTGGCTACTTTTCCCAAAAAAAAGATGAATCATGTTCTTTTACTTTGAAACAGAAAGTGGTAGAATTAAGAGAAAATACTACCAGCTGTTTTTCTTTTAAAATGGAAGGTTTGTTGAAATCATACTCTGTAAAAGAAGATGTGTGTGTGCTTAGTCATTAAATCATGTCTGACTCTTTGTGACTCCTTGGACTAAAGCCTGCCAGGCTGCTTCTGTCCATGGGATTTTCCAGGCAAGAATAATGGAGTGGGTTGCCATTTCCTTCTCCAGGGGATCTTCTTAACTCAAGGACTGAACCCGTGTGTGTCTCCTGCATTGCAGACAGATTCATTACCCACTGAGCCATTTGGGAAGCCCCATAAAAGAAGATAATACAGAGTAAATACAGCAGACTTTATTTAGATTGATGTATTAGAAAATTCATAGGGAGATAATAAACAACTAATATTGCCATTGTCTATATATTTGTAGAGCTATTTTTCTATACAGCAAAGTATAGCCAAGCTATTGAAAATCCTAAAGATGATGCTGTTAAAGTGTTGCATTCAATATGTCAGCAAACTTTGAAAATGCAGCAGTGGCCAAAGGACTAGAAAAGGTCAGTTTTCATTCCAATTCCAAAGAAAGGCAATGTCAAGGAATGTTCAAACTACCACACAACTGCACTCATTTCACTTGCTTAATAAGGTAATTATCAAAATCCTTCAGCTAGGCTTCAGCAGTATGTGAACTGAGAACTTTCAGATGTATAAGCTGTATTTAGAAAAGGCAGAGGAACCAGAGATCAAATTGCCAACATCCATTGGGTCAGAAAAAAGCAAGAGGATTTCAGAAAAACATCTACTGCTTCACTGACTACACTAAAGCCTTTGATTGTGTTCAGTTCAGTCAGTTCAGTTGCTTAGTTGTGTCCGACTCTTTGCGACCCCATGAATTGCAGCATACCAGGCCTCCCTGCCCATCATTATCTCCCGGAGTTCACTCAAACTCACATCCATCAAGTCGGTGATGCCATCCAGCCATCTCATCCTCTGTCGTCCCCTTTTCCTCCTGCCCCCAATCCCTCCCAGCATCAGAGTCTTTTCCAATGAGTCAACTCTTCGCATGAGGTGGCCAAAGTACTGGAGTTTCAGCTTTAGCATCATTCCTTCCAAAGAAATCCCAGGGCTGATCTCCTTCAGAAAGGACTGGTTGGATCTCCTTGCAGTCCAAGGGACTCTCAAGAGTCTTCTCCACCACCACAGTTCAAAAGCATCAATTCTGTGTGGATCACAACAAACTGGAAAATTCTTAAAGAGATGGGAATACCAGACCACCTTTTCTGTCTCCTGAGAAACTTGTACATAGGTCAAGAAACAATAGTTAGAACTGAACAAGGAATAACAGACTGGTTCAAAATTAGGAAAGGAGTATGTGAAGGCTGTATTTGTCTCCCTGATTATTTAACTTATGTGCAGAGTACATCATGTGAAACGTTGAGCTGGATGAATTACAAACTGGAATCAAGACTGCTGGGAGAAATAACAACAACCTCAGTTATGTGAGATACTACTCTAATGGCAGAAAGTGAAGAGGGCCTCTTGATGAGGGTGAAAGAGGAGAGTGAAAAAGCTGGCTTAAAACTCAACATTCAGAAAACTAAGATCATGGCATCCAGTCCCAACACTTCATGGCAAATAGATGAGGAAAAAGTAGAAACACTGACAGATTTTATTTTCTTGGGCTCCAAAATTACTGCAGAGAGTGACTGAAGACATGAAATTAAAAGATGCTTACTCCTTGGAAGGAAAGCTGTGACAAACCTAGACAGTGTATTAAAAAGTTGAGACATCACTTTGCTGACAAACGTCTGTCTAGTCAAAGCTATAGTTTTTCCAGTAGTCATGTACAACTGTGCGAGTTGAACCATAAAGAAGGCTGAGTGTTGAAGAATTGATGCTTTTGAATTGTAGTGCTGGAGAAGACCCTTGAAAATCCCTTGGACTGCAAGATCAAACCAGTTAATCCTAAAGGTTATCAACCTTAAATCATTGGAAGGATATCATTGGAAGGACTGATGCTAAAGCTGAAGCTCCAGTACTTTGGCCACCTGATGCAAGGAGATGACTCACTGGAGAAGACCATGATGCTGGGGAAGACTGAGGGCAGGAGGAAAAGGAGGCAGCAGAGGATCAGATGGTTGGATGCCATCACAGACTCAATGGACATGGGTTTGAGCAAACTCCAGATGATAGTGAAGGACAGGAAAGCCTGATGTGCTGTAGTCCATGGGGTTGCAAAGAGACAGACATGACTTAGCAAATGAACAACAACAAAGTATATTACATAATATCGAAGAAATTTTATTATCTAAATATCACTTTGGTGTTGTAGTAATTTCATCACATTAACACAAGAGAAAATGGAAGTTTTATTAATATTAATGTATAGTTGTGAAACAAATAGACTAAACTCTAACAGCTGAATAGCTGTTTCTGTTTTGCAATAAAAATAAATAAATATGTTTTCTACAGGGTACCTTGTCCCATGCTTTTCTATGATTAAGCTGCCTCTTCAATGCATTAGTCACTCAATTTATAGGATACCATTTATGGCTTATCAAGAAATATTTATTCAACCCAGCATTACATAAGTAGTTTGCCTAATGCATTATTCCTTGTAAAAATGTTTATCCTTCCTGAATATGATGATGAGCAGTTGATTTATTTGTTCATGTCTCTTTAAGGATGATTTATCAATGTCAATGATACTTAAGAGTTCTGAGAGCAATTAATGTTGCTTCAAGAAAAGTTAATATGGCAGCTCCACTGAAGGTAGCCAGGGAAAACAATACTTCTTGAATGGTTAATTTAAGATCATGGACTTTCTGACTGAAACTCTAAAAAATCAACCTCAAGAGTTCATTGTATTTTTGTGGGCAAGTTGGAGAAAGAATAGGGGGTACCCACAAAAAAATATTTCTCTAGTTCAAATGTTACGTTTATATAAACAGAGCCAAGATAATCAATGTAAACCTCACCTCTTTGCTTTTCCTTTTGCAGCATGCAATAGTTTAATGTTTTATTTTGATATTACGGAAATTTTAAAGTAAAAGAATTATTTGTTGTACAAATTAAAATATCTGAATTGAACTATAGCATGTTTCTGACTCCATCAAAATCCAAGATCCATTCAAGCTGCTATCTTCTGATAATCTCTCTGATCAGATAAATCTCAAAACTCTACTCTTGCAAGGTAGCTGCAGAAGTCAACTCTTTCAGCAGGATTTGTCTTGCTGCCCAACCCTGGTGATGTAAGGGAGGTGAAATGCAGTTGGTAGGTAAAGAAGCCTCTCCTAGTGGGAGGGGTTGGGAAGTATAAAATGGTGCTGGTGCCAGGTACAACCTCACTTAATCAGAAGTCGGAATCTGAGGGTTGAGACAAGAGAGTGGAGAAAAAATGACACGAGCTCATCTCTGTTCATGAAAACACCAAAATCACACACCTTGACATGGCCCTGCTCACCAGAGACACAAGACCCAGATCCACATGCCAGTGGGCAGGAACCAGTTCCTCCCATCAAGAAGCCTGCACAATCCCCTTAGGCTAGCCTCATCCACCAGGGGTCAGACAACAGAAGCAAGAAGAATACAAGCCTTCAACCTGTGGAATGGAAACCACAATCACAAACAGACAAAATGAGATGGCAAAGGACTATGTTCCAGACAAAGGAACAAGATAAAACCCCAGAACAACTAAGTAAAATGGAGATAGGCAATCTACCCCTAAAAGAATTCAGAGTAATGACAGTAAAGATGATCCAAGATCTTGGAAAACAATGGAGACACAGACCAAGAAGATACAAGAAATGTTTAACTGCATGTAGCTAGAAGAACTAACAAACAAACAGATGGGGACTGTCACACCCCACTTTCCTCAGACAAATAATCCAGATGGATAGATAATCCAGACAGAAAATCAATAAGGAAACACAGGCTTTAAATGATGCATTAGACTAGATGGATTGCTTTTTATAGAGCATTCCATCCAAAAGCAGCAAAATACTCATTCTTTTCAAGTGCAAATGGAACACTCTCCAGGACTGATCACATAGGGATTGGCCACGAAGTGAAACTCAGTCAATTTAATACAACTGAAATTGTATCAAGCAAGTTTTCTGACCACAATGAAATGGAATTAGAAAACAACTACAGGAAAAAACTTTTTAAACATAAACACATGGAGGCTAAACAGTATGCCACTAAAAAACCAATTGATCACTGAAGAAATAAAACAGGGAATAAAAAAAATACATAGGGACAAATGAAAACACAATCCAAAACCTATGGGAGGAAGTAAAGAGGTTCTAAGAGGGAAGTTTATAATCTTACCTCAGGAAACAAGAAAAATTTCAAATAAACAACCTAACCTTACACCAAAAACAACTAGAAAAGGAAGAAAAACAAAACCCAAAGTTAGAAGAAATTACAAAGATCAAAGCAGAAATAAATGAAATAAAGAAAATAATAGCAAAGATCAATTAAACTATTATAAAAGCTGGTTCTTTGAAAAGATAAACAAAATTAGCCAGACTCATCAAGGGAAAAAAGGGAGACAGCTCAAATCAATAAAATTAGAAATTTAAAAAAAAGAGAAGGCAGACACCACAGAGGATTGTAAGAGAGTATACAAGCAACTATATGCCAATAAAATGGAAACATGGAAGAAATAGACAAATTCTTAGAAAGGTACAATTTCCCAAGACTGAACCAGAAAGAAATGGACAAGATGAAGAAACTCGGTTTGGGACTTCCCTGGTGGCTTAGATTGTAAAGAATCTGCTTGCACTGCAGGAGATCGGGGTTTGATCCCTGGGTTGGGAAGATTGCCTGGAGAATCCCATGGACAGAGGAGCCTGGCAGGCTACAGTCCATAGGGTCGAAAAGAGTTGGACATGACTGAGCAACTTTCACTTTCACTTACCATTACTGAAAGTGAAACTGTAATTTTAAACTCTCACAAACAAAAGTCCAGGACCAGATAGCTAAACAGGCAAATTCTATCAAATGTTTAGAGTAGAGTTAAAAGCTATCCTTCTGAAACTATTCCAAAAAGCTTCAGAGAAAGGAATGCTCCCAAACTCATTTTATGAGGCTACTATCACCTGATATCAAAACCAAAGATATCACAAAGAAAGAAAATTACAGGTGAACATAGACACAAAAATCTTCAACAAAATACTAGCAAATGGAATCCAACAGGACATTAAAAAGATCAAACGTCATGTTCAAATGGGGTTTATCTCAGGGATGCAAGGATTTGTCAATATCCACAACAAATCAATCAGCATGACACACGAATCAACAAATTGAAGAATAAAAACCATATGATCATTCCAACAGGTGCAGAACTTTTGACAAAATTCAACATCCATTTATGATAAAAACCCTCCAGAAAGTGGGTGTAAAGGGACCATACCTCAAAATAATAAAGGCCACACATGTATGGTAAACCTACAGCTAAAATTATACTCAACAGTGAAAAGCTCAAAGCATTCCCTCTCAGGATCTCCACGGTGGCTCTATGGTAAAGAATCTGCCTGCCAATACAGGAGACAGAGAGATGTGGTTTCAATCCCTGGGTCAGGAAGATTCCCCTGGAGTAGGAAATGGCAGCCCACTCCAGTATTCTTACCAGGAAAATTTCATGGACAGAGGAGCCTGGTAGGTCCCCAGGTTGTAAAAAGTCAGACACAACTAACCGTGCATGCACACTCCCTCTAAGATCAGGAACAAGCCAAAGATGTCCACTGCTGCCACTTTTATTCAACATAGTTTTGGAAGTCCTGGCCACAACAATCAGAGAAGAAAAGGAAATAAAAGGAATCCAAATTGGAAAGGAAGAAGTAAAACTGTCTCTGTTTGCAGATGATATGCTACTACACAAAGAAAATCCTAAAGATGCTACCAGAATACTACTAGAGCTCATCAATGAATTTGGTAAAGTTGCAGGATACAAAATTAATATACAGAAATACTGAACTTTTATACCCTAACAATGAAATATCAGAGAAATTAAGGAATCAATCCCATTTACCATTGCATCAGAAAAAATAAAATACCTAGGAGTAAACCCAGCAAGGAGGCAAAAGACTTGTACTTTGAAAACTATGACACTGATGAAAGAAATGGAAGATAATACAAACAGATGAAAAGATACACCATATTCTTGGAGTGGATTGGAAGAATCAATATTGTCAAAATGACCATGCTACCCAAGGAAATTTACAGATTCAATGCAACCCCTATCAAATTACCAATGACATTTTTCACTAGAACAAACTGGAACAATACATTTTTAAAGTTATGTGGAAATACAAAACACCCCAAATAATCAAAGCAATCTTAAGAAAAACAGTGATGGAAGAATCAGACTCCCTGTCTTCAGACTGTACTACAAAACTCCAATAATCAAAAAGGTATAATATTGACACAAAAACGGAAATACATATCAATCAGTGGACAGGATAGAAAGCCTGGGAATAAATTTGTGCACTGTAAGACAATGAAACAGAATTTTTCAAACAGAACATTGTGATATCCAGTGGGAGGCTTTTTGCTAGGCCTTGCATCTTAAGAATATAAATGTTCTATCACAGTGGAGTTACCTCTGAGAAGAGAAGTAGTGGTGACAAGATGTTCTCAACATTATACACTGACAGATTCTCCAGGGTGACGAGAAACAACTAGCTGGGCAATACCAAAGTTACTGCTTAGCATTCTGCCATCTGAAATTTGTCCGACTAGTATCTGCTATAAAATAACCTATATGGTATACGTGTAATAGTATTCCTGAGCAAAATATGGCTTTCATTATTTTTAAAAATTTGTGTTTGTTTAAATTTTGCCTATAAAACACATAGGTGTGGGGAGATAAAAATCTGTTGGATATATTCCCCAGTGAAATATCATCCTCATTTTATTTAAATCAGATGTTCTCCACTGTGCTTTTTAGGATAGTGCCAATAATTAAACATTTGTATTATAGCTTCAACCGTACAGCTGACATTTTTTTAAAAGATGTGATATTAAACAAATTAAATACCAATTTTTAGGTTGTTTTTTCCTGCAATTCTTACTTTGCATATGTAGTAACTGTGGTAAACAGTTTCAAGAAATGTTCTAGGGAAATACTACATATCTAAAGCTCATTTTGGTTTTTTGATGTCTGTAGTTGCAAAAATAACTTCCTGTATATAAGCTTTAATTTTTTCATTCATTTGTTTATCCTAGCAGCCTGGGTAGAATTAAGTATTTTGAAAGTAAATAGAGTTTGGGTCATGATTCATTTTATTAACTTTGAGTGATCTCATTTTTCATTTTTAAAA
>NW_011494939.1:3173275-3177637 GCF_000754665.1 Bison bison bison
AAAATCACTTTAAAATAGTATAGTATGAATTTATTGTCTGAAGGATCAGTGATTTTTCTATACAATCATGAAATTGTAGCTTAAAGAGAACCATTTCTTTGATCTAGTCTGAGATGGAAATGCTAAATAAGACTTTCAGGTTTTTCAGTAGCATTATGTTGGTTGAACACTAGGCCAGTAGACTTGTTTCTCAAGACAATATCACAGGTGGCTCAGTGTTAAAGAATCCACTTGCAGTGCAGGAGATGCAAGAGACTTGGGTTCGATCTCTGAGTTTGGAAGATCCTCCAGAGAAGGAAATGGCAAACCACTCCAGTACTGTTGCCTGGGAAATCCATAGACAGATGAGCCTAGTGGGCTACAGTTCATGGGGTCTCAAAGAGTCAGACACAACTTAGCAACTAAACAGCAACATGATCAACTAATCTATGAAAGAGGAGGGAAGAATACACAATGGAGAAAATACAATCTTTGCAATAAGTGGTGCTGGGAAAAACAGACAAGTACATGTGAAAGAATGAAATTAGAACACAACATTCTCTAATACCATATGCAAAGATAAACTCGAAACATATCAAAGACCTAAATATAAGGCCAAACACTATAAAACATAGGGAAAAAAGGCAGAACATCCTTCGGTATAAATTGCGGCAATATCTATTTTGATCCACCTCTTACAATAATGAAAATAAAAACAAAAATAAAATAAACAAACATAATTAAATGAAAAAGCTTCTGCTCAGCAAAGGAAATCATTACTTCATTTTAAAAAAATTTTTTAATCAACAGTGATTAATCTCCAAAATATACAAACAGCTCATGCAACTCAATATGAAAAAAACAAACTTTCCAATCAAAAAACAAAGGACAGAGGATCTAAATGGATATTTTTCCAAAGAGGACATACAGATGGCCAAAAGAGCACATGCAAAGATGCTCACCATCACTGATTATTAGAGAAATGCAAATCAAAACTACAATGATATATCACCTCACACTGCTTAGAATGGCTGTCATCAGAAAACCTACAAACAATAAATATTAAAGAGGAGGACATGGAGAAAAGGGAACCCTCTCACACTGCTGGTGAGAATGCAAATTGGTACAGCCAATTACGGAGAACAGTATGCAAGTTCCTTTAAAAACTAAAACTAGAGCTACTACATGATCCTTCAATCCCATTCCTGGGCAGACAGAGAAAGACAAATATATCACTTACATGTGGAATCTAAAAAAATGGTACAAAGAACTTATTTACAAAATAGAAATAGAGTCACAGATGTAAAAAACAAGTTGTGGTTACCAAGGGGGAAAGCCAAGGGCAGGGTAGAGAGGGATAAATGCAGATTGGGACTGACAATATATACAAAACTATATATAACTAATAAGGACCTACTGTATAACACAGGAAGTGTCTCAATACTATGCAAAACTGATGTGGGAAAAAATGTAAAACAGAGTGGATATAGGCATATGTATAACCGATTCCCTTTCTGTACATCTGAAACACACTGTAAATCAAATATACCCTAATAAATACTTCTTTTTAAAAGTATACAAACAATAAATGCTGGAGAGGATTTGGAGAAAAGGGAACCCTCCTACACTGTTGCTGGGAATGTAAATTGGTACAACCACTATGGAGAATGGTATGGATATTAATTAAAAAACTAAAAACAGAGCTTGCACATGATCCTGAAATCCCACTCCTGGACATATATCTGGAGAAAACCATAATCTGTAAAGACACACCTCAGTGTTCATTATAGCACCATTTACAACAGCCAACACACGGAAGCAACCTAAAATGTCAATCGACAGAGGAATGGAGAAAGGTGCAATGCTGCTGCTAAGTGACTTCAGTCGTGTCCGACTCTGTGTGACCCCATAGACGGCAGCCACCAGGCTCCCCCATCCCTGGGACTCTCCACGCAAGAAATGCAATACGTATATACAAAGGAATATGAGCCATAAAAAAGAATGAAATAATGTCATTTGCAGCAACATGGATAGACCGAAAGATTATCACACTAATTAGACACAGATAGAATATTAGACACAGATAGAAAAATATTACATGCTATCACTCATATGTGGAACCTAATTTTTAAAAAGGTATAAATGAACTTATTTACAAAACAGAAGGACTTACAGATGTGGAAAACAAACTTATGTTTACCGAAGTGGAAACGTTGAGGAGGAGGGATAACTCAGGAACTTGGGATAAACATATACACACTACTACATAAAAGAGATAACCAACAAGGACTTACTGTTTATTACAGGAAACTCTACTCAGTATTCTGTGATAACCTATATGAGAAAAGAATCTAAAAAAGAATGAAGATATGTATCTGTATAACTGAATCACATTGCTATACACTAGAAACTAACAACACTGTAATTCATTGATACTCCAATAAAACTAAAATTTAAAAAGACAAAAAATAATAAGTATTAGCAAGGATGTGGAAAAAGGAGAATCCTTATACACAGTTGATGAGAATAGTAAATGGGTTAGCCATTATGGAAAACAGTATAAAGATTCCTCAAAATATCAAAAATAGAACAACCATATGATCCAGCAATTTCACTTCCGGGTATATATCTACAAAGGAAATGAAATCAGCACCTGAAAGAGATATATGCATTCCCATATTTGTTTCAACATATGTGCAATGGTTAATATATAGAAACAACCTAAGTGTCTGCCAGAGGATAAACAGATAAAAAAGAGATGGTGTATGTAACACTGCCAGTAAATATGAAATCTGCAACATCTGAAATCTGTCATCTGCAACAACATGAAGAAACCTGGAGGATATTATGCTAAGCAAACTAAATGAGAAATAAAAAGACATATACTGCATGTGCTAACTTATATGTGGAATCTAAAAAAGCCAAACTCATAGAAACAAAGAATGGAGGGATGGCTGTCAGAGGCCAGGAATGGGGAAAATGGGAAAATATTGGTCAAGGGGTATAAACTTTCAGTTATATGATGAACAAGTTCTGGGAATCTAATGTACAGCATGGTGACTATAGTTAACAATATGGTGTTTTACACTTTGAGTGTGCTAAGAGTAGTTCATTAGCTTAATTGTGGAAATCATTTCCAGTTTGTCCATATATTAAATCATCACATTGTACATCTTAAATATGTACGTATTTGTTAATTATATCTCAAAAAACTGGAAAAAATAAAAGAAACTGAAAATGACAAAGAGATAGGCAGTATTTTTGAATTGGAAGAATCAATATTGGCAAAATTTTATACTACCCAAGGCAAGCTACAGATTCGATGCGATCCCTATCAAATTACCAATGACATATTCCACAGAAGCAGAACAACAAAAATTTTAAATTTTTAATGGAAACACAAAAAACCCTGAATTGCCAAAACAATCTTGATAAATAAAAATGGAGCTAGAGGAGTTAGGCTCCCTGACTTCAGACAATACTACAAAGCTACAGTAATCAAAATAGTACCATAGTGGCACAAAAACAGGAATATAGATCAATGGAACAGCACAAAAAGTCCAGAAATACACCCATGCACCTGATCAATTAATCTATAACAAAGGAGATAAGAGTATACACTGGAGAAAAGACAGTCTCTTCAATAAGCAGTGCTGGGAAAACTGGACAACTACGTGTAAAAGAATAAAATTACAACATTCTTAAACACCATATACAAAAATAAACTCAAAATGGATTAAGGATCTAAATGTCAGACTGGATACTATAAAACTCAGAGAAAAACATAGGAGGAACGCTCTTTGACATAAATTGCAGCAATGTCTTTTTAAATCTGTCTCCTAGAGACATAATAAAAGCAATAAAAATAAATGAAAACAAAAAACAAATAGACCTAATTAAACTTAAACGCTTTTGCACAAAGAATACCATTATTAAAAAAAAAAGCAAAAAGACAACTCACAGAATGAGAAAAAATATTTGCAAATGATGTGACTGACAAGGGATTAATCTCCAAAATATACAAACAGCTCATGCAGCTCAATATCCAGAAAAACAAACAACCCAATCAAAATGGGCAGAGGACCTAAATAGACATTTCTCCGAGGAAGACACACAGATGGCCAAGAGGCACCTGAAAAGATGTTCAACATCACTAACAGAGAAATGCAAATCAAAACTACAATGAGGCATCACCTAACACCAATCAGAATCAGATCAGATCAGTCGCTCAGTTGTGTACGACTCTTTGTGACCCCATGAATCGCAGCACGCCAGGCCTCCCTGTCCATCACCAACTCCTGGAGTTCACTGAGACTCACGTCCATCGAGTCAGTGATGCCATCCAGCCATCTCATCCTCTGTCGTCCCCTTCTCCTCCCTGTC
>NW_011494939.1:3177737-3178119 GCF_000754665.1 Bison bison bison
ATCAGAGTCTTTTCCAATGAGTCAACTCTTCGCATGAGGTGGCCAAAGTACTGGAGTCTCAGCTTTAGCATCATTCCTTCCAAAGAAATCCCAGGGCTGATCTCCTTCAGAATGGACTGGTTGGATCTCCTTGCAGTCCAAGGGATTCTCAAGAGTCTTCTCCAACACCACAGTTCAAAAGCATCAATTCTTCGGCGTCAGCCTTCTTCACAGTCCAACTCTCACATCCATACATGACCACAGGAAAAACCATAGCCTTGACTAGACGAACTTTTGTTGGCAAAGTCATGTCTCTGCTTTTGAATATGCTATCCAGGTTGGTCATAACTTTCCTTCCAAGGAGTAAGCATATTTTAATTTCATGGCTACAGTCACCATCTGT
>NW_011494939.1:3178219-3178769 GCF_000754665.1 Bison bison bison
TCACTTTCATCAAGAGGCTTTTGAGTTCCTCTTCACTTTCTGCCATAAGGGTGGTGTCATCTGCATATCTGAGGTTATTGATATTTCTCCCGGCAATCTTGATTCCAGCTTGTGTTTCTTCCAGTCCAGCGTTTCTCATGATGTACTCTGCATAGAAGTAAAATAAACAGGGTGACAATATACAGCCTTGACGAATTCCTATTCCTATTTGGAACCAGTCTGTTGTTCCATGTCCAGTTCTAACTGTTGCTTCCTGACCTGCATACAAATTTCTCAAGAGGCAGATCAGATGGTCTGGTATTCCCATCTCTTTCAGAATTTTCCACAGTTTATTTTGATCTACACAGTCAAAGGTTTTGGCATAGTCAATAAAGCAGAAATAGATGTTTTTCTGGAACTCTCTCGCTTTTTCCATGATCCAGCACATGTTGGCAATTTGATCTCTGGCTCCTCTGCCTTTTCTAAAACCAGCTTGAACATCAGGAAGTTCACGGTTCACATATTGCTGAAGCCTGGCTTGGAGAATTTTGAGCATTACTTTACTAGCATG
>NW_011494939.1:3178971-3179170 GCF_000754665.1 Bison bison bison
CATGACCACAGGAAAAACCATAGCCTTGACTAGACGAACTTTTGTTGGCAAAGTCATGTCTCTGCTTTTGAATATGCTATCCAGGTTGGTCATAACTTTCCTTCCAAGGAGTAAGCATATTTTAATTTCATGGCTACAGTCACCATCTGTAGAGATTTTGGAGCCCAGAAAAATAAAGTCTGACACTGTTTCCACTGTT
>NW_011494939.1:3180303-3184829 GCF_000754665.1 Bison bison bison
TACAAGGTGAAGAGAGAGTGCTCATGTTGATTTTTTTTCCTTCTGGTAAACTAGCCTTACATGCAAACTATCAGGGAAGAATACTGACAACTATTCAATTTTCATAGGAAAAAATGTGCTTATTGAATTTTTTTGATCAGCAGGGAGATTTTTGAAGCATGAACTTTGTACACGAACAATTTCCCTCTCCCAAAAAGTTCAGTATATTTTTTCTTTTTTTGCTTGTATATTTGGAGCTGCCAGAACTTTAACGCTCTCAGGGTATTTCTAGCTTGAGTAAAGTTGGATCCATACAGAAATAAAAATGTATCTTCTTAATTTTCAAAGCAATTTCATTTGAAAGTCAAAGTCGCTTAGTCGTGTCCAACTGTTTGAGGCCCCATGGACTATACAGTCCATGGAATTTTCCAGGCCAGAATACTGGAGTGGGTAGCCTTTTCCTTCTCCAGGGGATCTTCCCAACCCAGGGATCAAACCCAGGTCTCCCGCATGGCAGGCAGATTCTTTACCAGCTAAGCCACAAGGGAAGCCCTTTCACTTATGTGTGGAAATCTAAAAAACGAAAGAACATATATAACAGAACAGAAACACTCATAAGTAGAAAACTACTAGTGGTTGCCAGAGGGGAGGGAAGTGGGAAGATAGGCAAATTAGGTGAAGGGAATTAAAAGGTACAAATTACAAGTTATAAAATAAATAAGTCACATGAATGTAATGCATAGCACTATATATTGTCAATAATACTGGAATACAGTCAATAATATTGTAATAACTTTATATGGTACATAATCTAAGAAAATAATGAATCACTATACTATAAACCTGAAACTAACATAATATTCTAAGTTAACTATACTACAGTTTAAAAAAAAAGGCATTCAAATAGTACACCATTGTTGCAGCATGTTAATACAGAACTCTTCAGAGTCTTAATTTACTTGAGCAAACCCAGTATAAACCCATGCCAAAGAGTGGGAAAGAAGGTTGGCAGCCAGAGAACTAGAAGCCAAATGGCTCCTCACTGGCAGCGGCATCTGGATGGGAGGTTGGCTTGCCTCCGGGACTCTTGGCCAAAGCACTGTTGTCTATACAGACGGCTGTGTATCTGTTCAGGAGTCCAACAACTGTGTGTATGTATTTTGGTAAGCTTTTATTTCTGGGCCAAAGATTTCCATGGCATTTTTACATCTGTTGGCACCAATTCTATATTCAGCTCCCCCCTTCCTCACCCATAGTTACATTTTAGTTTTAGATGAAAAACACTGCACATAAATGGAAATGCATTAAGAATAAATTTCTTGAGATTTTTTTCCTTAAATTCGATAAAACATGTATAGGTATGGCACTGACATTATTCTAGATGGTCTATCTTCCTTTCTCAAACCTTTAATAATGTGGAAATTCCCAAACAAAAAGCAAAAATATCCTTGATATTCACAAGATTTAGATAGAACCTAACTATAAAACTATCAGAAGTTACTTTCATCATCAAAAGTATAATGGACCATAAAGAAATTTAAAGTCAAGTTACTCTTTCAATGTTCTAGAGAAACAAAATCATTTTATAATTTTATAAATGTAGTTCCTGCAACATAACCACAGGAACTGCCACACATCCAATCAGCGAGCTTGTCAAAGTCCTGTTTTGCAGGGTTTCAACTTCTCAACCTAAATTACTTGTTTCAAGGTCACTCACTCTCACACTAATTCAATCAACATCTATCAAATAGCCCCTTTATACAAAATGATAGGGGATATAGAGATATCTACCCCTAAACGTTTATATCTTCTTTTTGATGAAGAAAGTTGGAACAGACTTTTAAACAAGTAACAAGAGCACCAGGACAAAAACAGTAAAAGCTCAGTGGAGGTCCAAAGTACCATATAGCATATTCCAGGAATAGGACAATAAAGAAATGAATCCCATTTTTATGTGAAACATTTCAGTTGAGCTTAGTGCTTTAAAGCTAGAAGGGTCTGTGGAAATCATGTAATCCAAAACTATTCTATACTTTTGATGACGAAACTGATGGTCAAAGAGGCTGGATGGTCTGGAGGCTTACGTGGTGGTCCGGTGGCTAAGGGCTTCCCAGGTGGCTCAATGGTAAAGGATCTGCCTACCAATGCAGGAGATGCGGGTTCAATCCCTGGGTCAGGAAGATCCCCTGGAGTAGGAAATGGCAACCCACTTCAATATTCTTGCCTGAAAAATTTCAAGGACAGAGAAGCCTGGAGGGCAACAGTCCACAAGGTTGCAAAGAGTTAGACACGACTGAGCACACACATACCAATGATTAAGAATTTGCCTTTCAATCCAGGGGATGTGGGTTCAATCCCTGGTTGGTGAACTAAGACCCCACATGCTAGCAGGGCAACTAAGCCCAAGCACCTCAACTAGGGAGAAGCCTGAGCACCCAAATGAAAGATCCCACATACCACAACTCGACACAGCCAAATAAATAAGAAGTGATTTGGTCACAGTCACAGAGTAATAAGTATGAGGACTCAAATCCAGTTCTCTCTCAATGCTACTCCTCATGATTTGAGGGTTAGGGCATACTTAAAGGAAGTTTGCATAGAAATCCTTTAAAATATCATGGCTAAATTTCCAAGATGATAATAAACAATGAACCAAGAATAGGTAATTACTGTGCGACGTAAATGAGAGGTGGGATGGAGTTACTACAATTACAAGCAATCCTCTTTGGCTAGAGTGTTGGGACAGGACCCCAGAAATATCACTCAGTGCCAGCCTATAGATGTTGCAATTGATAATGAAAAAGGCATCTGCCACAACTTTTCTCTCCCTATGGCTTGTAGACATCTCTGTGGAGAAAGGAGGTGTGTCCAAAAGCTTATAGACAACTATGATGTTACCTCCATCCTCTTAGGGACCATGTTGTTATTTTTTCGTTGCTAAAACATGTCCAACTCTTTTGTGACTCCACAGACTGTAGCCTGCCAGGCTCCTCTGTCCATGGGATTCTCCAGGTAAGAATACTGGAGCGGGTTGCCATTTCCTTCTCCAGGGGATCTTCCCAACCCAGGGATCCAACCCATGTCTCATGCATTGGCAGGTGGATTCTTTACCACTGAGCCACCAGGGAAGCCTCTTAGTGACCACAGTGTCATAAAAAATGGCTCCCCCTTGGATATACTACTTAAGTGTCACTCATCAGCAGCCCTCTGAAAAAGACTGAGGGCTCCATAGTTTGAAACAGGGTGTTACATGGGTTTAAACAGTCTTACTGTATTAAGCTGAAGTTACTGTACACAGTAAATACAGTGTAGTCTGTATTGAACACTACTGAGAAAAGCTCTTATCCAACTTGGTCTGAGCAAAATAAGATTGTTTTCTGAATTAAACTAGGTAATCAGTACTTGATGGACTGGAGCCCTGCTGAACTGATAATCAATATACAAAACCAACTTAAAGAGGCTGAAGGATGCCCAGACCAGAAGGACCTCTTCATAACCTAAAAGAATTAGCAAATCTGAAGGAAGAATACAGCACTTAGAAGGGAAGTTAATCAACTACAAAGAAACACAGAAAAAAAAACGAAAATGTGTGTATGGGCAGTGTCCATCCCATAACCATCCTAGGCAAGAGTGCCCTGGGCAAGGACCCACCTGTATTAATCATGCCTTTTTATTTTCTGTATTTTCTAGCATTTTGACATTAGGGCCTTGAGGAAACTGGAGAGACCTCCCTTCCTAGTGCTAATTCCAAGAGAGAGCAAACAACTTAAAATGACTACACTTTCACAAGCAAACCACCCAATACTCAAAGCCCATACCCTCAACTCCCTTCTTTACCTAGTTTTTACACTCTGGGCCCATTATCCACCAGCCCTAATCACCCCAGGGTCAGGTACTAGAAAAAGAAAGACAGTCCCTAACCCTGGAGCCTGCTAAAACTATTCAAACTAGCCCATCCTAAACCTGCTCATCCTGCCTCACCGACTTCTTCTCTCAGAATAAAGGCTCTTCCCCATGTTTTCACCTTGCTCCTTCCTCCTGAGCTACCCTGGTGCCTCCCTGTAAAGGTATATAGTGTGTCTCTTATTTCTAGGGATTTGTGCATATAAAACTTCTTCCCTCATATAAGTCATTTCCATGTCTGTATGACTGCTTATCACTAACCATACCTGATTAAAACAAATCCCCTGTACATTTTAAAACCACCATTCTGATGCAGTGACAGTGAGCTCACAAATCTCTCTTAGCCTGAAGACTTTGAACAATCTAAACAGACAAATACCTTTCACTGTTTCCAGTCCATTCCAATTCTCTGCTCTAATCTGGCATCTCAGGTGGCATGTCTTAGGAACAGAAGATTCTGGATCAGTCCCTACCATTTTCCTAATTTAACATATTAAGTAGATATTTATAATATGAGCAATAACAAATTAGATTCCAGTCTTGTAAGCCTGGTTCAGTTCAGTTCAGTCGCTCAGTTGTGTCCAACTCTGCGACCCCATGAATTGCAGCACACCAGGCCTCCCTGTCCATCACCAACTCCCGGA
>NW_011494939.1:3185729-3188229 GCF_000754665.1 Bison bison bison
AAGTACTGGAGTTTCAGCTTCAGCATCAGTCCTTCCAATGAACACCCAGGACTGATCTCCTTTAGAATGGACTGGTTGGATCCCCCTGCAGTCCAAAGGACTCTCAAAAGTCTTCTCCAACACCACAGTTCAAAAGCATCAATTCTTTGGCACTCAGCCTTCTTCACAGTCCAACGCTCACAGCCATATATGACCATTAGAAAAAACATAGCCTTGACTAGATGGACCTTTATTGGCAAAGTAATGTCTCTGCTTTTGAATATGCTGTCTAGGTTGGTCATAAGTTTCCTTCCAAGGAGTAAGCATCTTTTAATTTCATGGCTGCAGTCACCATCTGCAGTGATTTTGCAGCCCCCAAAAATAAAGTTTGACACTGTTTCCCCATCTATTTCCCATGAAGTGATGGGACCAGATGGCATGATCTTAGTTTACTATGACTCTATTCCTAAAAGATCTCCTAATTGGACTTCTCAGTCTTGGAAGCCTAAGTGTTGAGGACCAAAATCTAGAGGCTTGTTTCTCAAAATGTGGTCCTCAAACTAGTAGCAGCAGCATTACTACAGGCCTGTTAGAAATGCAGACTCAAATCTCAGGCCCCACTCTAGACCTACTGAATCAGATCTGTATTTTAAAGATTCCAGATTTGTATGCAAATTAAGACTTTGCGAAATACTATTCTAGAGCAAAGAGAAGCAAACTTCTTCCAGAAAGGACTAAATAGTCAAAATTTTAGGTTTTGTAAGATATATGATATTTGTTGCACTTCTAATCTCTGCCATTTTAGACCAAAAGAAGCCTTAGACAATGGAAACAAAAAAGCATAGTTATGTTCCAAAGGACTTTATGTATGGATACTGAAATTTGAATTTCATATGACTTTCACATGTCACAAAACATTATAAAGATTGTTAACCATTTAAAAATGTGAAAACCAGTCTTAGCTTTCAAAGACTTACAATACTAAGTGGCAGGCCAAGATAGTTTGCTCACCCTGAATCTAGACCATGGAAAAGTCAATAGGATAGTTATTCTTTCAAGTGAGGCATTACCTATTCATCCACCCTAAAACCCCATGTGCCAAGTGAGACTCTTCCTCTTTACACTTTCAGAGCTGGATTACATTTTTTGTTTTGATAATTAACATTTCAAATTAAGATCTTATAGGAACTCAAGGATTCTAGAACACAGATGCAGAAGCTAACAGAGAAAGAGCTCCCTTCCTAGTGGAAGAGCACTGTAACCTGAAATATCAGTACTTTAGCAAAACATACCGTTTCCAACTTATTTCATATGGTTTCCTGAACTGACTGAGAAGCAATGAAGAAGTGATAGACCATTAGCCTTACTACAACCATGCACTCACACGCAACAAGAATCATCAAAGCTTACTTAATGTAAGTGCAGACAGAAGCAGACATGGAGTACCGATTACCTGATTTTCAATCCCTGTTCATAACAAAGGCCAAACGACAACATTCTGGTGTCTTGATTTTTTTCCAGCATTTGTGCAGCAAGCTATCTATTTGGAGGTGTGCCATAAGCACCCATCAGCCCTGACACCATCTAGTTCATCTGTCAACCACAGAAATGGTCTGGCCATCTACAGTGGTTTTATTTTTCCCCAATGAGATAAGGCAATTCACCCTACAATTTCCAATTAGTGACATGCAATGAGTTGCTGAATTCGGAATATCAATTTTACTGTTGAATTATTAGCTATTTCTCTAATTGGATTAACTAAGGGAAAAAAAAGGTATTTCCACCATAATACTTGAAGTGGAAACTTCAAATAACTCTATAGCTCCCATGATGATGTGCTTAAGTTTCCTGACATCCATTTCACCATAATATTCTGTAATGTGAATTTTTACTTTTTATATTAAATCTTATTATATAAGTTTCTAATTTTATATATTTATTCCCCATTCTAAAGTTTGAAGACACACACACACACATGCATATGAATCATCTAGGGACATTTTTAAACATGCCAGTGCCCATGGGGCTCCTAGTGGTGGGTCCTGAGATATTCATTAAAAAAAAAAAAAAAAAACCTCCCAGGTTATTCTAATATATGGTAATTGGAACCACTGCTTTTGTGATTCCCAAAATCATTAAATATCACCATTTTTTTCTGAAAGTTTTGTAAGTCACCTTTTGTTACAATTATAAAAACTCAGAAACACTATTTTAAAAAATTAGAATTCTTCATGAAAATGACTTCCAGAATGTTCTCAGGATCAGTATCGATACAAGTGAAGCTATACACCTCCTTTATTTTTGTCTTTTTTATCTAGATAAACTGGTTTCAAATGCTGATTAACTATAACCCAGTAGGTACATATTCCCTAATGTCCTAGAAATATGGTAGTTTTATTACTGCTCAACATAGTTTCAAAACTATAATTGCAGTATAGTTGCTTCTCTGGGTACTTCCATAATTTTCATTCTCTGTTAGATGGTTAATATTAAAGTAGATATATAGTAAATTATAAAAATG
>NW_011494939.1:3193229-3199001 GCF_000754665.1 Bison bison bison
ACTGCATGCAAAAAAATATTTGTACACAAGGTGGTGATGTTAGCAACCAACTACAGTACTTTTATTCTGCTAAAAACCACAATAAATAACAACAAATTATTTTCCCTGAGTGATCTCCAAAGGGTATGTTTAGGTATTCATACAGTGACAGTATGCAAGGGCACAGAGCATGTAAGAAATTTGTCATCACATCTTACAGAAGTAGCAGGGAAGAAAGAGAAAAAGGACAAATCACACACACACACAGAGTAACTTCTAAGGAATAAGATTATATTGAACGTAGTAATGATTCAAGTATTCAGCTTTTAACATTTACGTCTCTACAACACGTATTTGGATATTGAAGTCCAAAGATTAAATCCAAAATGTAAAGTTGTTTCTAAAACTAGCTCTAGCAAAATATTCCCACTTCCCAGAAAGGTTTCTTTAGAAAGCCTCTGCCTTACCACTCTCCCTGGCCTTCGTAAACAAGTTTCCTTATCCTGGTGACTCAAATGGTAAAGAATCTGCCTGCAATGCAGGAGACCCAGGTTCAATCCCTGGATGGGAAAGACACCCTGGAGAAGGAAATGGCAACCCACTCCAGTATTCTTGCCTGGAGAATTCCGTGAACAGAGGAGCCTGTTAGGCTGTAGTTCATGGGGTCACAAAGAGTCAGACACAACTGAACGACTGACACTTTTACTTCCTTACTTTCCTTATCCCAAACCTAACTACAATGGTGATTAATGGAAGGCAATGTCGTACTCTCTATTCATGTTTCTTGTGAAGAAACTGAAGTTCGTAGATTTATATTAGCATAATTCAGAGCAATTAAAAAGTGAAGCTGATAAATAGTAAGTCACAATCTTATTTCTCACGAAATACTGGACTCATTAACATTATCAACACTAAAATATAAGTTAACTAATATATAGAGAGCTATATGCTAGCTAATATGTGTCCACAAAGAGTCGGACATGACTGAGCAACTGAACTGAACTGAATATATGCTAACACAAATCAATTCATATTTTTTGAGTACTGGTACACTAATAATGACATATAAGGCAAGTAAATAATTTTATCATCAAGCCCCAAGTCCAATTATTTGTTACAGTGAAATATATTTCTACTGATAGTTTTTCTTTAAAAAAAAAAAATTAAATGATGACACTAGCAGGAATGCAGAACTTGTTGGTTACAAAGTGAAAAGCTTGTGTGCCATGAATCAAAAAGGTAGACAGATGTGTTTCAATTTTAAGATTCTTCTCCCAAGATGAAAAGAGCAGCAATTGTTATTTGCAATCTAGAAAGCAAAGTATCTGTTCATGAATTATCTAAGGATGAGTAGGAAACTTAAACCCATAGAAAAGTAATAAAAACGACAACAGATGTTTGTAAACCTGTGCTCCCCTGTTCAGTGTTTCTACGTGTTGTTTTTGCTTTGATGTGCTGTCAGCCGCCTCTCACCTGGGAGTAGTGATATCTTATCAAAGCCCAAACAGTTCCTCTTCACAACAGACAGATAATGGTGCTTTTCAATTTATCATACTGGAAGTCTAAAAGAACCATGGGAACGATTGGTCAGGTGACAGCTTGATGGACAGTTTGACAGCACTTAAAGCATCATGGGAAATGGCTGTCACCTGATTTTCAGAGCGACCAGGGAGATAACCTTCAGAATGATGAGGAAAACAAAAATCTGAATATTTGTATAAGATCCAGAAGCAGCATCAATGTTCACTTAAGTGATAATAGGTATGAATTTAGATGACTCAAAATGTTATTATCAAACCTGAGAGGTTTCTCCAAGTCCAGAAGTGCCCTTCCTCACTTTTGATGCCTTATACTATTTTATTCAAATGTCATTTGAAAAATATATACATAATATAGGAATTTTGACTTTAAAAAGACACAATAAAACATATTAAGTAGTTAACCACATGCTAAATATATTGGATGACCACTAATATTCTCCAGCTTTGAAATCACCTTTTCTTTTTTTACAAACTCCTCATATACTTTTTCTTAAATTTAATTTGCACATTACAGCTCTAATTAAAAACGCTATCATAAAGAATCATATGGATCAAATGTCACACTCTGGGCTAACTCGGCTTCATGATCAGTGTAATCTTGGTGTGAGAAACAAAATAAGCACATCAATTTGAGGATCTTTTGCACAAAAATGTTTGAATCTGTATTCATTAATTTATACAGCCAATAAGAACTGAGTACTTACTACATCAAGGGTCTCTGCTAGGTGTATAAAGATGAGAAAGAAAACACTTCAGCTTACAACTTGCCTACAGTTTGAATGTGAGAATGGATAGAGTTTTAATTAATAGTAGTTGGCAAATGAGATCAAGAGATCAGTCCAAATTTATTGCCTTTTAGTT
Source organism: Bison bison bison (assembly GCF_000754665.1). NCBI lineage: Eukaryota > Metazoa > Chordata > Mammalia > Artiodactyla > Bovidae > Bison > Bison bison. The sequence goes on from NW_011494939.1 coordinate 3,195,611, forward strand.
CATGAAGCTGATATACAGTCATTTGCAAAGTTGTCTCTTGAATATTTTCTCTTGTGAATTGTATATACAGTTTACACTAGTTTTATGGTCTGATCTGAGGAATTCTGCCTGAAAATTAGGATTCCAAAGAAACAATAAGCAGTCAGTGTTTATACATTTACTGAGTGCCTCACACGCAAGTTTAAAGAATGATTCCAGAAGTAATACAAAGGTAAGAGAGACTTAAGATGCAATTTCTACAATCAAGGACTCTAGACATCAAAAACCCTCAGTCTCTTAGATATTTCAGCTACCTTTTTTTTCAGAGCATACACATGATAATTTATTTTAAAATAATACCTAAGAAAAGTTATAAGAATAGTACAAAGAACTCCATTATACTCATTATCCAAAATTCGCCAGTCGTTAACATTTTGCTGTATTTGTTTTTATCACTTCAATGCTCACTCTTTTTCTCTCTCACACACACATAACCCTCTCTTCCTCCTTCTTCTCTCTTTTATTTAGTTATCTATATATATTTATATAATTTTAATAGAGGGAAATGAGATTTGTGTCTAATTCATCTTTATATTCCTTTACAAAACTTAGCAACTGCCTTTTATATACTTAATAAAAATACACATGAATGAATGAATAATAAATAATATTCAACCTAAATATAGTCTCTGATCTTTTAGATTTGTGTTTATACATAAATATAAAAGGAATTATATTATTCATCTAAAGTGCATGTAATATTTTACAAAATGTGAATCTTCCTTCTAACTATGTCTTATCACTAAGTGATTTAGTAAAAGAATAATAAATAAAATAATGAAATCACAGCAGGAATGTCAAATAACTTTCCAAAGGAAGTAAAAGATAAAAGCTTCAGGTGCTGCTGGCTCTTTGTCTTTCTCCGGGACAAACAGACTAACTATAGATGTCAGACAAAAAGCTGAGATTTAAACAAAAACTGTCTTTCTGAAAAACATTCTGGCACTATTGTTGAAACTGGTACCACTTGGCTGCTTGACACTTTTGGGATAACACTTTGCTTTCATAAAATTTGATGCTTTGGATTCACATTCCAACATGATTTTCCAAATCCAGTTGTGCCAAAGCCAGACAAGCCAAACAAATTGTGAGAGTACCCTTAGTGTTTTCCAGAGACCTGAAAAAAGCCAATAAATAATTTAAATGACTATTAACAAAATGTTCTCCAAGTATTCTTCATAAGAATTCATTTGACAAAAAAAATGAAGCTGAAGTTTGCAAATGCAAAACAAAATGCTTTTGAGTGTTATATGTAAAATGAAATACTTAGAGACTGATAAAAACACATTTTGCTTGTTTCAAATTGGGAGGGCAAGATGCAGAAGGATTTATAATAACTGATTTTTGGAGAAGGTCCAAGTGCTACTGAACAATTGAATTCAGAGTCATTTCTGAATCATGTGCTTAGTCACTGTCATGTCCGAATCTTTTAGACCCCACGGACTGTAGCCCACCAGGCTCCTCTGTCCATGGAATTCCCCAGGCAAGAATACTGGAGTGGGTTGCCATGCCCTCCTCCAGGGGATATTCCCAACCCAGGGATTGAACCCAGGTCTCCCACAGTGCAGGCAGATTCTTTTACCATCTGAGCCACCAAGCAAGCCCAGAAAGCTTTTCCTTTCCTTGCTGAAATAAACCCATGCAACATCAGGTCCTAACAGGTCTCAGGTGTAGTCCCTAGCTCACCTGAAATAAATTGTTTCATTTTTAACAATTAATGTAGTCAAACCAACTAAAGTTCAATATAAAGCCAAAACTAAAGTCTAATGACATATTTAATAGTAATGCCAAAATTTGTGGTCTGGAAACTTAGAATAAGTTTTAGTGTTGAACTTTCAGGCAGATTAAATTTTCATAGAAAGAAATTTTCAAACTAAAAATTCCACAAAAATAAAAAATGATTAAAACCACTTAAAAAATAAGATATGTACTGTCCCATTATAAATTTCAACATATAAAATTAGCTTTTGGTGGGACTATTAAGCAACATTTTGAAGATATGTACTGTCCCATTATAAATTTCAACATATAAAATTAGCTTTTGGGGGGACTGTTAAGCAACATAGAAGTCTTAAAGTATTGGTTAATGTAGGTTGTATGAACCATGGACTTTTAAAAACACCATCCTTACTTGAAAAAGTGTATAAAATTGGTGATCTTTTGACTCAAAAATGTATGCACCACTGTTTGGACTCTGCTTTGGTATGAGATACAAAGAAAGCCTTGAGTCTTATGACCCAAATTTGAGCACTGAAGTTATTTCTGTTAGTTCTTTTTTCTTTCAAGGTATGTACAGTATGCTTTAAATGTGGGATATTCTGAATTCATTTTCCTTTACTTTTCTGACTGCATCTTTTTCAGATTTGGTAGATTTTGATATTCAAAACACAGAAAGCTTTCCTTTAGATGCCTTCTCTTATAGAGGCTTTTACGTATTTATTACTAATGATTATAAAGCAGGTGGTGATGGAGAGGGAAGCCTGGCGTGCTGCAGTCCATGGGGTCAGAGAGTCAGACTAAGCAACTAAACTGAACTGAACTGAAAAAGCAGGATAGCTTGCACATTTAGAACACAGGTTTAAGGTTTTAAAATTTGAGCTCATCAAACTTCATCTGTACCTTTCCAGTAAACTGGAGACTTGCCACAGAAAAGAATCAGTGAAAAAAGCTGTTTAATTTTCTTAATGCCAGAAAGCAATCACTGAAGAATCTTACTTAAAGCTATTGTTATGGCTTATATAACGTCTTTACAGATAAAAAAGCTTAATTTTTGTTTCTTTTTTTCTCAATAAAAATATAAAAAATGCTGGAAAAGAGGGGAATGTGATAGCATATCTCACTTATACTATTTGAAAAGTGAAAGTTGCTCAGTTGTGTCCAACTCTTTGCGACCCCATGGACTAGACAGTCCATGGAATTCTCCAGGCCAGAATACTGGAGTGGGTACCCTTTCCCTTCTCCAGGGGATCTTCCCAACCCAGGAATCAAATCCATGTCTCCTGCATTGCAGACGGATTCTTTGCCAGCTGAGCCACAAGGGAAGCCCTATACTATTTAAACATTTACTATAAAAGCTGCATATTTACATTTATAAGACCATGTTTTGAATGTGGAAAAGGAATCGATTCTCAACTTTCTGTCCAACTATTTCTCAGAATTCTGATTTGTGATTATTCAGAAATTTATGACAAATTTTCTAAACCTCACATATACTGTATAAAGCTAGGATTATAAAAATGGCACCTTACATGGCTCAACTTTCACATCTACCAAAAGTATTTTAATAAATTCTTCTAGAGGATATAAGAAGAAAATACATGAAGCTAGGTTAAGCCAATTCTTAGTATCCAAG
>NW_011494939.1:3199101-3285496 GCF_000754665.1 Bison bison bison
AATCAAATCCATGTCTCCTGCATTGCAGACGGATTCTTTGCCAGCTGAGCCACAAGGGAAGCCCTATACTATTTAAACATTTACTATAAAAGCTGCATATTTACATTTATAAGACCATGTTTTGAATGTGGAAAAGGAATCGATTCTCAACTTTCTGTCCAACTATTTCTCAGAATTCTGATTTGTGATTATTCAGAAATTTATGACAAATTTTCTAAACCTCACATATACTGTATAAAGCTAGGATTATAAAAATGGCACCTTACATGGCTCAACTTTCACATCTACCAAAAGTATTTTAATAAATTCTTCTAGAGGATATAAGAAGAAAATACATGAAGCTAGGTTAAGCCAATTCTTAGTATCCAAGTGTTATTAGTACCTACATTATTTACCTACATTAGTACCCACCAAAGTGAAAAGTCAAATTTCCAGTACTTTGGCCACCTCATGCGAAGAGCTGACTCATTGGAAAAGCCTCTGATGCTGGGAGGGATTGGGGGCAGGAGGAGAAGGGGACGACAGAGGATGAGATGGCTGGATGGCATCACTGACTTGATGGATGTGAGTCTGAGTGAACTCCGGGAGTTGGTGATGGACAGGGAGGCCTGGCGTGCTGTTATTCATGGGGTCGCAAAGAGTCGGACACGACTGAGCGACTGAACTGAAGTGATTTTTTATCTACATTATATCAAATTAACACTTAGGTTTTTTCCATTGAGATGCTTAACTGGCAGTTGTGTTGGAATTCCATAGGTGCAGCTGTAGTGTTTTAACAATCGAGCAGCAACCTTCCTCTTATTCATTCTATATGGCATTTTAAACCCATCATTTTCTTTCTAACTTTATAGTTAACAGAGAGCAAATGAACATCATACTTTCCACCCCTGCAATGTTCCTTATCTATTATGTTGGAAATTTGCTCTCTCTTCTCTCAGTCAAAAAAGGCTTAATCCTTTGTTATTTCATTTCCCTCACCATCTTAGGAAAGTTACAGCTCTCTGAGACTCAGTTTCCTCACCTGTAAAGTGGAAATAATTATGCCCACCTCTCAGATTTGTTATGAAGATTAGAGATTACTACAAGTAACTGCATAGGACCTCCTGTAACAGTCTGCTCCCCATAAAAGCTAATTCCCTTCTCTTTGATTAGTATTGAAATCCTTATTGATCGACTTGTGTACAAAGACAGGTTATTCAATGTCTTAAATTAACCTCTTTTCAACTACACTGAAGCACAAACCAATGCATCAGCAGATACTAATCTTTCTTGCTGGGCTGATTCATTAAAAGGGATTCAGCACACACAAAAAATCCTAAATCGTTAAGGCTGACATTGACAACATTCAGACAACGCAATCTTTCCCAAAGACAGAAAAAAAGATTCTTTGCCTACCTTACTAAAAGCCATTGGGGGACTGGGGCAAATTGAGAGACTGGGATTGACACATACACATTATTATATGTAAAATAGGTGACTAAGGCAACTAATAAGGACCTACTGTACAGCACAGAAAATTACTCAGTACTCTTATGGCCTACACGGGAAAAGAATCTAAAAAAGTGTGGATATATGTATTTGCATAAAACACACTCACCTTGCTGTACACCTGAAACTAACACAACACTGTAAAGCAATTATACCCCAATAAAAATTTTCAAAAAAGAAAAGACCAACACCAATTTCCCCTTAAATATTTTCCCTACAATTCCATGAGGCAATAATAGAAGAATAATCAGATTATAGTCACAAGGATGTTTATACAGATATTTGAAAACTAAAAAAGATATACAAGGTATTATTCACATTTGTTACTATGGAATCAAAGAGCTATCCTATCCTCAAAACAATAATAGAAGAAATACCAGTGACAGGCATTGTGGTCAAGTACTTAACATGGATTATCTCATTTAATCCTCACACCACTACTCAAGTAGGTATTACCATTATCATTCATAGATGAGAAGCATGGTCATGGAGATAATAAGCAATCTGGTGAAGGCTATATAGTTTTTAAGTGGTAGGACTGAAATTCCAAATGATCTACAGAAAACTCTTTATATTCATTTGGACATAAGCTTTAAAAGTATAGCAGTCTTTTTATTCTTTAAAAAAAGAAAATTATATAACTATTTCATTATATTTTGTCTCTCAGCCAATAACAAATCTAATTTTAAATATGTAAGCATTCATAGCATTCATTTACTGTGGTTTATAAATTTTGTTGGCCTCAGATAGGCAACCCACTCCAGTGTTTTTGCCTGGAGAATCCCAGGGACGGGGGAGCCTGGTGGGCTGCTGTCTATGGGGTCACACAGAGTCAGACACGACTAAAGTGACTTAGCAGCAGCAGATATCCTTTACAGTCTTAAAAATTATTGAAGACCCCAAAAAGCTTTTGTTTATGTAATCTAGATCTAAGAATATTATATTAGAAATTTAAAACTGAGCAACTTTAAAAACACTTAACAATTTATTGAAAAATAACAAAGAATTCATTACATGTGAGCATAACTAACATATGAAATATAACTAGAGTTATTTCATCAAAAAAGTGGCATTACTTGACATTTTTTTCAAATCCTATACTATCAGGCTGAATAGAAGACAGCTGAAGAATTTGAAATAAAAAGCTTCCAACAAAAATCCAAGACCAGATGGTTTCAAAGGTGAATTACACCCAACATATAAAGAAGAACTTAAACTAATCCTTTCCAAACTCTTCCAAAAAAACCAAAGAGGAAGGAACGCTCTCAAAGACACTGTATGAATCCACCATCACTGATACCAAAATGAAACACACCACCAAAAAAAGAAAATTACAGGTCAATGTCTTCATTGAATATAGATGCAGAAATTCTCAACAAAACATTAGCAAACTGAATCCAACAATATATAAAAAAGATCATACATTACAACCAAGTAGGATTCATCCAAGTTCACAAGGATGATTCAACATACACAAATCACTGTGATATACCACACAAAGACAAGACAAAAATCATATGATCATCTTCACAGACGCAGAAAAGGCATTTGACAAAATTCAACATCCATTCATGATAAAGTCTTACAAAGGTGGGTATAGAGGGGAACATATCTCAATATAATAAAAGCTATTTATGACAAACCCACAGCCAATATAATGCTCAATGGTGAAAAGCTGAAATCCTTCCCACTAAAATCTGGAACAAGACACAGACTCCCACTATCACCTCTTCTTTTCAAAATAGTATTGGACGTCCTAGCCACAGCAATCAGATAAGAAACAGAAATAAAAGGTATCCAAATTGGAAGCAAAGAGCTAAAATTATATACAGAGGTCATTATATGCAGGTGATATGATACTATATATAGAAAACCCTAAAGACTCCACACAAAAACTACTACAACTGATAAACTAATTCAGGAAAGTAGCAGGATACAAGATTAATGTATAGATATCAGCTGTATTTCTTCAAACCAACAATGAAATGTCAGAAAAGGAATGTAAAAAAATGATATATTTTAAAATTGCACCCCCCAAAATAAAATACTTAGGAGTAAACCTGACCAAGGAGGTGAAAGACTTATATGCTGAGAACTATACAACATTAATAGGAAAACTGAAGATGATTCAAAGAAACTGAAACATATTCCATGGTCTTGCATTGGAAGAATTAATATTGTTAAAATGGCCAAAGCAAACCCAAAGCAATCTACAGATGTAATGCAATCACTATCAAATTATCCAGAACATTTTTTCACAGAATTAGAACAAATAATCCTAAAATTCATATGGAACCATAAAGGACCCAGAATTGCCAAGTGAAAGTCAGTCATGTCTGACTGCGACTATACAGCCCATGGAATTCTCCAGGCCAGAATACTGAAAAGGGTAGCCTTTCCCTTCTCCAGGGGATCTTCCCAACCCAGGGATCGAACCCAGGTCTCCTGCATTGCAGGTGGATTCTTTACCAGCTGAGTCACAAGGGAAGCCCAAAAATTGCCAAAGTAATCCCGAAGAAAAGGAACAGAGCAGGAGGCATAACACTGCAAGACTTCAGACAGGGTAGCTACAAAGCTATAATAATCCAAACAGCATGGTACTGGCACAAAAACAGACATGTAAGTCAATGAAATAGCCCAGAAATAAGCCCACACACCTGTGGTCAATTAACCTCAACAAAGGAGGCAGCTTTACAATGGGAAAAAGACAGTTTCTTCAGCAAGTGGTACTGGGAAAGTTGGACAGCCGCATGTAAGTCAATGAAGTTAGAACACACCCTCACACCATACACAAAAATGAACTTAAAATGGCTTAAAGACTTAAGAAGAAGACATGACACCATAAAAGTCCTAGAAGAGACATTGGCAAAACATTCTCTGGCATAAATTGTACCAATGTTTTCTTAGATCAGTCTCCCAAGGCAACAGAAATTAAAAAAATAAAGAAATGGGACCTAATTAAACTTGAAAGCTTTTGCACAGCAAAGGAAGCCATAAACATAACCTGCAGAATGAGAGAAAATATTTGCATATGATGTGACCAACAAGGGCTTTACAAAATATATGAGAGGTCACACAACAACAAAAAACAACTCAATTGAAAAATGGACAGAAGACCTAAATAGACATTTCTCCAAATTAGAAACATAGATAGCCAACAGGCACATGAAAAGATGCTCAACATCACTAATTATTGGGCCGCCTTGGTGGCTCAAGATGGTAAAGCGTCTGCCTGCAACGCGGGAGACGAGAAATGCAAATCAAAACTACAATGAGGTACTAGCTCACAACAGTCAGAACAGCCATCATTAAAAAGTCTATAAATAACAAATGCCCGAGAGGGTGTAGAGAAAAGGGAACCTTTCTTCACTGTTGGTGGGTATGTAAGTTGGTGTAGCCACTGTGGAAAACAATATGGAAGTTCCTCAGAAAACTAAAAATAGAACTACCATATGATCCAGCAATCTCACTCCTGGGCATATATCCAGATAAAACTATAATTCAAAAAGATACATGCACCCTCATGTTCACAGCAACACTATTCACAATAGCCAAGATACAGAAACAACCTAAAGGTCCACTGACAGATGAATGAATACAGAAGATGTGGTGCATACACACAATGGTGTATCAGTCAACTATAAAAAAAAAAGAATGAAATAATACCATCTGCAGCAACATGGATACAATTAGAAATTATTACACTAAGTGAACTAAGCCAGAAAGAGAAAGACAAATACCATATGACATCACTTATATGTGGAATCTAAACTATGACACAAATGAACCTATCTATGAAACAGAATCCTGGACATAAAAAACAGACTGGTGGTTGCCAATAGGGATGTATGGAGTGGGACACTGGGATTAGCAGACCTAAGTTTTTATATAGAGAATGGATAAACAAGAAGGTCCTACTGTATAGCACAGAGAACTATATTCAATATCCTATGATAAACCATAACAGAAAATATTTTTTAAAAGGAATATATATGTGTATAACTGAATCGCTTTGCTGCACATCAGAAATTAACACAACAGTGTGGGGAGTTCTCTGGTGGCCTAGTGGTTAGGATTCCAGGCTTTCTCTGCCATGGTCCAGGTTCAATCTCTGGTCAGGAACTGAGATCCTACAAGCCACATGATGTGGCCAAACCAGGAAAAAAAAAAGAAATTAACAACATTGTAAATCAATTTTCAAAATTGATTCAATTTTCAAAATCGATTGAAAAACTTAAAAAAGAAGACAGCTAAATGCTCAGATCTGTTTCTTCACTCAATCTTCTGTGATTTTGAAGTATATCGAGAAATTCTGATCTCTTACAAATGTGCAGTTAGAAAGGGGAGGAGTGTCTAAATAGCCTTTATAGTTATGAGTATCATCCTTTTATGCAACACCAAAACTTGATGAACATGGTTTCTTTAATGGCTAGTTTCAATACGGAATCTGAAACATCAGTGAACTTTCTGTACTCTGTTATATTCAAATCCATTGGCTTATTTCTAGTGCCTGGCTTTGAAATCAGGCTTCCAGGTGGTTCAGTGGTAAAGAATCTATCTGCCAGTGTGGGAGACCCAGGAGACATGGGTTCCATCCCTGGGTCAAGAAGATCCCCTGGAGTAGGAAACAGCAACCCACTCCAGTATTCTTGCCTGGAAAATTCCATAGACAGAGGAGCCTGGAGGGCTGCAGTCCATGGGGTCACAAAGAGTCGGACATGACTGAGCATCCACATACACAGTAGTTTTGAAATATTATATTAGTCCTTTGGAAAATATCCGTCTACTTCAAATATTCTACATGTCGATATACTTCATTATGTAATATTTAAAATCAAGCCATATTAATTAAAATTACCATTAATTTTATCAGAGAGTCACCTTACATCTCAATCATGATAGTGCTATCCTTGAGACAACTATGTTACTTCAGTACACAGCAGAAATGCTTTATATGTATTTCCCATTTAGTTACACAGACTATTAAAAAAGACGTGTACTCAAGGGACAGCATTTAATAAAATTAAAAACTTTTATTGCTGAATCAAAGAAATTCTTAAGTGCAACTGGCTTTTTATTGTAAGTGTGGAGGTGAAGAATATATTGACTATTCGAGTTTAGTACCACTGCCTTATATCATCAGCAGTTTATCCATCATAGTTTGTGTACAATCAGTGCAAAATACCAACACAGCAAGAAAATAAGTAACATCTTAGTAGTATCATGGGCTTCCCAGGTGGCTCAATGATAAAGAATACACCTGCAATTCAGGAGATGCAGAAAACGTGGGTTCAATCCCTGGGACAGGAAGATCCCTGGAATAGGAAATGGCAACCTACTCCACTATTCTTGCCTGGAAAATTCCATGGACAGAGGAGTCTGTTGGGCTACGGTCAATGGAGATACAAGAAGTTGAAGATGGCTGAGCATGCACATGTGTGAGTATGTGCGTGCACACACACATACACACACACAGTAGTATCCTAAAAATAGTTTCGATTTCATGGACTCCTTGAAAGACTTTCAAACAAGGGTTTGAAGACTACACTTTCAAAACCATTGATTTAAGGTTATACTCTCCTTTGCCAACCAAATCTTCAATCTTCCCTAGGCAGTTCTGGCAGAGGAATTAAAATGGGATAGAAAGGATGCATACAGAAAATCTTTTATTCCTTTGATTCTTGGGTCTTCCTGTTGTATTACAACAACTAAAATTTGGCTTCTTCACATACTGTAAAACACTGAATTCATTTCTTGGTAACTGCTTGTCTATATTATTATGGTGTCAGTCAATGTCTACAAGTTATTACACTGTCTGGAAAGGTTTTTTTGAACATATTAGGAGAAAGATAGAATAAACAAGTAATAATATTTTCCCAGCATATAAATTATTTACTATGTGTAAACTGCTCCACAGGTAAAGTTATTCAGTCAATAGGGTATCTCTCTCACTAATCAACCTCTACATTAATTTACTAATTTATCTGTACCTCCCAAAGTGAGAACTCTATGTTTCCTAATTTGAACAGATTATGAATATATTATGATATAACTGAAGATACATGCTGCTGCTGCTAAGTCGCTTGTCGTATCTGACTCTGTGCGACCCCACAGACAGCAGCCCACCAGGCTCCCCGGTCCCTGGGATTCTCCAGGCAAGAACACTGGAGTGGGTTGCCATTTCCTTCTCCAATGCATGAAAGTGAAAAGTGAAAGTGAAGTCGCTCAGTCGTGTCTGACTCTTAGCGACCCCATGGACTGCAGCCCACCAGGCTCCTCCATCCATGGGATTTTCCAGGCAAGAGTACTGGAGTGGGTTGAAGATAGTACATAGATTGTACATATTAGATCTTTTCTGTAATGAGTTCAAGGATGAAATAATACATGTTTTTAAAAGTCAGTTATCATGGGTAAAAGATGCTAAACTAAACCTCAGAGGAATTCTTTTACTCTGGACCATTGTAAACTACTTAATTCTGAAAATACCTCCTTAAAATAAATTTAAAAATTTATTCCAATTAATCCTTTATGAATAAGGGTTAAAGACTTAATCCTATGAGTTTATAAATCCATGGTGTCTAACAAATTTCATATTTATTTAACTCTATTGTCCAAATCAGTTCATACAAGTTCTTAAACAAGAAGGATTGATGCTGAACCATGAGACACCTTGTGATCTATGAACCCTTTATCTTAGAGTCATTTTAGACTCTGAATATGTAACTAGTTTATTTTTTTTTCTTACTTTTTCTGGTTGTAATCTAATAGTAAGACACAATAGAGGACTTTTTACCAAATTTTCATTCTTCATGTAACATTTTAAATAACTTTATTTAGAGTAAAAATAAAACTGAAATATTTATCATAGGAGTAGTACAAGTGAGCATAGAGTGGAGCACCTGCCATTTCTCTAGTAAGGCAGTGCTAACCAGTGGCCCACTTCTGGGCTTTTAGATATCCCTTTCCCGCTATGTCAACACCTCACATATGTCCTATCTTCCTTCTTAAATGCTACTCATTCTTCAAGGTCCTCTTCAATAAAGCCTGGTGATTCCTGGTTCCATGCTTGTCCCTGTCGTATATTTTTAATCTAGGGGCATTTCTTCTATTCCTTCAGCATTTTTTCCAGCTTATTACCATACTGTTAGTTATTAATCAGCACCCAAGAAAAACTATCATGCTCAAATATAAACTGCTGCTGCTGCTAAGTCACTTCAGTCGTGTCCAACTCTGTGCAACCACACAGATGGCAGGCCACCAGGCTCCCCTGTCCCTGGGATTCTCCAGGCAAGAACACTGGAGTGGGTTGCCATTTCCTTCTCCAATGCATGAAAGTGAAGAGTGAAAGTGAAGTCGCTCAGTCGTGTCCAACTCTTAGAGACCCCATGGACTGCAGCCTACAAGGCTCCTCCATCCATGGGATTTTCCAGGCAAGAGTACTGGAGTGGGTTGCCATTGCCTTCTCCGCAAATATAAACTATCAGAAAAAAAAAAAAGACAGTTATTTCACTGAAAAATTATTTAATTTAAATGTTTTGCCACATATTATGACTTTGAAAAAATACAAAATTCAAGTTAGAGACAACAAAAAAAATTCAGAAAAACAATTTCCCTGTTTTACAAATGTTTTACCTCTAAGAATGAATAAATTTTGAGAATGAATAAATGGGTTTTCTGCAAGAGTAAAATGTTGGTTATATACTGGCTATAGACTGAAAAATACATACAATAAAGAGGAAAATAATGATCTTTTGAGAAAACAAGTTAGACATGTATTTAGGGAGAAGAATAAAGCAAGTTGACAGGTTCAGAGAAGAAAATAAAATCAGAACTCAGCTCACCTATAACAACAATTCAAAACATCTGTTTCCATCGAAACATAAGCCTCAATAAATCTGCTAGAGTATTACAACTTTCTTAACTTTGTGATTAAATTTTTAATAAAAATGTGAATTATAAATATTGGAAGACAGTTTCCATTTTTGTAGTGTATAATTTCCATTTTGTAGATATACTATAAAATATTTGCATTTATGTATAATACCCACATATGTATTACATATCTTAATTTCCACTCCATTTACTTTCTACTATATATAACAATGTAATATATGAAAAACAATGTTTATTATAACTAATGAAAAAGGAAAGGATTATACAGTAAACAGGAGTGGGAAATGAACGCAGGACTTGGAAAATTGCCAATTATTGCCAATTAAGGTGGCCACTTCATATTACATACTCCACACATAAATAAAATGTGCATGTTTTGAGACAAAATGAAAGGAAAAAGTTACTACGGGAATTTTGTAATTTGGCAGTGGGAAGATTCTAGATACTAGTCATTTATCCAAAGGGTATTCATTTGATTTTAATTACCAATGGTTTTTGCAATGTATGCATTATTGTCCTCACAACTAGCACTGAGCTTTTCACACTCTAACTGTACAACGTATTTTTGATAGGTGGTTGATAGATTTATTCATTCATCTACTCATTCAACTCTGTTATTTAAAAATATTTGACTACATTCACCTTTTAAAGGTATTTTTTTTCCTCTAAAGAGAGTATATTTTGATACATCTTTTTATCTTTATACACACATATGCTATGCTATGCTATGCTAAGTCACTTCAGTCGTGTCCGACTCTGTGCTACCCCATAGATGGCAGCCCACAAGGCTCCCCCATCCCTGGGATTCTCCAGGCAAGAACACTGGAGTGGGTTGCCATTTCCTTCTCCAATGCATGAAACTGAAAAGTGAAAGTGAAGTCGCTCAGTCCTGTCCGATCCTCAGCGACCCCATGGACTGCAGCCTTCCAGGCTCCTCCATCCATGGGATTTTCCAGGCAAGAGTACTGGAGTGGGGTGCCATTGCCTTCTCCGTATACACACATAGTTGTATCTATTATACTTGGACTGTACTTTCCAAGCAAAATAAAATGAAAACAACAGCTAAACTAAAAACAACCTTGTAGCTATAGATTTTGGATCATAACATGTTTTCCAGGAATAGAGCAGTTGGGTATACCTGACTTTAAGATACCAGAAACCTGAAAAGTGGGGCCCTTCAATGACTGTCTTCACACCATAATCCAAACATACTAGTCTGGACTTCATTTTCCCAGTATAATGATTTTGGTCATGGATAATTTGTAGTGGAGGTCTCCATGCTGGAACTGGTCTCATTTCAGGATAAAAGATTTATCTAAGAACAGCAAGATGATGGTCAAAATAATCTTTCAAAAGTCAGGAGATAACCTTATCTCAAGAGAAAAATACTGTCCAGTGACCACACATTCTAAAATAAAAGCCTTGCTACTGGTGTGACTTTTCTATCAGGGAAACTGTAAAAATATGATAAAATAGAAGCTATTACTAGAGTTCAGGGAAAATTGAAGGTATTTTATTTAAATATTGCTCTTTCCCCCAGTGTGCTCCTTGTTGTTTTTTTGCATGATATAATTTCATGGTATTTTGATAGAATTTTGTACCTAAAAGAAATCTTAATATGTATTATTGACCTGAAAGTTCAGAGGCAACATTACCAAATAGCAAGCAATGTCTGAGTTAAATTTTATTATTTATGACAAAGGCATCTCTATCTTGTCTGGACATGTTAGTCAGTTGTGCTTAAAGTGCAGTCCTCAGTCCTTTATAGGCTGTGTTTATTTCTTCACGTCAGTTTCCTGTTCTTTCAGAAACCTTAAATCTAAATAACTGTGGGGTTTTTTCCCTACTTGAATGAAAGTTGCTTTCTTTTCTTCCTCCTTCTATATGGTTGCACAAGTTCCCTTCTAGGTTCATGAACCTATGACTGCTTAGTGAAGTTGAATATAATTCTTAATGGATGCTCATGTATTACTTTGAATATCCAAAGACACTTATGGAAAAAGACCTGATCATATGTACTACCGTATCTTGCAGGGGCCACTTGTTCTCATACAGTCTATTTTGCTGAGCACTGCAGTGCCTACAGTACTCTATTAAAGCTGGTGATTTGGGCAGGAACAGCCTTAGGCAACAAACTTCCAGTTATTGGGGTGAGGGCGGAAAGGATGGTGGGGAGAAGTAGACTGGGAGTTTGGGACTGATTGCTATATTTAAAACAAATGATCAACAAGGACCTACTGTATAGCACAGGGAACTCTGCTCAATACTCTGTAATAACCTAAATGGGAAAAGAATTTAAAAAAGAATAGATACATGTATTTGTATAACTGAATCGCTTTGCTGTACACCTGAAACTAACACAACATTGTTAATCTACTCCAATATAAAATAAAATTAAAAAATTAAAATAAAGCTGGTGATTTGGGGATAAAGTGACAGACTGACAGATATGATACATAGGTGGATAGGTGGATAGATGGATGGATGGTCAGGAGGTGAAAATATATATATATAAAATATATATATATGCACATTAATATATACTTTGATCTCTTCCTGATGAGGTCAAAGGTTTAAACTATTTTCTTTCCAAGGCCTTTGGATCACAGACATCATCTATCTTGCTGCAGTAATGTTTCTTCAGCAGCCTATCCAACACTGTTCTTTTATGAATGGCATATAGGGATCTTCTGAAAAAGTGCAAGAGTTTCAGCCAATGCAGGTTATCATCCATGAAGATCTTTCCAGGCTACAGTTATTTGCATGATTGCTGAATCTTACATTTCTTCTCCCTCAGAGCAGAGGTAGACTGACCAAATAAGATAATTCCTGGTCTTCTTTCTGAAATGAGTTAAATAATATTTTCCTATGTCATATTTTGAAAATTATTTAAGGAATAAACGGGTATTTTAAAATAAATATTGATGGTTAATTTTTAAAGGAATTTATCATGTGCAATCCAAAAACTGAGCAAATGAATGATCTGTAAAAATGGATTTCTTTTTCTGTGTAAAAATTTTGTAAGCATTCAAGCATTCTTTTTAAAAGAAAATCTAAAATCAAGAGGTAGCACTATGAAAGACTTACATGCATACATATTCTGACAAACACCCCCCTACTAGATTAGAACAAATCATTTTACCTCTACTTTCTCTCTGAAAAATAGGCATAATCTTAGCCTCTGACATGAAAGTTTTTCAAAGTGACAATCAGGATATGCCAGCTAATATGCACATTGGCATTAGGTGGGTTGTGGTTTGCCTTTCTCAGAGATGGGATATCAACTCATCCTGCATAAAGAATATTTAGGAAAAAAAAGAATATTTAGGATGACATTAGATACCGAAAGACAAGGACAGAATAAAGACATGGCCATTTTCACAATAATCTAGTATTTATGTCTAAAATTAATTTCTAAGTTGTGACCATCCACATGAGTAATATCGCCAATTAGAAGTCTCTTTGGTGTGTGTTGTTATAGAGGAACTGTAAGATACATGCAAAACATATTCATCCAACAATAATTCCAACAGAAAGTATCATATAAGGCTGAATAATGAGAATAGTTTGGCCATTAAAGAGAGATTGAAAGACCAAAATCTATCTCAATTTAAGATAGTTTATACCAATGATATTAAGTAAAGACTTTTCCTGAGAATACTATGGAAGCAGCAAGTCAGAAAAACATGTTGATATTCATCCTACCCATCTGGAAAAAAATAGGTATTATGAATACAACACTATGCAGGTCAAGAAGCAACACTTAGAACTGCACATGGAAAACTGGTTCAAAATGAGCAGTGGAATATGTTAGGCTGTATATTGTCACCTTGCTTATTTAACTTATATGCAGAGCATATCATGCAAAATGCTGGACTGGATGAAGCACAAGCTGGTATCAAGATTGCTGAGAAAAATATCAATAACCTCAGATATGCAGATGACACCACCCTTATGGCAGAAAGTGAAGAGGAACTAAAGAGCCTCTTGATGAAAATGAAAGAGGAGAGTGAAAAGTTTGGCTTAAAACTCAACGTTCAAAAAACAAAGATCATGGCATCCGGTTCCATCACTTCATGGGAAATAGATGGGGAAACAATGGAAACAGTGACAGACTATTTTCTTGGGTTCCAAAATCACTGCAGATGGTGACTGCAGTCATGAAATTAAAAGACGCTTGCTCCTTGGAAGAAAAGCTATGGCCAACCTAGACAGCATATTAAAAAGCAGAGACATTACTGTACCAACAAAGGTCCATACAGTCAAAGGTATGGTTTTTCCAGTAGTCATGTATGGATGTGAGAGTTGGACTATAAAGAAAGCTGAGCACTGAAGAATTGATGCTTCTGAACTGTGGTGTTGGAGAAGACTCTTGAGAGTCCCTTGGACTGCAAGGAGATCCAACCAGTCAATCCTAAAGGAAATCAGTCCTGAATACTCATTGGAAGGACTGATGCTGAAACTGAAGCTCCAGTACTTTGGCCAAGTGATGCAAAGAACTGACTCATTGGAAAAGACCCTGATGCTGGGAAAGACTTAAGGCAGGAAGAGAAGGGGATGACAGAGGATGAGATGGTTGGATGGCATCACTGACTCAATGGACATGAGTGTGAACAAGCTGCGGGAGTTGGTGATGGACAGGGAAGCCTGGTGTGCTGCATCCCATGGGGTCTCAAAGAGTCAGACATGACTGAGCAACTGAACTGAATGAATACAACAGCAGAAATTGGACACCCCAATTTAACAGACTTGTATGATAGGGATCTTTGGAGTGTTCTGGTAGTGAGAAAATATGGGCCTGACATTTGAGGAACAGCTACAATAAACAAGCACTTTGAAGAAGACTTTGATCATATGAATTCAGTAACTGCTTAAAATATTCCTCACACAATAGTTTTATTCCTGTTTCAAGTTGAGAAACTGACTTTCAGACAAGCTGACTTTCTTAAGCTGATAAATACCAAGATGTGTGAAGGATGTGTTCTTTTGGTTATATTTGGTGTATTCTAGGAGTCGGACACGACTGAGCGACTTCACGTTCACTTTTCACTTTCTTGCATTGGAGAAGGAAATGGCAACCCACTCCAGTGTTCTTGTCTGGAGAATCTCAGGGACAGGGGAGCCTGGTGGGCTGCCGTCTACGGGGTTGCACAGAGTCGGACACAACTGAAGAGACTTAGCAGCAGCAGCAGAAGCTGTACAAGACAACAGAGACAGAAC
Source organism: Bison bison bison (assembly GCF_000754665.1). Lineage (NCBI taxonomy): Eukaryota > Metazoa > Chordata > Mammalia > Artiodactyla > Bovidae > Bison > Bison bison. Next base: position 3,213,703 of record NW_011494939.1, read on the forward strand.
ATTGTCATCAAATAATTTGCAAGTTGGTGAGGTATATATAGACATACATACAAATGTGACAACACTAGGATAAAAAGAAAAGAATGACAAACACAAAACTCAGAAGAATGGTTACTCTTTTCTAAGGAAAGACAGGAATTATGGAAGGACACTTTCACTTTTAAAGTAGAGGGTACATGGGTTTTTTAAATTATTATTATATATATCATTTATGCATACAAAACAATATGAATTTCCTGTTTGTATGTATAAAATAAAGAGCTTCATGTTTTAAAAAGCATAATTACAAGTAGCTAATGGGAATACCAGACCACCTGACCTGCCTCTTGAGAAACCTGTATGCAGGTCAGGAAGCAACAGTTAGAACTGGACATGGAACAACAGACTGGTTCCAAACAGGAAAAGGAGTACGTCAAGGCTGTATATTGTCACCCTGCTTATTTAACTTATATGCAGAGTACATCATAAGAAACACTGGGATGGAGGAAGCACAAGCTAGAATCAAGATTGCTGGGAGAAATGTCAATAACCTCAGATATGCAGATGACACCACCCTTATGGCAGAAAGTGAAGAGGAACTAAAGAGCCTCTTGATGAAAGTGGAAGAGGAAAGTGAAAAAGTTGGCTTAAAAACTCAACATTCAGAAAACTAAGATCACAGCATCCCGTCCCATCACTTCATGGGAAATAGATAGGGAAACAGTGGCTTACACAACTGAGCAACTGAACTGAACCTATATGTGATTTACAGGTATTATACCTATCTGTGGAAAAGCCCAAAATAAAATTTACATATCAATCAGATGGAAAGTTATCTGAGAGAAAATCATTTTTGGGTCCATATATAACAGATGGGCACAGTGTCAGAATGAGCCATTTGATAACTGACAAAAACTAACAAATGCTTACATGCAATTAAGCTTTTTATCCTCAAATCACTTCAGGGGTATTATTTATTTATGACAACTCTTAGTACCACAAGGTAAGAATATGAGAAAATAATGGCTAATACAATAGCCTTCTTCAGTTCAGTTTAGTCGCTCAGTCATGTCCAACTCTTTGCGACACCATGGACTGCAGCACGCCAGGCCTCCCTGTCCATCACCAACTCCAGGAGTTTACTCAAACTCATGTCCATTGAGTCTGTGATGCCATCCAACCATCTCATCCTCTGTCATCCCCTTCTCCTCCTGCCTTCAATCTTTCCCAGCATCAGGGTCTTTTCAAATGAGCCAGCTCTTTGCATCAGGTGGCCAAAGTATTAAGAGTTTCAGCTTCAACATCAGTTCTTCCAATGAACATTCAGGAATGATTTCCTTTAGGATGGACTGGTTGGATCTCCTTGCAGTCCAAGGGACCCTCAAGAGTCTTCCAACACCACAGTTCAAAAATATCAATTCTTTGGCACTCAGCCTTCTTTATAGTCCAACTCTCACATCCATACATGACTACTGGAAAAACCATAGCCTTGAGTAGATGGACCTTTGTTGACAAAGTAATGTCTCTGCTTTTTAATATGCTGTCGAGGTTGGTCATAACTTTTCTTCCAAGGAATAAGTGTCTTTTTATGTCATGGCTGCAATCACCATCTGCAGTGATTTGGGAGCCCCCCAAAATAAAGTCTGACACTGTTTCCACTGTTTCTCCATCTATTTGCCATGAAGTGATGGGACTGGATGCCGTGATCTTTGTTTTCAGAATGTTGAGTTTTAAGCCAACTTTTTCACTTTCCTCTTCCACTTTCATCAAGAGGCTCTTTAGTTCCTCTTCACTTTCTGCCATAAGGGGTGTCATCTGCATATCTGAGGTTATTGACATTTCTCCCGGCAATCTTGATTCCAGCTTGTGCTTCTTCCAGCCCAGTGTTTCTCATGATGTACTCTGTGTATAAGTTAAATAGGCAAGATAGACAATATACATTCTCGATGTACTCCTTTTCCTATTTGGAACCAGTCTGTTGTTCCATGTCGAGATCTAACTGTTGCTTCCTGACCTGTATACAGATTTCTCAAGAGGTAGATCAGGTGGTCTGGTATTCCCATCTCTTTCAGAATTTCCCACAGTTTGTTGTGATCCACACAGTCAAAGGCTTTGGCATGGTCAATAAAGCAGAAATAGCCTTCTTAATAATCTGAAATATTTACCAGCTACACTGTAAATCCACATGTTCCTTAGAGTAAATATCACAGGGCCTTGTACACAACAGACACACAAATCAGGGCTTTATTTAAAATTACTAACATAAATATACTTAGCATGGGCTAGGTAATTTTCATACATTATTTTCCTCACAGCCACCCTGAAAGATAGGTGACTGTTTCTCACTGCAGTATACAGAAAGTGTGGCTCAGAGAGAGTCAGTATTTTGCCCACGGTCACAGGAGTAGTATACAGCAAGAAAAGTATTTGAACCCAGATCTGTTCCCCCATACAATCACAGGTAATATTAATCCTTAAAACCACCCTGTAAGATACATTCTATTGTGCTCTGCAAAGTCTCTTCAGTCATATCCAACTCTTTGCGACCCTGCAGCCCACCAGGGTCCTCTGTCCATGGGATTCTCCAGGCAAGAATACTGGAGTGGGTTGCCATTCTCTTCTTCAGGGGTCAAATCTGCATCTCTTCCATTCACTGCTTTGGCAGGCAGATTCTTTACCATCTGAGCTACCTGGGAAGCCCATCCTAAATTTACAGATAAGGAAATTGAGGCATGAAGGGACTGTCATATGTCCACAGTCACACACTTGACTCGGACTCAGAGAGACTTAACTGGGAGGGAGACTGGACTAGATCTCATGTCCTCAGGTCTAGGTTCATGGCCACCACTGTGGTGGAAGAGAAGGACACCATCTCATACACGAACTTTCCCAAGGCAAACCAGGAAGAACCCTCACTGTAAATAACCTTATTTCTGGATTTAAGGGGCTTAAAACTGGCAAAAATGCCCCCTGCCCTTTGGCCTCCTAAGATCTGTCCTAAGAGTGGACAGAATCTCCCAGGTCGCCCAGAAGACCAAAATCCACAGAAATACAGACTTAACACTTGACTTCAGTGTCACGTTAAACTGGAGCAAGACAAGAATCCCCCCAAAGCTCTCTTTATTTCTCCTCCTCCTTCTCACAACCAGGCTTCTGACATCAAAGTTTACCATTAAAGCATCGTTAATAGAAATATTACTGTATATATTTTCACTAGAGAGAAGAATGTCATGGAAATTTTTCATGATAGGTGTTTACCGTAAGTTTGGCATGCATTATGTTAGCGCATTCTGCTCTCCTTCTATAATTTTTCTATGCAACTTATTTATGTGCATATTTAAATGGTGTGCCACTTAATTGAAATTATAGTGTGTTTAAGCCAGATCTGACACTCACTGGCAGTTGCTATTAAGGAATATTTGGAACCTATGAACAGGTCATTTTCCAAATAGTACAGATATAACCATGTTATCTAGCAGAATGTTTCAGGAAATCAAATAACTGATATTGCTAACCTAAGTAGCCCATTCATTGCAGGCAGGATTATGTCTTATTAACCTTTACAGTCCACAACCCCAGATCCACATATGACCTAACAGTGGTACCACTAACTTCTTCTCATATAAAGACTGTGTACAAACCCAAGGATCTGGGAAATAACTTTAAAAAAAATTTGTTCAATCATTGGAGTACTTCTTTAAAAATGTAAGTATTTGTACTGCATACAAAAAACAGTATTTTTATTCAGTTTTCTTTAGATTTCATCCAGATATTTATTATAAACAGTCTGTGACAAAGAAAACAAATCCAAGCTATCACAGGAAGAAGGTCCTTGATAGGGCAACAGTCCAAATAGTTCAAGGAACTAACAAAAACACCAAATAGCCTCTAATTTTAGTTGTGAATTTAGAAAGGCTGAATTTTATAATAAGCAACAGATTTTCTTCTCCCCTCCTTTATGTTTCCTACTACACATATCTACTTTAGTTCTCAGGTACTTAGTCACTCTGTGTCTGCTTCTCATCTGTCAAACAGGATACTACTACTACCTTCTCTCTGGGTTGTTGTATTAAATGAGGTAAAGCAGTTAAATGCACATATCAGATACCTGCATGTGATAAGTGCTGTATTTTAGATAATATATTATTTATAATTATTGTTCTATTATTATTATTCCATGATTGTTATACACTATAACTTATGATAGCTTTTAAAAAGTAAATTAACATTTGTGGTACCTCTATGAATATAAAAAATAAATTATGAACATAATGAAATGAAAATTGGTATATGATCAAAGATCACTTTGATGATAATACTCATAAAAATTATACAATGGAGCCACTCTTGAAATGTCCTTTATTTTTCTACAGACTAGATTACATGACATCCTAATGTGTTCTGCAAAGAAACTTCAACCCTGTATCAAAGGTGTCTATAATGCAAGTTTCACTATAAGAAATATATGACAACCTTGATCTCTTTAAGATTTGGCTTTCCCCTGTAACTTTTGCTTGTGAATTAGAAATCAAGTAAATAGGTAAGTGATCAGTATGTTTTAACTATGAGGGATGCAAAAGGGGAAAGGAATTAATATTTTTTTAGCACTTTCTAAGTGCCAGAGAGTCTGCTATGTGTTTTACATTGGTCATTACTTCATTTAATCCCCATAACTGCTCCCCTGAGATAGATATTATCCCTACTTTAACAAATGTGGACATTGTTTCTCAGAGACTTCTTTTTTTTTTTTTGGATATGATTAGTCAACTAATAAGGGATGGATCAGAGTTTAGAACCTAGATCTCTCAAGCCTATTCTCCATATACTGTAAAATGTTTGAGAAACTGCTTTTTAAATTGAAGTATAATTGATGTACAATACCATACTAATTTTAGGTGCACCTCATAGTAATTCAATATTTATATATTTTTTCTTTTTTAATTGAAATGTAATTGCTTTACAATGCTGTGTTAGTTTCTGCTGTACAACAAAGGGAACCAGCTATATGTATACATATCATATGTCCCCTCCGTCCGGGCCCTCCTCCCACTCACCTCACCCATGCAGGTCATCACAGAGTACTCAGGTGAACGCCCTGTGTTTCACAGCAGCTTCCCACTAGCTATCCATTTACACGAGATAGTGTATACGTGTCAATCCTGCTCTCCCAGTTCATCCCACCCTTCTCTCCCTCTGCAATGTCCACATCTCTTCTCTACATCTATGTCTCTATTTCTGCCCTGCACATTGATTCATCTTTACCATTTTTCTAGACTCCATATATATGCGTTAATATAAGACATTTGTTTTTCTGACTTACTTCACTCTGTATGACAGACCCTAGGTCCACCCACATGACTACAAATGAGCCCATTTTTATGGCCAAGAAATATTCCATTGTAATGTTTATATACATTTTGAAATGATCATCACAGTAAGTCCAGTAACAACCTGTCACAGTACAAGACTGTTACAATCCTATTTTTTCCTATTCTGTACATTACATCCCCATGACTTATTTTATAAATGCAATTCTGTATCTTTTAGTCCCCTTTTTTGCACCCCCAACTCCCTCTCCTCTGGCAACTACCAGTTTGTTTCTGTATCTATGAGTCTGTTTCTGCTTTGTTTTGCTGGTTCTCTTGTTTTTTAGATTTCATATGTAAGTGAAATCATATGGTAATTGTCTTTCTCTGACTTATTCACTTAGCATAATGCCCTCAAGTTCCATCTATGTTGTTGCAAATGGCAAGATTCAGTTCTTTTTTATGGGCTTCCCTACTCAAACAGTAAAGAATTTGCCTGCAATGCAGGAGACCCAGCTTTGATCCCCGGTTCAGGAAGATCCCCTGGAGAAAGAAATGGCAACTCACTCCACTATTCTTGCCTGGAAAACTCCACGGACAGAGGAGTCTGGCAGGGTACAGTCCGTGGGATCACCGAGAGTCGGAGTTCTTTTTTATAGCTGATAATATTGCATTGTGTGTGTATATATATACATATATATGCCACATCTTCTTTATCCATTCATCCACTGATGGACACTTCGGTTGTTTCCACATTTGGGTTGTAAATAATGTTGCAATGAACACAGGAGTGCATATACCTTTTCCAGTTAGTGTTTTTGTTTTATTTGGATAAATAGTCAAAAGTGGAATTGTTGGATCATATTTTTAATTTTTTGAAAAACCTCCATAGTTTCCCACTGTATGGAAAGTGGCGGTACATGTCCACCAACAGTACACAAGGGTCCCCTTTTTTCCACATCCTCACTGAGTAACTACCTTTGACTGACTACTGTTTTATAGAACCAGATAACTTATTTCTCAAAATTATCTGAGAATCACCTTTAGAATAGCACATTGTGACCTTCTGAGAAATGCTAACAAATTTTTTTTTCTTTTGCTGACTCTAATTAGGATATTTCTCTTTAATTTTGGGGAATCCTGGCAACAAATTTCTACAAAGAATTTCTGTAGCAGCTTAGAAACTTCTCCATAAACATTTCATTTGATATTCTCATATTTTACATTAGTGTAAGTGTTCTATACACCCCAGGGAAGTGAGCTGCCAGTCAATGTCCCACAGGGGGATTTATGAAATGAAATCCTGCATATGTTGTTTGTTTCTTTTCAGCCCAGACTGCATGAATTATTTGAACTAAATGGGGGTGGGGGGGATGAGTGAAGGGGTACAGGAAGCTAATACAGAGCTCTGTACCCCCATGGATGATAAATAAATACTTATGGCCTGAATGACAGACTACTTATTACAAAAGTCTAAAACTTTTTATTTTGAGATACTGGTTTTATGTAACTCCTGCAGATTTGTTTAAAAAAAAAAACAAAAACAATTTACCCCAATTATCATCACCATCCTTTCTAAGTAAAAGCCAGACTCGGCTCCTTGAACTGCTCTCCTCCCTCCTGCCAGGAGAGGGACTGCATGTAAGATCCAGGTGCTTTATTCTGACCAGGTTTACCTTCTGAGACAGAAGAAGGGTTAGTCTCAGGATTTGGAAGGAGCTAGACTGATGGGGAAAGCACCATGCTGTCATGGTTAACACTTGATCTTTTAAGGGCCTGAAAGTGAATGTGTAGTTGCTCAGTTGTGTTCAACTCTTTTCGACCCCATGGACTGTAGCCTACCACGCTCCTCTGTCCATGGAATTCTCCAGGCTAGAATACTGGAGTGGGTAGCTGTTCCCCTCTCCAGGGAATCTTCCCAACCCAGGGATTGAACCCAGGTCTCCTGCATTGCAGGTAGATTCTTTACCATCTGAGTCACTTGGGAAGCCCAAGAATACTGGAGTGAGTAGCCTATCCCTTCTCCAGGGAATCTTCCCCTGTCAGCAATCAAACCGGGGTCTCCTGCATTGCAGAATTCTTTGCCAGCTGAGCAACCAGGGAAGCCTGAGTTTTACTCAAAGTTTTTCTACTTTCTAATTGTTTGGCTTGGGCAAGATTACTACCCAGAGACTCCAGTTTCTCATCTCTCATATAGGGGAAATATCATGAGCATTAAATGAGATGCAATTTTTAAGACACCTGGTACATAGTAAGCATATCATTTACTAAATACTAGCAACCTTTGTTTTCATTTTTCAGGAGGCAGTAACACAAAATAGTATCATGCCCTGAATACACACTATTAGATATTGGGAGATTTTACAGGATTAATTGCCACTTAAAGCCCTTTTATTTTTTTTTCTAAACTGTAGTTATCACTGAACAACCCAGCAGAACTCCTTGTTCACTTAGTGGCTGTACATACAGTCTGACTGAAAACTAACATCCTCTTCTTCAGTAACCTTCTTCTCCAGGAATCTATATAGTACTATAGTCCTCAGATTATCTCACTAATTACTTAAATCCTATTGTCTGAATATAAGTTGTCAAATCATCATCTACTTGTTGATATAGAGTAATATAAAACATAAATATATTGTCAAAAGGATTTATCTTCACCAGATAAATTTATATACATATATATTTATTCTATATGTCTAGGGACTCAGCTGGAATCAAGTAGGGTTATTATCATTCTCAAGCCTGTGAGTGAAAGTTGCTCAGTCATGTCCCACTCTTTGCAACCCCATGGACTATACAGTCCATAGAATTCTCCAGGCCAGAATACTGGAGTAGGTATTCTTCTCCAGGGGATCTTCCCAAGCCGGAGATCAAACCCAGGTCTCCCGCGTTGCAGGCGGATTCTTAACCAGATGAGCCACAAGGGAAGCCCATTCTTAAAAAGCCTGTACTACCTGGAATTAATGTGGAAGCTATCCATTTTCAAAAACTAGGCAAAATGAAATATTCTATGGTCATGCTACTGCATTATTTTTGATACAGTGGTACATGTTTTAATCTGCAGAAAGCTAAACTTTAACAGTGGGATGTGCTTCTTTACAATTATAGATACTGTTTCATCCAGAGACGCAGACTGAGCTTTTCTACTTACTTTTGTTTTAGTAAGTTTTAGAAAAACTTACTAAACTTACTGTGTATATATGTTGAGTGTATGTGTACAGTATTTGCCTGACCAGTTACACTTCAAGTATAAAAATTAAGGAGCTTTCCTGGTGGCTCAGTGGTAAAGAAGCTACCTGCCAATGCAGGAGACATAATTTTGATCCCTGGTCTGGGAAAATCCCAAATGCCATGGAGCAATTATGCCCACGTGCCACAACTATTGAGCCTGTGCTCTAGAGCTGGGGAGCTATGACTACTGAAGCCCGTGTGCCCTGGAGACCATGCTACACAAGAGAAGACACAATAAAATTAGAGAGTAGCCCCCTGCTTACAACTAAAGAAAAGCCTGCACAGCAGTGAAGACCTAGTACAGCCAAAATTAAATAAATAAATAAAATTATTTTTAAAAACTCAAAATTTCTGTCATTCATCCCAATATTTCAATTTAGGGAGCTCCTTACTTCTATATTTAACTAGATCACCATTTTCCAGTGTGGAGACATCAGTGTATGTAGCTAAAAATGTATTTCAGTATTTATTTATTTTAGTATGCTTTCAGAAATTTAACTAAAATACTAAATTATGATATAAAATTTCCTTTTTCAATAAAATTACTAACATAAAAAGAGGTAATTTAAAGTATTAAGGAAATATTATAGGATTTAATGTGGAAATATCAAATATTACAGAGGTAGGGCTTTCCTGGTGGCTCAGTAGTAAAGAATCCATCTGTCCGTGCAGGAGACATGGTTTTGATCCCTGGTCCAGGAGGATCCCACATCCGGTGGAGCACTGAACCCATGTACCACAACTACTGAGCCTGTGGTTCTAGAGCCCCAGGAGCCACAACTAGCGAGCCCATGTGTCACAACTGCAAAGCCTGCGCATCTGAGAGCCTATGCTCTGCAACAAGTGAAGCACCAAAATGAGAGGTCCACATATCACGACTAGAGCATAGTCCCTGCTTGCTTCAACTAGAGAAAAGCCTGCACAGCAGTGAACACCCAGCACAGCCAAAAATAAATAAAAATTTTTTAAAAGTTACAGAGGTAGTATTTAAAAGAAGTTCAGAAAATAACTGCTCTAAATAACTCATTGAAAGCATCTTCTTACATGTTAATATTAAGTTATTTTGTCATATGGTTTTACAGAGTATTTTGAGTGGTAAATACCTGATAGTTTAAAGAAACCAGGTTGTATCATTCGGTAATCAGAGACTCTTGCCTGACTAAATTAGCAGAAGAATGTGGTATGTAATTTTCTATCACTCCTTACTATAAAATAAATCCCAAATAAAGCAAAGATCTAAGGGGGAAAAATGACAGAAGGGAGCAACATAGGATGAGATAGTTGGATATCACCAACTCAATGGACATGAGTTTGAGTCAACTCTGGGAGATAGTCAAGGACAGGGAAGCCTGGCATATTGCAGTTCATGGGGTCACAAAGAGTCAGACACAACTTAGTGACTGAACAACAATAATAATCTTGGAGCAGAACAGATCTTTCAAAGCATGATTTAAATTTCAGAAGACTTCAAAGATCTAAGAATTTGACCATTAATTTTTTAAAAATTTCTCCATTGCAAAGTAAGTAAATAATAAATAAAATCAAAAAACAAAATAGAAAACTTATTTGCAGCATATGACAGACAAAAGCTAATTTCCATAACATAGTATAAGTCCTACAATACACACACACACACACACACAAAGAAAGACAACTAAAGGATAACAGAAAATCTAAGGTCATGAAACTAGTAAACATAAATGGCTTTTAAACATACTAGAATGTACTTAAATTTCTCATAATACAAGAAATACAACATAAAACCAGACATTCCTTTTACCTGCTTCGTAAGAATTTTAAAAGTTTGATAGATATGTGTATATATTCATATAGATAAATGGCATATGTATATATGTATATGAATCTAAGCCTCTGCACCAGAATTAGCAAGCCCACGCTGTAGAGACAGCAAACAGCAACCACTGAGCCCACACGCTCCAGAGCCCAGTGTTGCACACCAAGAGAAGCCCCAACCACTGCAACTAGAGAAGGCGCACATGCAGCACGGCGGACCTAGTGCAGCCTGAATTAATTAATTTTTAAAAATTATCTATTGTGCTTTATAAAATTTTAGTTTTTGTAAGTTCAAAAATAAAATCTGAGGCTAGCTGGTATTTTAGTTGGTTCCTTTAAATTTGTGTGGACTGGATGAAAAATAAAGAAAACTAATAAAATATTAGACTATTTTGTGTATGTAATAAAAATACCAGGTTTTTAAAAAGAATTTAGAAGCCTGAGTAATTTTTTTCAGTCATTTCCAGGACTCTTGGATTTGTACGCAGAGTCTTCTTACAATGCTAACAGTCTGTTTATTTAAGTCTGCATTAAATGCTAAATCCCAGGGCCCCATATCAACGCAAGCATTACTGGAGCAAGTGACCAAGGGAGAGAGTGGTAAGACATGAACTGGGAGATAGAGCCAGAGGTCAGGTCTTTTTGGGCCTTAGAGCCTACATAAAATATTTGGACTTTAAGTTTACCATGCAGTGACTGAAGGCTTTTATTTTTAAGCATGTCATTTCTGATGTTGATCTGATATGAATTTTTAAATCACAGAAGTCTATAATAGCCATTTTCTAACGATATATATGAGCCATGCCATGTAGGGCCACCCAAGACAGAAGGGTCATGGTGGACAGTTCTGACAAAATGTGGTCCACTGCAGAAGGGAATGGCAAACCATTTCAGTATTCTTGCCTTGAGAACCCCATGAACATTATGAAATGGCAAAAAGACAGGACACTGAAAGATGAACTCCCCAGGTTGGTTGGTGCCCAATATGCTACCGGAGATCAGTGGAGAAATAACTCCAGAAAGAATGAAAAGAGGGAGCCAAAGCAACACCACCACCCAGCTGTGGATGCGGCTGGTGATGGAAGTAAAGTCCGATGCTGTAAAGAGCAATATTGCATAGGAACCTGGAATGTTAGGTCCATGAATCAAGGCAAATTGGAAGTGGTCAAATAGGAAATGGCAAGAGTGAACAATGACATTTTAGGAATCAGCAAACTAAAATGGACTGAAATGGGTGGATTTAACTCAGACGACCATTACGTCTACTACTGTAGGCAAGAATACCTTAGAGGAAGTGGAGTAGCCATCATAATCAACAAGAGTCCAAAATGCAGTACTTGGATTCAATCTCAAAACCAACAGAATGATCTCTATTTGTTTGTAAGGCAAACCATTAAATAACATAGTAATCCAAGTCTATGCCCCGACCAGTAATGCTGAAGAAGCTGAAGTTGAATGGTTCTATGAAGATCTACAAGACCTTCCAGAACTAACACCCAAAAAAGATGTCCTCTTCGTTATAGGGGACTGGAATGCAAAAGTAGGAAGTCAAGAAATACCTAAAGTAACAGGCACATTTGGCCTTGGAGTACAGAATGAAGCAGGGCAGAGGCTAATAAGAGTTTTGCCAAGAGAACACACTGGTCATAGCAAACACCCTCTTCCAACAACACAAGAGAAGACTCTACACATGGACATCGCCAGATGGTCAATACCAAAATCAGATGGATTATATTCTTTGCAGCCAAAGATGGAGAAGCTCTACACAGTCAGCAAAAACAAGATCAGGAGCTGACTGTGGCTCAGAGCATGAACTCCTTATTGCCAAATTCAGACTTAAATTGAAGACAGTAAGGAAAACCACTAGACCATTCAGATATGACCTAAATCAAATCCCTTACGATTATACAATGGAAGTGACAAAGAGATTCAAGGGATTAGATCTGATAGAGTGCCTGAAGAACTATGGATAGAGGTTCATGACACTGTACAGGAGGCAGTGATCAAGACCATCCCTAAGAAAAAGAAATGCAAAAAGGCAAAATGGCTATCTGAGGAGGCCTTACAAATAACTGTAAAAAGAAGAGAAGTGAAAGGCAAAAGAGAAAAGGAAAGATACATCCATTTGAATGCAGAGTTCCAAAGAACAGCAAGGAGAGATAAGAAAGCCTTACTCAGTAACCAATGCAAAGAAATAGAGGAAAATGATAGAATGGGAAAGACTACAGATCTCTTCAAGAAAATTAGAGATACCAAGGGAACATTTCATGCAAAGATGGGCACAATAAAAGACAGAAATGATATGGACCTAAAAGAAGCAGAAGATATTAAGAGGTGGCAAGAATACACAGAAGAACTATACAAAAGATCTTCACGACCCAGATAATCACGATGGTGTGATCACTCACCTAGAGCCAGACATCCTGAAGGCGAAGTCAAGTGGGCCTTAGGAAGCATCACTATGAACAAAGCTAGTGGAGGGATGGAATTCCAGCTGAGCTATTTCAATTCCTAAAAGATGATGTTGTGAAAGTACCAATTGAGTGCTGGCACACTCAATATGCCAGCAAATTTGGAAAACTCAGCAGTGGCCACAGGACTGGAAAAGGTGAGTTTCCATTCCAATCCCAAAGAAAGTCAATGCCAAGGAACGTTCAAACTACCGCACAACTGCACTCATCTCACACACTAGCAAAGCAATGCTCAAAATTCTGCAAGCAAGGCTTCAACAGTACGTGAACCAAGAACTTTCAGATGTTCAAGCTGTATTTAGAAAGAGCAGAGGAACCAGAGATCAAATTGCCAACATCTGCTGGATCATCAAAAAAGCAAAAAAGGTCCAGAAAAGCATCTACTTCTGCTTTATTGACTATGCCAAAGCCTTTGAATGTGTGGATCACAACAAACTGTTGAAAATTCTGAGAGAGATGGGAATACCAGACCACCTGACCTGCCTCCTGAGAAATCTGCATTCAGGTCAAGAAGCAACAGTTAGAACTGGACATGGAACAACAGACTGGTTCCATATAGGAAGAGTACATCAAGGCTGTATATTGTCACCCTGCTTATTTAACTTCTATGCAGAGTACATCATGAGAATTGCTGGACTGGATGAAGCACAAGCTGGAATCAAGATTGCCAGGGGACATATTGGTAACCTCAGATATGCAGATGACACCACCCTTATGGCAGAAAGTGAAGAGGAACTAAAAAGCCTCTTGATGAAAGTAAAAGAGGAGAGTGAAAAAGTTGGCTTAAACTCAATATTCAGAAAATTAAGATCATGGCATCTGGTCCCATCACTTCATGGCAAATAGATGGGGAAACAATGGAAATAGTGGCTGACTTTATTTTGGGGGGGGCTCCCCTCCCAAATCACTGCAGATGGTGACTGCAGCCATGAAGTTAAAAGATGCTTGCTCCTTGGAAGAAAAGCTATGACAAACCTAGACAGTATATTAAAAAGCAGAGACATTACTTTGCCAACAAAAGCCCATCTAGTCAAAGGTATGGTTTTTCCAGTAGTCATGTGTGGATGTGAGAGTTGAACTATAGAGAAAGCTGAGTTCTGAAGAATTGATGCTTTTGAACTGTGGTGCTGGAGAGGACTCTTGAGAGTCTCCTGGACTGCAAGATCACATCAGTTCAATCTAAATGAAATCAGTCCTGAATATTCACTGAAACGACTGATGCTGAAGCTGCAACTCCAATACTTTGGCCACCTGATGTGAAGAACTAACTCATTTGAAAAGATCCTGATGCTGGGAAAGACTGAAGGTGGGAGGCGAAGGGGACAACAGAGGATAAGATGGTTGGATGGCATTACTGACTCAATGTACGGGAGTTTGAGTAGGCTCCAGAAGTTGGTGATGGACCGAGGCCTGGCATGCTGCAGTCCATGGAGTTGCAGAGTCAGACAGGACTGAGTGACTCAACTGAACTGATGGTATCTCTTATTCTTTATAGCAGAGGATATTTTGCTTTTTATAACACATCGTTTTAATTTTTTAGTGTGAAAGTAATTTATCCTTTTCTCACTGTAGAAAACTAAGAAAAATATTTAAAAAGAATAAATGCATCTGCAAATCTAACCCAGAGGTGGACAAATTATGGCCAGCAAGCCTATTTTTTGTAAATTAAGTTTTATTGGAACACAGCACCCCACTCCGCCCCCCCATCTGTTGACTGTTAATTACGGCTGCTTTCCATACCACCACAGCGCAGTCTAGTAGTTATGACAGAAACTCTATGGTCTACAAAACCTAAAATGTTTACATCAGCACTTTACAGAAAAGGTTTGATGACCTTTGTTCTAACCCTCTGAAACAATGTTAATATATTAACTACATTTTCAAAGGTATGTTCTAGACATATTTCTAAAGTGAGGATCAGACTATAAATACAACTATATATTTTGCTGAGCTCTCTTACCACTATACCATCAGCATTTGTGCATGTAATTAACATTCATTATGAAAGATAGCCAGAGGCCAACATTTTTTAAGCTAGTATATATTGTACCTTTTAAATATGTCATCATCTATGTAAAGAATCCTTATTTATTCCCCTGTTTTCTGACATTTAGTTTTAATTTTTATTCCTAGATAATGCTGTGGTGAATAATTTTGTTAATACTTTTTTCATTTTTATTATTTCCTTTGACTAGGTTCCTTAAGGCAAAATTATCGAATCAAAGGGTATCAACATTTTTATGACCCCTGATAAATATACTGAGATTTTAAATCCTTGTTTGCCAAAACTCTAGGCCTCTGCCAAGATTGAATAACAACATATGGATAAACTAAACAATGGGGAGATTGCTTGTAGAAATCACTAATTTTTCATATTTTAAATATTTGTGAGGATATTTATAAATATAACTAATCTTTATTTTGGATAGAATATTGTTCTAAGTGATTTACATATAATAACTCATTTAGTCCCTACAACGACCCTTTGGGATAGGTTTTACTACCCCTATTTTAGAGGCACAGCGAAGATTAAAACCTAGATACTGTGACACCAGAGTTCTTGCATTTAACCACTTTGCTAAACAGTTGGAGTATTCATGCTTCTTGTTCATTTTTCTTTTGATATACACTATCATATTACTACTACTATTAAGAATTATGTTCTGTGTGAACCTTCTAGGAAGTGTGCTTTGACTCTAAAGATCTGTGACTTCAAAAAAGTTGGAAACCCATTTATCTCAAGGACTGTATCCTGTTGGCAATAGGATTATTAATTTACATTACATATTTCTCCTTCCATTCCTTTGGGTTTTCTGTATTTGTTCTCTCATTTTTTCATCTCTCAGTACTTTGTCTTGTTGACATTTATCTCCAAAGTTTAAAGTTTCCATGTCATGCTGTTATTGAAAATTTGTTTAGTATTACTCCTAATTACCACCATGAACACAGAGGCAGGCAGAATCAGCTTCCAGAAACTCAAGGAAAATTTTATCTACTATAATTTTTTTAAAAGATAGATGCAGACACAACTTTGATGTTATAATTACTTCTTTTGGGTTTCCAGCTATTTTTAAAACAAATTTACACCATTTCATGCTTGTGTGAAACCTCAAGGATAATGTTCAAGAGTTCCTCCAATTATTTTTCCAAAGCATAAGGCCTACATCTTAATTGTTTTAATTAGCAAACCTATGAAAATTAATTAAAATTGGCATCATACTTCCAAAATTACATACCACTGAATACTGAACATAAAAATCTTAATTGAAACACTGAAAAGCTTGAAACCAACTTGTTTTAATTGTCTAATATGTTTGCTTGAGGAATAAAATAATGAAAACAGTGAGTAAAAAGATGATGCCTTTTTCAGGGAGTCTACAAGAAAGACCTTCTAAATTCGTGCTTCAAAAAGTAATAACGATGATGATGTGGCCAGTTTCTTTTTCACTCTACCAAGATACAGAATTTGCTTTCAGTAGAGGTGCCCACCCTGATGAGAGGGAAGCAATTCAGTTGCAGTGAGTCCCTGACAGCTTTGCATGGAGATGAAATGTGAGCAGCCTAAGGAAGTGGCATCAACTAGTGTCCAGGCAGAGAAAGGAAGGGAAAAGAAAGAGATGCAAATGGTCTGGCTGTCAGGAGAGTCAACTGTTGCTCCAGTAAGTGCCAGGAACTGGGTTAGAAGCCTTCCCAGAGGCTTTTTTTTTTTTTCCCTGAAAAAGAACAGGCCAAATTGTGTTTTTATTAACCTCATTTTACAGCTAATGAAATCAGATTAAAAGGGATTAAGTAATCTGTGAAAAGCCATACAGAATGCACATGGCAGGACATGTTCTCTTCACCATTTGCTCCTTCTCCCTTGGTGGATCATGTCTCCCCTTCAAGCTCTAATCCTAATTCTATTCCTGCTATGACCACTTCAAGGAGGGAGGCAGTTCATACATGACAAATCCACAGCTAACATCATACTCAACAGTGAAAAGCTGAAAGCCTTCCTTCTAAGATCAGGAACAAAACAAAGATGTCCACTCTGGCTACTTTTATTCTACATGGTTTTGGAAGTCCTAGCCACAGCAATCAGAGAAGAAAAGGAAATAAGAAAATAAAAGGAATCCAAATTGGAAAGGAAGAAGTAAAACTGTCATTGTGTGCAGATGACATGATACTATACATAGAAAATCTAACATTGCTATCAGAAAACTATTAGAGCTCATCAGTGAATTCAATAAAGAGGCAGGATACAAAGTCAATTTACAAAAACCTGTTTAATGTCTATATATTAATAATGCACTATAAGAAAGAGAAATTAAGGAAACAATCCACATACCGTTACATCAAAAAGAAGAAAATACCTAGGAATAAACCTACCCAAGAAAGCAAAAGAACTGTATTCCAAAAACTACTAGATGCTAATGAAAGAAATTAAAGATGACACAAACAGATGGAAAGATATACCACTCATCCTGGGACTGGAAGAATCAGTATTTTAAAATGATCATACTACCCATAGCAATCTACAGATTCAAAGCAATCCCTATCAAGTTACCAATGACATTTTTCACAGAACTGGAACAAAAATTTTTTAATTTGCATAGAAACACAAAAGACCCCCAGTAGCCAAAACAATTCTGAGAAAGATTAGAGCTGGGAGAATCAAGCTCCCTGACTTCAAACAATACTACAAATCTACGGTAATCAAAACAGTAAGATCCTGAAACAAAAACAGACACTAGATCAATGGAACAGAATAGAAAGCTCAGAAATAGGTGGGACTATAAACTAATACAGCCACTATGGAAAACAGTATGATTTTAGTTTCTTAAAACTAAAAATAGAACTACTATATGACCCAGCAATCCCACTACTGAGCCTATACCCAGCCTAAAACCATAATTTAAAAAGATACTTGCACTGCAATGTTCACAGCAGCACTATTTACAATAGCCAGGACATGGAACCTACCTAAATGTCCATCAACAGAGGAACAGATAATGAAGGTGTGGTACGTATATACACGGCAACATTGTGTATATGCATGTTAGTCACTCAGTAGTGTCCAACTCTTTGTGACCCCATGGACTATACAGCCTGCCATGCTCCTCTGACCATGGAATTTTCCAGACAAGAACACTGGAGTGAGTAGCCATTCTCTTCTCCAGGGGATCTTCCTGACCCAGGGATCAAACCCAGGTATCCTGCATTCAGGCAGATTCTTCACCATCTGAGCCACCAGGGAAGCCCAAAGGAATATTACTCAACCATAAAAAGGAACAAAATTGTATCATTTGTAGAGATGTGGATGGATCCAGAGAGTGCCATACAGAGCGAAATAAGTCAGAAAGAGAAAAAAAAATATTGTATATTAATACAGATAGGTGGAATAAAAAAAAAAAGGTCAGATGATACGATGTACAAAGTTGAAACAGAGACACAGACTTAGAGAACAAATGTATGGATACCAAGGGGGAAAGGGAGCAGGACGAACTGGATACTGGGATTGACACATATACACTATTGATACTGTGTATATAATAGATAACTAATGAGAAATACTGTATAGTACAGGGAACTCTACTTAATGCAGCTTGGTGACCTGAATAGAAAGGAAGTCCAAAAGGGAGGGTACATACATATAAGTATGGCTGATTCATTCTGCTATACAATAGAAATGAACATGGGCTTCCCTGGTGGCTCAGATGGTAAAGAATCTGCCTGCAATGCAGGAGACCAGGGCTGGACCCCTGGGTCAGGAAGATCCCCTGGAGTAGGAAATGGCAACCCACTCCAGTATTCTTGCCTGGAGAATTCCATGGACAGAGGAGCCTGGCAAGCTACAGACCATGGGGTTGCAAAGAGTCGGACACAACTGGGCAACTAACACTTTCACTTTTCAGAAACTAACACAACATTGTAAAGCAACTATATTCCAATTAAAATTAATTAAAAAAAAGAAAGCTCAGAAATAAACCCATACATTTACAGTCAATTAACCTATGACAAAGAAGGCAAGAACACACAATGCAGAAAAGATTCTGTCTTCAATAAGTCGCGTTGGGAGAACTAGACAGCTACGTGTAAAAGAATTAAATTAGAACATTCTCTAACACTATATACAAAAATAAACCCAAGGTGTATTAAAGACCCAAATGTAAGACCAGATATTATAAAACCCCTAGAGGAAATCATAGGCAGAACACTCTGACATAAAGTGCTGTAGTATTTTTTTTGCATCCATTGCCTACAGTAATAAAAACAAAAGCAAAAATAAATGAATGGGACCTAATTAAACTTAGCTTTTGCACAGCAAAGGAAACCATAAACAAAACAAAAATCTATGGAATGGGAGAAAATATTTGCAAATTATGTGACAGATGAGGGATTAATTTCCAAAAACACAAACAGCTTATACAGCTTGATATTTAAAAAAAAACCCTAAAACAAAAACAACCCAACAGAAAAATGACCAGAAGACCTAAATAAACATTTACCCAAAGAAGACATACAGATGGTTATCAGGCACATGAAATGATACTTCACATCACCAATTATTAGAGAAATGCAAATTAAAATGAGGTATCACCCCACACTGGTCAGAATGGCCATCATCGTGAAGTGTACAAATAATAAGTGCTAGAGAGGGTACAGAGAAAAAAAAACATTCTTACACGTTGGTGGGAATGTAAACCAGTGTAGCCACTATGGAGAACAGTATAGAGGTTCCTTTACAAACTAAAAATAGAGTTACCATAGTATTCATCAATCTCATTCCTCAGTGTAAATCCAGAAAAGATGAAAACTCTCATTCAAAAAGATACATGCACCCTGTGTTCATAGCACCATGATTTCCAATAGCCAATAGCTGGAAGCAACCTAGATGTCCATCAATAGATGAATGGATAAAGAAGATGTGATATATATGTGGATTATTATCCAGCCATAAAAAAGAATGAAATAACATCATTTACAGCAACATAGATGGACATACAGATTATCATACTTCATGAAGTCAAAGACAAACATTATATAACTTACATGTGGAATCTAAAAAGATGATACAAATGAACTTGCATACAAAACAGAAATAGACTCACAGATACAGAAAACAAGTTTATGGTTTACCAAAGGGGAGAAAGGGGGAGGGATAAATTAGGAATTTGGGATTAGCAGATACACACAACTATATATAAAATAGATTAAAAAATAAGGATTTACTGCATGGCACAGGGAACTGTATTCAATATCTTGTAATAACCAATAAAGTGATAGCATCAGCAACTCGATGGACATGAGTTTGAGCAAGCTCCAAGAGTTGGTGATGGACAGGAAAGCCTGGTGTGCTGCAGTCCATGGGGTCACAAAGAGTTGGACACGACTGAGTGACTGAACTGACTGACTGAATAACCTATAATGGACAAGAATATGAAAAAGTAAATATGTGTATATATATCTGAATCACTTTACTGTACACCTGAAACATTACAAATCAAGTAGACCTCAAATAAAATATTGCATCCAAATAAAATAAAAATTGGTGATCTGAATATAATAAACTAAAACTGCTTTGAAAAGAAAACATTTTCTTAAGAGTTAATACTTATCTGTGCAACTTGGATGATTCCTCAAACATATTTTCAGTAGTCACTTTTATAAAAAATCACTACTCCTGTATTTTTGCCACTATCACTTTTATTCAAGAAGTACAAATACATCTTTCCACATTCTTCTCATTTTATTTGATGTTTCAGAAGTATGCACTTCCTCCTGTTATGCATGTGTTATGTAGTTTATTTGTAATAAACCTTTCTTATTGCATGCAAAGACATGCAAAATAAAGAAAATGGCAATATTTGCACTTTGCCTGTTTGGTTTGGAAAGTTTCCTCGCCGTATCAGTTTTCATACTTATTATTCTTCAAACATAATGGGCGCATATTCTTGGATTTTTCTCTGGATTCTCCAGAGATCTAATAGTACATTTAGAACACTTTTCACCACAAACATGTGCATCTGTACCATGTATGCTACAGTAATAGATTTTCATCAGTGATACAAGATCATATTTATAATTTGATTTTGGAGTTCTTAAAAAACTCTCCATGGAACCCCTTCCAGAAAACACTATGAAAACCATAGTAATAGGGAATGGATAGTCATTAAAGGTGAGAGACACTAACAGATCTGCATTTTATAATAACATCTCTGGTCATAAAATGGAGACGCTTAAAGAGGGAATAGATTATTAGAACCTGAGAGATCTATTAGAAGCTTACTCTAAGTCACAATGGAGGGCTGAACTTCAAATTAAGAATTAGAAAAGATGTGATATTTGAAAAGTAAAATTTTAAAAATTAGACAATTATCAGTTATCAGAATTGAGAAATAAGAGATCATTGATAGCTTCCTGCTTTGGAGTTCACCATAATTAAGTGTGGTAAAGACAGAACAGGATGTTGAAGACAGGGGAACATGTTTTTGTTGTTTCACAGTGAAGCAAATCAAGAATCAGATTGATTTAAAATACTACGAAGCTGAGGTACTAAATCTTCAGTGGACAGCTAAATACAGATCTAGAATTCAAGAGAAAGACTAGGGCTGCCTTTGAATTTGATAACCAATTTGATAAAGCCATGGGAGTGATAGGCAAGGAGAAAGTGCAGACTGAGTTGAGAAGATGGTTAAGGGCCAATTCTGAAGACCGTGGACCATTATGGAGAGTGTGGGGAAAGAGCTACTGAAAAGTTAAGTTACTCTAAGTCAAGCAGGCAAGAGTTAACATTATAGAAGTATGCAAACTAGAAATGTGGAAGTAAGGAGAAAGCCAGTGCTAAGCCTCTGAGAAATGCATTTTTTTCTCAATCCTTTTTTTCCTCTTCTAAATCTCTGTGCACCTTTACCCTCTGCTATCTCTTACTCAAAAAAGAAAAAAAAGAAATTAAAGCCTTAGTGAATGATTTTACTCCTGCTTCAAAAAGAAGCTTGGTGCCATCCGGTATGACCTATTTATTACACACTCTTTACCTTCACAAACCATTTTTCCATATAAATCCTTCTATGTTTCTTTTCTTTTTCCACTCCTAAGGCAACTCTGAGTCCTCTTACTTCTTTTCTACTCCTCACTTTATTCTGTGTTCTCATGATAGATCTTCTTCCCACTTCAACAAATACAGTCTCCTCAAGGCTTCTTTATTTTTCTGGGCTCCAAAATCACTGCAGATGGTGACTGCAGCCATGAAATTAAAAGACGCTTACTCCTTGGAAGGAAAGTTATGACCAACCTAGACAGCATATTAAAAAGCAGAGACATTACTTTGCCAACAAATGTCTGTCTAGTCAAGGCTATGGTTTTTCCAGTGGTCATGTATGGATGTGAGAGTTGGACTATAAAGAAAGCTGAACGCCGAAGAATTGATGCTTTTGAACTGTGGTGTTGGAGAAGACTCTTGAGAGTCCCCTTGGACTGCAAGGAGGTCCAATCAGTCCATCCTAAAGGAGATCAGTCCTGGGTGTTCAATGGAAGGACTGGAAGCTGAAACTCCAATACTTTGGCCACCTGATGTGGAGAGCTGGCTCATTTGAATAGACTCTGATGCTGCAAAAGATTGAGGGCAGGAGGAGAAGGGGACAACAGAGGATGAGATGGCTGGATGGCACCACCAACTTGATGGACATGGGTTTGGGTGGACTCCGGGAGTTGGTGATGGACAGGGAGGCCTGGCATGCTGTGGTTCATGGGGTCGCAAAGAGTCAGACACGACAACTGAGCGACTGAACTGAACTGAAGGCTTCTTCCTTTAGTTCTTAAAATATGAAAACTTCTCCCCTAACACTGGCTACTTGGAGGCTGCTGCTCCCAATAACTGCCCTCTTTCCTCCTTTCCCAACCAGTGTTGAAAAAATATTTTCTATACCTACTGCACCTCATTCTTCTCCTCCCATTCTCTTCTGAATCTCCATAGTCTGACTTTTTCCTCCACCCCAGTATTAAATTCCTTGGTCAAAGGTTAGCAATGACTTTCTTCCAGCCAACTCTTTTGTCCTTTTCTTAGATCAGCCTAATCAATTGCCTGCCTCATCTGACATTGCTGATTGGTCAGCCTGTCTTTGAAGCCACTGGGGTGTCCATGGTCTCGACCTGCCTCTGTGCCAGGTCTCTCCTCTAGCAGTGTTTCTTCCTCCTCCTAACTCAAATTGTGGGTATTCCCTGAGTTGCAAACCTTGTTGTTATTTCCTCACTGCACATGCAATGTTCCTTCAGACCATTCATCTATTCTGCTAGTTTCCACTGCCATTTCTATTCCAGTGGCTCTCAAGCCCGTATCTCCTGTCTTGACAGAAAGATTACGTTGGTACTCCCATCTCTCTCGAGCCATCTGTGAATTAAAAGTGAAGACAGTAGGCTGAAGACAGAGGATGCAGCTGATCGAGGGCAATACTTTGAGAATCACTAGCTTAGAACAATGATTCTCAAAACTTGGCTTCACTTTAGAATCACTAGGATAGCTTTTTAAAAACTCTGAATGCCCAATTCTTTCGACTGAAGCGACTTAGCAGAGAGTCGGACACGACTGAAGCGACTTAGCAGCAGCAGCCCAATTCTTTCAACCATCACTCACGTGTTTTCCAGAGTCCAACCCACCTGAGTTAATATTACTTGTCAACCTCTGATTTGAAGTATCCTTCTCAAAACTGAGGACCCAAAAATAAGTATGACCCTCCAGAGGTTCACCCAGTGTAAGCAGGATACAGGAAGGCTGCTCCTTGCTGGTGTTACGGCACCACTCAGTACCTGTCAGCAAGCAGAGGATCACCTCTGTTAACCAGGTCCCTGTCTCCCTTACACCACAAATGATGCCCAAGAACCAAACAGAAGAAAGGAAAGAGTTAGCTGCTCAGTCCTGTCCAACTCTTTTTGACCCTATGGACTGTAGGCCACCAGGCTCCTATGTCCATGGAATTCTCCAGGCAGGAATACTGGAATGGGTAGCCATTCCCTTCTCCAGGGGATCTTCCTGACCCAGGGATCAAACCCAGGTCTCCTGTATTGCAGGCAGATTCTTTAACCACCAAACCTACGTTGTATCATATAATTCTACTTTTCTTGATTCACACACACACACATATACACACACAAAAAAAGAGAGAGAGAAGTATCATAGATTTTAAAACCAAGGTGTATGTAACATGGCAAAAGCAGAGTCAGAGAGAGGTTATTCCAACAGTGATGTTGTGGGTTAAGATGGAAGATCAGATCATCTTCAAAGCAGTTCTATTAATGCTTGTATGACCTGCTATAGACTAGACTAGTACATAGGTCTTTGGAGAGCAAGTGTAAAGATATAAAAGTGATGTTTCATGAATTTTATCTGGGATATTTTGAATAATAATATCACTGCTATAGCAAGTACAGAAAAGGTAACAGGGAAGACATTAATTTGTTTAAGTAAACAAAACTTATTTAGTGCTGTCAGTATGCCAGTATCGAGTGACAGTATCTAATGCTCTCACATACATATATTTATAGAATATGTGGGGCTCCTAGGTGATGCAATGGTAAAGAATTCACCTGCCAATGCAGGAGACGCAAGAAACAAGAGTTCAATCTCTGGGTCAGGAAGATCCCCTGGAAAAGGAAATGGCAACCCTCTCCAGTATTCTTGCCTGGAAAATACTATGGACAGAGGAGCCTAACATTGAGAGAGAAAAAGCTGCGAACACTGTCAAGTCATTCTACACAATAAAACTGTAGTTCAGTTTACGCTGTGACATTCAATAAAACAAATTCTATGGACTTAGGACATCAAGGCAAAATAGTGAGAAGTCATGTTTCTTGTCTGTTTGGGTGTGTTTTTTCACTTTTAAACAAGATCTTATAGAGGGAAGGGAGTGGAATAAGAGAGTAAATCAGTTCAATCTTTCATAGCATATTTACATCACCAAAAATAATAACTTTAATTGTACAGGAATAGAAAAAATGTTTGAATATCCATCTTTGACAAGATTCAGGACTTTGATGTGAGGAAAAAAAATAGACATTTAAGTTTAGATTTGGTGGTGGAATTTAAACCTCATGGCCATCAACATATCATAACGAATGTGACACTTGCATAATAGCACTTGTTTGAGCACTTTTAGAAAGAGCAGGGGGAGTCTTTGCAGTGCAGTAAAGGAGTATAAATTTTTAAGGATGTTATCTTTTCAATGAGAAACAACACCTACTCAAAATAAGTTGGAGATTCATGTTCAGAATCTATGTTGTCAGTCTGATGTTCAGGAATGGTTACAGAAGGAAAGAGAATCTCAAGGTCACTGGGAATGATCGTTAGAGTATTCTTATAGGGCTTATCTGTGCTCACATGCCTAATTTTTTTCCAAGTGCAAAGAATGGCCACTTGCTTGAGACAGGCCCAGTGCCATCCTTTATTCAAGTTCCTTTATACTCCTCTTTTTAAAGAAGCTGTCAAGTTCTTTTTTTGCAGCTGACAGAAAAGGCCAAATCTGTGGTACAGGAAAGGAGGCGCAAAAAGAAACTTTTTTGTGTTGATGTTTTACTAAGTGAGCTAAGGAGAATTTTAGAATCATGTAATTTACTCTGGAGGCATTTACTGTACATAGCTATAGTGATGGTAATTTCTTTCATTGTTGAAGTGAAAAGATAACCATCAATCAGTTGTCAATTGGTCAATTGCAGAAGTGATGAAAAGAAACTGGTAGGAACAATCACTTCTGTGGCTACCTAGACCATTTGCAGGCTTAAGAAAAGTATGGGAACTGGACTGCATCTTAAAAAGGGATTGGACCAGATTTCTAAAAGGTTAATAGGCATAACTTCCTCGCATAGAATGGCTTTGCAGTTAAACATGATCAGGAAATGCATTTAAAAACAATGAACAATTTAAATGACATGGGGTCAAAAAAGTTTAAAAAAAATGTATTAAACTAGGTATCAGGAAAGTAAGCCCCCAAATTTTGGAGTTCAGTGTGTTCTTAATTGAGGAAATAAATATAGTATATTAATAATCCAACACAAGTATTTTAATACAAATTAATGAAAATTATTTTGTACTCAGCCCTTAGCATCAATATGGGTTCTTTGAAATGAACTTTCCAGGTATTTATCATAAGAAATTGAAAGTCCAAGTTAATTTTAAACACTGTTAGTAAGCAAATTTCTACAAATATTTTAATGTTTTAAACCTATGGAAGCTCATATAAAGGTTAAGATAGATTTAAAAATCATTAACTTGCATAAAAGGCAAATGGCACTTGGGATTTAGTGTTACAAGCAAGACTTCATTTTAATTTATCCTATTTACCTAAGAATAGCAATGTTACTGATTTATTCTGAAAGAGCTTCCCCCACACACAGTGATTTTTTTTTTTTTTTACTGTGGTAGGTAATAAAAAGGATTACAGGCCCCCAGAAGGATGAGATATCATCAGTTTGTAATCCAGCCCATGGTTTCCTAGATACCGTATTGTCTATTCTGTTCCGCTATGTGAAAAATGTTGAATATCAACAATGGGTTTCAGTGCTGTATTGTTGAGTTTTGTATGAACTAATCTAGCTTCACTAAGGAAAAAAAAAAAAAAAAGAAAGAAAAGAAAAGAAAGAAAGAAGAAAAAAAGAGGAAAAAAAAAGAACCACAGCTTTGGACAAAAGTCTATAGCCAGTGCATTTGAAACTCCCCTTGCACAAGGGCTGACTGTAGCTGGGGAAAGACAGTTTACTCATTTGCTCTCTCCTTTCATACAGTTAGCTGGCCCTCTTCTCAGGTGTAGATCACCTATTATCATTTCACCTGTTTTGATTCTCTGATGAGGCAAGTCCCAGGACTTATCAGCAGGGATAGGCCTCATTGCCAAGACAGCTCTGTTCAGTATTTGGAAGGTAAGCCATTTGCGCAACTTCTCTGCTGTAGTGTGCTGGCCTAGCTCTAGAACTTTTGTAGCATATCACTTATTTTTAACTTTCACTTTTTTCTTCTCTTTTCTTCTTTTGGAGAAAGAAAGCCTGACAGGTTTCTCCGGGAAAGTGACCATCCATGGAATGAATGAAATGTTCCCTTTCTATTCCTGTAAGTAATTGACTTGTAACTAAAAATTGAACTGGCTGCTATGTCAACTGCAATGTGAGCTGCTGCTGGCACAGGTGTTGCTTACTCTTTAGCCTGGAAAGAAAGGGGGCTTAACCTGTGATTAAATTTCAAGTCAATTGACCTCAACAAGATAGTACATAATTCTCACTTGCCTACTGAATGGCCTGAGTCTCATTTTGACCCTGATTCTGGCACCTGCTTTTTTAATGTTTGGTGTAGCTAAAGCTAGAGGTTGCTCTTTTGGTTACAAATAAAGTGGGAGGAGAACAGTTCTAAGCAAATAACAAATGATGGTCAGCCGATTAAGTCTTTAATCCGGTGCTCAATGTGTTCTATTTCTTTAATGAATTAACTGCAAGTCATGTAAATTATTATTCAAACTTTTGTTTTAAAAAGTATGGGTTCATGTATTTTACTTTATTACTAAACCATTTTATTACTAAAGACATACAGTAAATCCAAATCAGAGAATTACAAACAAGCAAAAGAGGTGAGAATTATGATGCTTTCAAATCCTTAAGTTTGATTACGTAACCTATCACAGGCTCTCTAAATAAGACTTGCACTTTAATGATTTTTTTAGCCCTAGGAATTAAATAGCAGCATTGTTTTTCCTAGAATTACCACAGTTATCCAAGTAGGAGAGGAGCAAGTTTCTGTAAATAAACAAAAGACTGTTGAACTTTAGCAAAATGATCCTATTTGAGTTCTTGGAGAAAAACCTCTATTTCCAAAAAGCAAAATAAAAATTAATGACATCTAAAATTACCATTTACACATGAAGCTATTCTCTATTTTTTGCAAAATGGTTGCACGCTAAGAACTGGTCTGTAAGAGGAGAACAGCCTGGACTGTTGTTTTTTCTTCCTCATTTCCTTTTTAACCTGAGAATTAGAAGAAAGTGCTGATGATGCTTGCTTAACCCTGCTTTTAGTGCCAGGCTGTGACCAGCTCTCTGTGAAACCATTTCTGACCCTCTGCTTGCAGTGTTGAGCCTGAATTTTTCCCCTTCCTTGCCCATCACTGTCAGTCAATTATAGGATTGAACTGAACCAGAAAATCTGGTACAGTCTGGTAATTAGTACAAAGGGTTTCCAGTCTAGTGTAAAGATGGGGATGCAAGAGCCCCAGCAGTCACAGAAATCGTTTTGATTGGCCGTGGACATTGCCTTTTAGTGCTGCTCGGTGACTTCCTAAAGATACTGCCTCCTACCCTACAGGTCTTCTTTAAGTACATTATGGACCTTTTTTAAAGTCGAGTGTCTGTGTATGTGTGTGTGTTTCTTTTTTTAGATCCAACTTCTCCCATTTTTAGTCTGTCATTTTTGCCTATCAAACAGACACATTTTGACTTGCCCAACAAAGAACCAAGTTATCAACACTCACAGAAACTGACATTTTTAATTCAGGCTTCATTATGTCTTTGAATTATGACAGTGAAGTACAAAGACATTTTAAGAGTTTTTTCATTATTTTTTTTAAATCCAGCATTGGGATGTTTATCTTTCTTTAGTATTCATATTTCCTTTTCTACTTTTATTCTCAGTAATATATAATTAGCATTATCAAAACCATCAGCTATTATCCTTTATGACTTTTGACCTTTATTTTTTTAATATGTGTCAAGCTAGAGCACTCTCTAAAATAAGTAAAAACGCTTTCAGAGATTTTAATGAAATATTTTAGGGTTATAAAAACAATGAAATAATTTAAAACATGAATCTCTTTTAAATATCAATGTTACATGATAAATAACATTATATGATAAAATTATAGTGACACAATAAATTTCAGAAAAAAATTATTTTGTAAAACAAACTTGTATTTGATGGTAAGTAAAATTTTATAATCTATATTTCATCACATCTTTAAACTACTACCATGGAGTTCTTGGCTTAATATCAATGCTATGTTTAGGTAAATCATATATTTTTTTGCAGAAGCAAACATCCTCTTTGATTATAAATGAGAAAAACTCATTAGTCACATATTAAATGCAGCAAAAGTGTTTGGTAGCTTGTCAGTGTAAATAAATGCCTGCCTTCAAAAGATAGATATATGTATATGTAAGGGCAAATTTAATGTCTGACACCTTGTTGCAAAAGCAACAGTCCCTAATATAACAGAAGCAAAAGAAAAAAACAAGGTTTTTCATTTCCAAGAATGCTATCCTTAGCACAATCTGCATCAAGATTTTATTCATGATGCATGTGTGCTGTGAATCTTCTAAAGGCCCATTTACTTACCCACATCTTAATGTAGTTTTAAATATCTGTTTTATCCTACATACAATCTTAACAAAAGTAGTTATGTGACCATGTCTGGTACTGATTTTTACATGTCTGGCTTTGCTATTAAATTTCAAGAAGGTTAATATTGCTTTTGTAACCCCTGTCACAAGTAACGTATTTTCCCAGTAAACATGTCATAATTTTAAAGGCTGTTCAAGAAGCAGTACTTCTGTTGAAATAGTTTTGCATTCATTTTTCTATTTTTTTAACCATAATATAGTGTATGCTTTGAAAAGAATACGCATATTTATGTAATTAACACTTTTTGTTTTTAGTAAAACCTTGCTCATTAAAAATAAGAGAGTCTTAGAAACCATACAAATGGGCAACTTCTCAGTGACAATATTTGCATTCAAATTTAATCCACCATCATGTTGGTATCTTGAAATGTATCCATAAAATGACTGAGGGAAGGATACATTCTGGTAATATTTTTCTTATTTTTTAATCTAAAATATATGTTGAAATTCAAAAGGTGCTTGCCACATGTGGTATGGCAGTATTCTACATTCTGTAATAGCTAAATGCTGTGTGAGTCTGTATAACATTACAGGGGTTCACAGGCTTTAATATGGACACAAATATTCTTTTCTGCTTCAGTCTTACTTCAAGTGGTAGGAAAAAGGCTTGGGTAAAACTAAAGATTATCTAACATCATGATTTTCAAACTATGTTCCCTTGAGCTCTCGGGCTCTCTGGGGATACTTAGGGCCACGGAGGAAGGGAGGCCAAGTAGCCTCTTACCTCTTGCCTTTATCTGCTGTGACTGTTAGAGTTCCATGTAAGATGGGATAACCATGCTGGAAGGAAGAAGTAAATATCTTATGGATAAAGAAACGTTATCCATAAGATAACCAGGGTTTACTTAATGTACCACTCCGAGTCAGTAACAATATCAATTTTTTGGCGCAATTTCTTGTGCCTTAGTCTTAAACTCACTCTACTAAACCACAATAAACTTTCCCTACACATCTACAGATCTTTTTGCATAGTCATCCTAAATAATATTACTAAAAACACACACTAAGAGATCCATAAGTCAATGTTCAAAACCAAGATACTTACTGAGAATACAGCATCCAGATATGTAATACAACTGAGTAAAGGTTGTAACCCCAAATCATGCCCTTTATTTGGCAATAACATTAAATTTTTGGTTCATTATTATAGCCCTTAGGTAAAATACTGATTCATCTATTTTTAGTAAAGTAATATTTGGGGAGTATTTTTAAACTTTTAATTGTGATTTAAAAAAACAGAACATAAAATTAACCATCTTAACTATTTTTATGTGTAAAATTCAGTACTGTTAATTGTATTCACATTTTGTGCTTAAGGGTATCGTGTACAGTGAAAGAAATTAGAACTTAAATTCAAAAGATAATTAAAGAAAGTAAAGCTGAATGAAGATGCTACTTTTCCCAAACTGTGTTTTATGGAATAGTCTTTCTATAAGATGTGCCAAGTAAAAGAGGAACATAGTCAAATAATCTTTAAAATGTAGCATGTTATATCCTGCTCTAAGAAATTTACAGTGACAATTTGGACCTGAAAAACTCTGAGAAATCATATTGTAAATATCTCTTTGAACTTTGTATAATATAGAGTATCCTAAACAATTTTTTTCATAGACTTTCCTCACCTATTTTGCATTTTAAAAATCTATCTATTCTTCAGAGCTAACGTTTTGTTAAATACGTTTTGGGAAATTCTCTATAGAACTTTTGCAGATTAAAGAAAATAAAATTAAAGAAAACATAATGTTTATGTTATTTATGTTAACTGGTTCTGTATTTACCCATCCTTTATCCTCAATTTTTTGGACAGGATATTAATAGACATCCCATTAATTCAATCACTCAACAAATATGTAGGCACAATACTAAATGCCAGGAGTATAGTAGTGAGGAAATCAATTGGGGCCCATGATCTTACAGAGCGTCAGGAAAAAAAATCACCCCAAGTGCTCTAGTGTCTAAAAAAGAAAAGGAAATAGAAGAAGCACAAGCAATTTTAGCTCTCTCTGGCACTCACATCTGGTTATTTTTGTTTTCCCTAATTCTAAAATGAGAGAAGAGGGAAAGGAAAAAAGAAAAGCAGAATATCAATCTGTTTACAATCTGTTCTTTGAATAGAGATATGCCATATTCTCCTGAGGTCTACTTATGCATCAATTAGATCTATGATAATTCTCTAATAATCCAAAGATGGGCTTCCATTGTTTATAACAAGGGAGATGGGTAGGAATGGAAAGAAAGAAAAGAAAGCAAAGGAGGAAGGAGGGAAGAACTGCCGAAAGGAAGGGAGGGAAGAGGATGGGGGGAGAAAGAAAATGCAACACAGTATTTTCTGCTCTTTCCTCCTATTGTAACTGCTTAGTTATTAATGTTACCTTCTATATAAGATAATTCTTTTTCAAGTGTAAGCTAAAGACCTTGCTTGCTCAACAACAGGCTGCATGTCATCACTGTCTTTCTAATAATTCAGGAATATCCCTCCATCAGATTCAAGCCCTACTTCTGTTAGGAAATATTTTCTTTAATTAACTCTACTAGCTCAGGCTCTGACCTCTATACTGGGGAATCTGTGTCTTCATCTGAGCACATGTCTCCTAAGCAAAGGAAAAGACAGGCCCGTGGGTTCAGCTAGTACATGATTCTCTAGAACTATCCCAGCCCAAGAATGCCTACACAAAAATGTTAGACATAGTCCTACCAAAAGATGTTCTTGAAAGGTTTAGGAAGAGCCTTGCCTTCTTACTGGATGGTTTCCTCAGGTCTGTTTTCTTGAGTAGAAGTCAATGACCTGAGGGGTAGCTCCTGTATATGCTACTTGAAAGTAAATATTGTAGATTACTGGTCTTTGATCATAGAAATTTAGGAAGAAGGAAAGGCTGCAAAATTTATAAGAGAAAAATAAAAAAGCTTACAACTAAGAGAGAAAAAAGGAAGACCTATGGTTTATTGGCTACATTTGCCATCACTGATGTGCCACAGGTGATTCTGTAAATTGGTTCTGAGCTGCATTCTCTAGGAAATCACAACTTCATTTTGTTCTTTCCCTCCAACTCCTCCCAGGAATTCCTTCAATGGAAATAATGTGAGATAATATCATTGTCAGAATACTATGAGGAAAGGACTTAGTAAAGAATTTGGGATTTTCAAGTTTAAAATTAAGAGCTGTGTTAGTCTGGTTTCTTGTTCTAGTTAGCTGGGAATCAATTTTCTAATTCATTCTCCTCTCTGTCATTTGCCTGTTGATAATATGCTAGGCCACTGCACTATTTGTCCTGTTTTATTCCTTTTAATTAACTTTTAAAAATCAATTATGATTACTTGCATGGATTTCTATTCTCTCTTCTCATCAAATTTGTTTGGCTTATTTTTTATTTACACACCACTACCCACTGCTGTGAATTAACAATAACAAAAAATCTGCACTCCTCCCTTCTACCTCTTGAACTGGAGAAACAGTTAGCTAATAAGAGGCTAAATGAGCCTTAGAGTATAGAGAAGCAGGAATCCTTAAATTATTTAAATTGAAAAATGGCTGGTTTTACAATCAGAAAAACTCAAGTGGACTGTAAGCCCTACTTGATTGTCCCCCCCTTATCTGGATGATCTTGTAATGACAGCTGGAGTTATCTACCATCAGCATCACTGTCCACAAAAGCGTCTCCTCTCTCTGCTCCACTCTGCAGCAGCCCTGGGGAGCTGGAGTTGTTTCAGGGGAGAGGGTCCTAGAGGACTGGAAACTGTATTAAAATGTAAAGCTGTCTCTAGTGACAATACAAGCTCAGTAAACAGTGACAGATCTTTAGACTAGAAAACTGAGATTTCATACAGTGCCACCAATAGCCTAGGGTCAGTGTAAAATAAAAAGCAATGTGAAATAAAGAGCAGAGTAAAATAAAGACTAAGAGCTGGAAGGAAAGGAAAATACCATGTTTCAATGTTAGCAGTGCAACAAATGCCGTGTGTCAGACCAGGCCTTGCAGATTTCTGTCTCAGGAAGCAACCCAGTCAAATGTATTGTGGGAAGTCAGGATAGTGTCTGCTTTGAAAGATTAGGGAAGTACCCCCCAAACATTCCTGATTTTCTCTCCATAAGCAAGTTTTTCTTGAGCTGTATCCATGAATTTTCTGAAACTTTTTGTTGCTAATAGTATTAGTAGTAATAAGATGGTAACAGCAATCTATCACACTTTTTGAAAGTCCTTCACTTCATCTGCCATACTGCCACAAGGAATCAAATCTTCAACATATATTTTATGTTACTTGCCCAATTTAATCGACTGCATTATAAAATAAAATCAAATTTATTTGACATTGTGTCCATTTAACTCAAAGGACTCCACATAGTATTACTCACTAATAAGTTGAGAAGCTGAAAATTAAGATGCCAAAGTATAATTAAGTCATTTGTTACAAACAAGGAAAATTAAAAACATGATTCAAGTGATTTCAATTTGAGAATGCTAAGCTTTTCAAAAATCCCTCTTTATCTTGCATTCAAATTCCTTACTAGAAAAAAAATTAAGCACAAAAGTAATAAATAATACTTTAAATAGCTCAGTACTCATAAAAATCAAAGTACTCATAAAAATCAAAGTTCCCTGTGATTTGAAAACTTTCTCAGGAGAGATTTATTATCATCACCACCATGACAACCACCTACAGCCACTTATTGAGTGCTTACCATATTTCTCCCCAGCCCTTCTTTCTCCTCCAAGCCTCATGTTTAAGCTCATTTTCCCTTCTGCTCAGGAACCCTGAAAAGCAAAAAAAAAAGCAAAAAACAACAACAACAAAGTGTTGATCTAAATTACCTAACTGACAATTTCTCTCTTTATTCAGCTAGCAAGTTCAGCTAACAAATGAAAAAGCTGAACGGAGTACCCCATTCCTTCATGTTCAGCAGAAAATATTAAAATTACTGGTCAGATCACAATTACTCAAATTATCAGAGGAACCCCCTAAGTATGTAATACTTTTGTCCTTATTTTTCCTAAAAATATTTTGTTTACATTTGACCTGTTTATATACTGATTTTTGTGATGATAAAGCCTGGTAGAGTTACTTAAGATGTTTTTTCCATTTTCAGTTCAAAGATGCCTTAAGGTGTGACCTTGTACACCAGCTTCCTTCCCCAATGTAAGAAAACAAGATCCTCTCTGTCCCCAAAAACAAGACTGGGCACTGGAACACAGAGAGGCCCCTTTGTCCAGCTCCCTCCACCACCCCCATTAATATGCACTGCTGCAAATGAGGCCCAGTGAGGAACGCTTTTGACTTAGGAGATTGGATTTTTTGCAAAACCCCAATCTTTGTTCCACAAGGACACATGTCAAATGACAGTCCCCCATAGTAATTGTAACTCCACCATGTTCTCCCATTCAGGATACTGTTCTGGTGTGCAAGTGAGTGAAAACAACGCTGTTACAAGGATAACCTTGAGTTTTCTGGAATTAATTCTTAAACCCGAAAACTTACCATTTCACGTTTCTTGTAACATATCTCAATCACAGCAGATCATGACACACACACCAAAGTCTTGTGGACAGTGGGGCTGAAAATACCCATTTAGCACAACTAACAGCCAAACAAGAAGAGCTAATAAATGAGGAGATCCTTTGATCCCTAGAGCTAACCAGAGATGCAAGAGAGCACTCTGAACTACCACTGCCTCTTAAGAAACTTTCTGTAAATGATAGGATCAAATCCTACTGCTCTGCTCCTTCCAGCCTGGTACCTTTCATACCAAGTTGGCTCAACAGCCTTAATTTTATGAGGCGGGGCAGGACAGAGGGTGTTTACATTAAACTAGATTTTAAATAACTGTGTGTGTGTGTGTGTGTGTGTGTGTGTGTGTTGCTTAGTTGCTCAGTCGTGTCTGACTCTTTTCGATCCCATGGACAGTAGCTCACTAGGCTCCTCTGTCCATAGAATTCTCCAGGCAAGAATACTGGAGTGGGTTGCCATTTACTTTTACAGCAAATAACCTTAAGATACCAAAATATTCTTAATAGTATGAAATTAATTCTATGCCCTGTGACTCAATTTCTTTTTATTAACTGCATTTTTGGCATGGGTTAACTTGGACTTTACATTGAAAAACAAAATTAATTTTGAAATTTTCAGTGCTCAAAAGTGCAATGACTTTCTGGAGAGCTTTTAAAAAGACAATTAAAATCAGACTCTCTGAGAATGGGACCAAGTCATCGGTAGTTTTTAAAGCTCCACAGATGATTCCAAGGTGTAACCAAGATTAAGACCCACTGGTCTAAGGAGGGGGAAAAGGGCAGGAGAGGGAAGTTAGTACAGGGCAATATTGAGAAACTGTGGTCATTCAATTATAATTGGTGTTATTTAGATTTGTCAACCTGATATTCTTAAAGCTGCCAATGACATTGGAGAGATGGGCCTAAGATGTTCCCCAACGGCAATCATTTGCTGTCTCCCTGTGCCTCTATCCTTGGAGCCTCATATCCCTGGGAGCCAGGGCAAAAAGAAGTGCTGATTTCTGCATAGCTGCAGAATTCTCTTAAAATAGATTCATTAAAATCTTTCTCTACTTCTTTCTCTTTAGAGGCAGGTAGAAGTAGATAGTCCTATACCTACTACAGACTTCCTCAGAATACACAGATTCAGACTAGAGTGAAAAATATATATATATATGGTATATCTATTGCAAGCAAGGTGCTAACTTAACCTGTACTACCACCTCATGAGTCAGATATTAGATGTGCCTCCATTTTACAGGTGAAGATACTGAGAAAAAGCAACATAAGAAGGCTGCTCAAGGTCATACAGCTAAAACGTGTCTAAATCTGGACTTTTTACTACTCTAAGACAGATGGAAAACTGACCAAAGGTCACCCCAGCCATTCATGGACAGCTGTCTGTGTCAAAGCAATTCTTCATTCTTTAGGTAGAGAATCAAATTAGTATGCTAATTGTGTTCTTTGCTAGTATGTGTAAGCAAGCATTATACTCACAGACATAGAAAAAAATCTTAGTATTCAGACACCATTATGGTATATTTGTCCTCTTTTGAAACATCATCACTAGTTCTCATAACCAATTTAAGTCTATTGGAGTTTCTTTGATTAAAAAAATGTTTGAAATAGCTAAGAGAACCCAGCATATGCATCTAAGCTCAAGCTTACATGGAACCTTTGAAAACAGTGTATGACTCCTTTATATAACCTTTTTTTTTTTTTTTTTTTTGATTTGTGCTTAGTCGCTCAGTCATGTTTGACTCTGCAACACCACGGACTGTAGCCTGACAGGCTCCTCTGTCCGTAGGATTTTCCAAGTAAGAATACTGGAGTCAGCTGCCATTTCCTCTTCCAAGGGGATCTTCCCGACCCAGGGATTGAACCCTAGTCTCTTGTCTCTCCTTCACTGGCAGGTGGATTCTTTACCATCATGCTAACTTTTTTTGATACTGAACTTTTAAATTTTTATTGGGGTATAGCTAACTTACAATGTTGTATTAGTTTCAGGTGTACACCAACGTGAATCAGATATACATATACAAATATCCACTGTTTTTTAAGATTCTTTTCCCATATAGGCCATTACAGAGTAGAGTTCCCCGTGCTATACCAAAGGTCCTTATTAGTTAACTATTTTATATATAGTAGTACAGTAGGCACCCAATATGCTACTGGAGATCAGTGGCACTGACTCGATGCACGTGAGTCTGAGTGAACTCCAGGAGTTGGTGATGGACAGGGAGGCCCTAGATTCATGGGGTCGCAAAGAGTCGGACACGACTGAGTGACTGAACTGAATTGAACATACATGTTAATTCCAATCTCCCAATTTATCACCCCACCACCCCAGAGTAAATGGAAATCTTGAATTCACGGTGGTAGAAGAGAAAAAAAAAAAAAAAAACATCTTGTATGGTCTCCCTGTGAAGTCCTACTTTGTGAGCATAACTGGGATTTGGCGTCAACCCCAAACAGCTGGAGCCATCTGTTTCCTATTTTGTAAACTTTTACTCAACCAGAAATCACTAGCTACCTAAAGAAACAGCCTAAGGTAAAACTTGCCCTTTATTCAAGCACTGCCTTGAGTAAATTGTGTCTACTATGTGCTAGGCACTGTTGCTCTAGCTATTTCATTTTTACCCCTTTCCCAACTTACTAGCTCTCCTGTCCCTCTTCTTCTCACACTCCCAAAGGCCTTTTCTCTGTCCTTCTACACCTCGGAGCCAAAACCTGCTCCTCAATTTTTCATTTATATGAAGGCAGAAGTACTTGATAACAGCTAACAATAATTATGATTTCCAAGGTGATGTGCATTTTCACAGTGATCAAATTCTTTATTCTAAAAGGGCAATGGTCTTCTAATTCCAAGCAATGGTTCCCTGGAGATTGATGAAGCTTGCTCTGATCTTGTCACTTCATGGCAGCCTATGGCTCTCCTGAGGTCAAGTCCATGCCTTTCCAAGTTTTTATCCCAAGTATTTGGCACAGTGACAAACATATCTGGCACTCAATAATGAAGGAAGCTCTGGCCTGAGGCAAGCAAGTTACAATAACAAGTTGCTGACACGAATGAACGAGAAGGTGCTGGGTTAGTTTTGAGCCAAAATACCATCAGGAGAGGCCAGGTAGAATAATAAGAGGAGATAACCCAGAGCCATCATTTGAACTCTCCTAGAAG
Organism: Bison bison bison; assembly: GCF_000754665.1. Classification (NCBI taxonomy): domain Eukaryota; kingdom Metazoa; phylum Chordata; class Mammalia; order Artiodactyla; family Bovidae; genus Bison; species Bison bison. Next base: position 3,251,551 of record NW_011494939.1, read on the forward strand.
CCTGTGTTAGTTTTGAGAGATTCCTGGGAGTTCCCGTTAGCTCTAGGATCTACAGATCTGGTTTTACTTAGAAGCTGTGCTACTTTTCAATTTGTTGAATGGAACTGGGATAACAAGTAACTGAATTATTTTCAAAAAATCAATACTGAGCATCTGCTATGAGCCAGGAATGCTGCTAGGCATTGCAGATACAGCAGCATAAAATCTAGCTCCTGCCCTCATAAAGCTAATATTCTACTTAAAGAGTCTGGTGTGAAAGCATTAATTACATAATTTAGTATTTAACTGGAGTCATATTCAGCACTACAAAGGAAAATTGCAGGGTGCTAAGAAAGCATATAACAGAGGGACATGATCTAATACAGAAGATGAGACAAAGCTTCTCATAAAAAAAAAAAAAAAAGTCATTTAAGCTGATTCCTGAAAGATAAGGAATTAGGAAAGGAATTAGGTGGGTAGAGTAGACATTTCTAATAAGCACCTTTACCATGTGATATACTAGATACACTAGAGCTAATCCTGAGAACTGTCTCAACTCCTTTTCTTGATGTTGTTCATGAAGTAAAACTTTTGAGACCTTTGCAACAAGTTAGCCTATTCAAGGCTCTGAATTCAGACAAAAGGAAACACTGGCATAGAAAAAGAAATCATTTCCATACAGTCAACAACTTGCTGAGGCACACACAAGTATACTGGGATCCCATCCATGACTGCTCTTCTGTGCTCTCACCTAGGTTATTAGCATGAACGCCCATTTGACTTACCCCATCAGCAGGCCAGCAGCTCAAATTCTAAAATTACCATAGACTAGACTTTCGATACGGTTCTATCCAAAAACCTTGGGCAAAAGAAAAGGAATTAGGAAAAAGGAAATGAGACAAGGCCCTGAAGACCTCAGAGAGAGTCTGATCTGTGTAAGGGGTATTTTAACCATTCCACTCACCCTTCTTTTAATACGGAGCCAATTCTTTGTAAGTTTGCAAAAAGACATTTCCAAGCTCATCATGCTATTTTATACATCACCTTTCCTTGGCCCTTGGTGCCCTTCTTCAGCTAATTAAATTCTTGTTCCTAAACTTTTACCTCTGGTATTTTATCTTCTTACCTTACTGTCCCAATCGAGATCTCCCTTTTTTGTGCTTTCACAGAAAGCTGTACTTTAATACCTCATCAGTTATAATAACTGATTTACTTATCTGACTCATCTATTTCTTGTGGGAGTAAGTTCCTTAAGGGCAAAGCTCATTTTTAATCATTTTTGTATCCCTAGTTTCTAGCAGAGTACTACTTTAAAAATCCACTGAATGAATTAATGCTCACGTATGATACTTTTCTTAGCCTCTAGACAGACACGGAGGTTTAGATTTTATATATCTAGTAAATGGACACGGAAGCCTGGCGTGCTGCAGTCCATGGGGTCTCAAAGAGTCGGACACGACTGAGTGACTGTGAAATGAACTGAACTATCTAGTAAGTAAGTCTTGTTTTGTACATAGGAAATTTTTTGACTCATACCAGCCTGAAATTCTCCATTTAAAGATAAGTCTGCTGTGATTATCTTAACAAGGCTGTTGCTCTATAGTCTTCCTTTGAAAACATCTTAAGAACTAAGTAGACCAGTATACATGGCCCCACTGACTAATAGATCAGTCAAAAACATGATTAGTTTTGATGTTCAACACTGAATAAGATTCAACCATATGCATGCTGCTGCTGCTGCTGCGTCACTTCAGTCGTGTCCGACTCTGTGTGACCCCATAGACAGCAGCCACCAGGCTCCTCCATCCATGGGATTTTCCAGGCAAAGTACTGGAGTGGGGTGCCACTGCCTTCTCCGAACCATATGCATAAGTCTGATCTTTTAGATAGTGCATTTTAAATAACTTCCATGTTTCATATTCCAAGCTAGAAGCAAGGGAAGAATAAACTATGCCTAGCAAGATACTTATCAAGTAGTAAGTACTTAAATATTTAATGAGAAAAAGAAAAGATATTAATAAAGGAATAACTAGGTACAAGTATAAATATAGCACAATCCACAGGAATCAAGTTATAAGTTAGAATAAGAAACTTATCATTGTCCAAAATGACTAAGCCATCAAACATAAAAAAATAAAAGCTATTGGAGAGTCACATGGAATCAAAATAGAATCAAAACATCATTCAAATATTGAAAAAGAGTATGTCTGAAAAAAAAAAATACTAACCTGGAGGAGGCAAAATTTGGTAAATGAGGACAATATATTATAAACTCTAAAGAAATCCCCATACCACCCAATCTTTCTTCTCACACCCATCCTCCTCCCCATCCACCCCAACACGCACAATCACCATCCTCAGGTACACACATCATGGTTGTCTTGTCTATCTTCTCTTCCTAAAATAACTTTGATCTGCAAAAGAGGAAGTCAGAGATGATAGCAGGATAAAAGAAAGTTTCCTCCAGCTAAAATTCTCCTCTTCCAGTTCTGCCTATTATTCTTCAAGAAAATGTGAAAGTAAAAGTTGCTCAGTCATGTCCAACTCTTTGTGACTCCATGGACTATAGTCCATGGAATTCTCCAAGCCAGAATACTGGAGTGGGTAGCCATTCCCTTCTCCAGGAGGATCTTCCCAACCCAGGGATCGAACCCAGGTGTCCCACATTGCAGGCAGATTCTTTACTAGCTGAAGCCTTTACCACCAGGGAAGCCGAAGAATACTGGAGTGGGTAGCCTATTCCTTCTCCAGTGGATCTTCCTGACCCAGGAATCAAACTGGGGCCTCCTGCATTGCAGGCAGATTCTTTACCAACTGAGCCACTAGGGAAGCACCATTATTCTTCAAAGACTGGCATAATTGCCACCTCTTCTATGAAAACCTTTTTTGATCTACTATATAGCCCCCTAACTAATTGCCTCCTTCCTCTGCACTATCACCACAAGTTACCTCTTCCCCTCTTTTGCAATTATTTTATTAAAATCTTTTATTGCAGTTGCTTCCATCTGTCCTTCCTCTAGGACAGCAGCTTTGAAAGAGGTGCTGGGTCTCATTTACCTTTATATTCTGTTCTCCCTCCCTCTGTTCTTCATCCCTAACCCAGAATCTGGCAAAAAGTAGGAACTCAGAAAATGTTGTATGGAAAGGAAGAAAAAAGAAAAAAAGGAAGTTTATTTCTGATGAAAAAAGCCATTTGTCTTTCTTCAAAATATTTTGTCTTTTCAAATTCAGGGGCAGCCTTTTATTCCCGAGGTGTTAGGGCATGTGCCCTTAAACACCTTACTTTGGCAAAGAGCCCAAATTCCATTTCCAACCAGCTGAGTCATTTTCAGTTTCTTTGTAGTTCATTCATGCTTTCCGCCTTCATTGACACATTAACATTTCATGGTGAGTGGGTCCTGTTCAGCTGGCAGCCCCTCAGCCCTACACCTCTAAGCTGTACTCACTTCACTAGTTCCCAATTGCCTGCCTCTTGGGAAGCTCTCTGTCATCAGCATCATCTAGCTGGCAGAGTTGTCTGTCTGCTGTTGTCACACCTAAGTTATGATACTGAACAACATGAAGCAAACTCGGAGACTGAGAGACCTCTGTTAGAGGCTATTTTCTCTCATATGTTTTTTTCAAAAGCACCTAGTTTAAGAAAATAAGAGAAATACAAATAATTAAAGAACTGGATAGGTCTAATATCAGCTTAATTTGGTATCTTGTTAAAACCTCTCATGTTTATTCTTCTCAAATACCTATACTCTGTACCTCCATGTCGTCTGCAACAGGGACACTCAGTGAGTTTCTAGCTTGATCTTATTTTGTAGGTAATGAATTTAATATCTTAACCTCAAAAACAGTAATACTCCATGAACAAATTTAGTAACTAAAAATCTAGCATCTCTAAAGCATGGCATACAAAGGTTTCTGCTCATTGACTTCCAAAAGGAAATCATACATGCATACACATATAAATATCTGTTACAAGGTTAGCATTTCAGGATTGACTTTCATGCCTTAGGCCCTTAGTAGGTGTTCAATAACTCCCCACAGAGACACTGATTCGTTTTAGTAGCTTCCCGTTATTTCCAAAGAAACAGTATTTTCCAGACTTTTCTGATCAACAAATGAAATGTACATTTTTTTAAAAGCTGTAGAAATAGAATAATTCATATTGCAAGGTTATTTATTACCAGCCAGACCCTCATCTTGCTCTACGGGTCTCTGATAATCACCTATTTCAGAAGCCATTAGCCTTCTGTGTGTTGTTAAGCACTCTTCACTGTAACGTGTCTATGCCTTTGTATTCTAGGGGGAGGAATGGTGTGTACTGAAGTAACAGACCTCTGTTGACCAAGTAAGAAAGTCCTTGATACACAAATAGTACATTAAACTGCTTTTATTTGTTATTGTTGAAATTAAACAGTTTGTGGAATCCCTGCCCAAGTATGGGAACTTACAAAACCTTTGAGACTATGTACATTAATTCAAATTTTTAATGTTACTCAAACACAGACTTATAAGGAAAATGCACATTGAAAGGATGTAACAGTCAAAGCTTAGGCACTTATAGGAGGACAGCAGGAGCTGGATTTAACAATGATTTTAGAACCACTGTTTTTTAAAAAGGAGGCGAAATATTGCTTTTACTGTTTTCAGATAATAATGACTGTTGTTGCAAATTATAAAATTTAATTAGCTATATAAATGCCAGAGGAACAAATAGTGTGCTATTGTCTTGATATCTTTCCAGAAATTAGTCTTTTAAAATAAATTTGCCATATTAATCATCTAAAAATATTTTTGATCACTGAATTAATAGTTTGCAGCCTGTTTTCAGGTACTCATTGCCATAGGTGATTGCTTCTTAATTACTACATGGGTTCTTTCTATTCACTCATATTAATTCATGTTTTCTGGCACAGTCCCAAAAGGCAGCCTTGCCCTATATCTTCTAATTACTTCTATAATTGAATTTGCCCACTTTTTCTAACCTATTTTTTAAACTGACTGTGTTTGTTCATGGTTTATTGTGTCTTTTTTGTGTCAGTTCTCTGGAAGCAGAATGTACATTGATTCTTTCCTCGTTTCTCATTAATTTTCAAGAGCTTTGCTGCATGTCTGTTTTTTCAGTCTGTCAGACCTATTGCTGAACCAAAAAAATAAAAAGACTCTTATTATTAAAGGTTAGGTAAAATAGACTGAAGTTAATTAATTCATTAGTAACTCTGAGCCAATTACTGAAGCCTTCTCTTATTTATATACTTGTTAACAAGACAGAAATGAGAAAGGCCAATTACAGGCACATGTCCTTCAGAAGTTCAGCAAACCCAGAGCTTATGCATTTATCAATAGTCATCCAAAAAATATTCAGTTAATCTATTATATATGTGAAATTACATTAAAAAATTTTTGACTAACATTCTATTCCATTCTGTTGATAAATTCTAACATGTTTTTGCCCCCATCCAGATATCTTTAATCTGTCTAAATTCTTCGAAAATTATCTCAGTGTATTACTTAGCCTTACAGCAATTACAAAAATAGAAAAAAAATATTTTCTGGTTTGCAGCATTTTCTTCTTTATAAGCTTTTAACTGATAAAAGCTCAAATAACTGATTAGCAGATTCAGTATACTAGAACTCTTTAAATATATTCCACTTGATTTTTATTATGTCAGAACTTTACAACATGCAGAAAGGCAGTTTTTCCCAGATTTTTCCTGGTGACCAGTATAAAAAAATTTAACTTGTTCATCCATACAAACTACCTTCACAGTACATACTATAACCATTACTTCCCCTTCCTTACCTCAGAAATATTTTAATTTAAATGGATTTAGGAGGGAAGGGGGGTGATCAGTGATTGATTAGTTTTTTTATACATTTATATTCTCTTTATAGGTTTGTGTCACCATGGGACCAACAAATCAACAGAATGAATTGACATTAATGTCTCAATAAACTGACTGGTTGTTTGGTGGAATTAAAACTTGAGGCTTTTTTTTTCCTCAGTTTTTTCTTACTTTTGAAATATTGTATAGACATAGTTTTCCATAGTCAAGTGATGCCAGGGTTACTGCTCCCTTAGTTTTCCCACAGTTCCAAATGTATTCAAACTTAATCGATTATTTGATAACATGGTAAGAACAGTCACAGTATTACAAAATAAGAAAGAATCTCAGCAGATGGTTAGTTCAGGTCTTCTATTCTTAGAAGACCAAAGAATAAAATTTTATAAAAGGTAGTATGCCTTTCTTGATACTTTCTACATCTGAAGTTAATACTTTCTTGCCTCTAAATTTTCCTATCCTCTTATTTATAACCATTTTATGAAGTTTTTCACTTTTTATGGTGCATTATAATAACGTGTATCTTTTTTTCTGCTGAATTGTTACTTAATTGAGGAAGAAACTGTGTTTTATGCATTTTGTAGTCCTAACACTTAGCACAATGCCTGGCAAATAGTAGGCCTTCAATAAATACATACCAACAGAATTAGGAATGAGGAGTCCATAATCTCCTTTTAATGTGTTCGTTGTCTAACCTCCCTCACTGTCTGAGCTAAAGAGTCTCCTGCTTGAAATCAATTAGTGTATCTTGGTTTTATGTGGTAACTACAGTAAATGGATAACAAATGTTCCATTATTAATTCAGTATGTAAGCGTCTTTGCTCAAGATTAAAAATCTATAGTAATTTTTCCTCAGATGAACTGTTTCTCATTCCTTTAATTACTATCTGACTAATTTTTTATGACTTTACCGGCCTCGAGTTTGTTACTTTGGGCCAAGACCACACAGGCCCTTGTTAACACTCTTCCCAATTCCATGTGCGGTGTGGTCACGGTATCTTCATCAACACCTATGTGGAACAGAAATTAGATTTCCCAGATTCCTTTACCTTCTTCTACCCATAAGTTCTCCAAACCCCTGCGGCAGTGACTGGTTTTCCTTCTGTTGCTTTTTTTAAATATTGTCCTTGCCTCTCTTTTCTTTTTACCCTTTCTTCCTTCCTTCGTCTCTTTCCCTGACCTCCCTCCTTTTCTTTCCTATTTTTTTTAATAAGGTATCTCATTGCTCTATCTCCTAGTAACAGCATTTTTTATGTTTATGATGATTTTCCAGTGTATGAGCTCTTTTCACAGGTATCACCTTATTTAATTCCTACAGGCTATTATGCAGATAAGGAAACTAAAATTCAAAGAGGTGAAGGGACTTGCTCAAGGCCACACAGCTAGTTAGAACTTCGGGTTTTAAATTCCTGATTTGTCTGCCAGTGAGTACAAAATCCTGAAGGCCCCTTTCCTTAGATAGTTCTTTATGTGAGGAAACTATCAAACAATTGGATTTGCAGCCAACTAAATGATTTTTCCAGTAATTATACAGATCACTCTAAGGGGAAAAAATGTCACCTAGTAGTTTAGGGGGCGTATATCATGTGAAAACGCATATTCTGACTCAGTAGGTCTGCATTTCTAATGAGTTGTCAGGTGGTCTGGGGGCCGAGACTTCAGTCCACGGACCTCACTTGAAGTAGTTAGTCTAGTGACAGAGTGAGGCTCTGGAGTTGGAGGGACTTGATTCAAGTCCTGGCTTTTCTATTTACTGTAATCTGGGGCAAGCTACTTAGTCCCTCTGACCCTCAATTTCTTCATCCTTAAATGAGGATAGTAATATGTATCTTGCTGAAAGCCAAGGGAACTGACTTTCAATGAACTGGCCTGCTTCCTCTCCATACTACCACCTGATCAATCTTCCTAAGGTCTCCCTCTACTCAGACACTTCCCAGGGAGCCTCACCGCCTGGTGAATTACATACAAACTTCTCCCCTCGAGGCTCAAACCTTCAAAAATATTATAGCCAAAGTTGCCTTTCTAATTTTATCCCTCCTTACTTCTTACTCACACCTTGTATGTCACCAACACATTAGATTTCTATTTTTTCTTCTTGATTCAATTTTGTTCCACTCAGCCTTCATCACATCTCTTTCATTCTTCCTTTTAGTCCCTTTTCCCATCCAGGCTCTTAATGGGAGTGCTTTCCTGCTCTCCATCTCCTCTCATTCCTAACTCCCACACAGAGCTAGATAGGCATGTCTGGATCTGAATTCTTCTAACACTCTGTTTATATCTTGGTTGGTTGGTTTTGTATCCTTTCTTATATCTTAGTTATTTCTACAATTATATCATATCCTATTAGACTCTAAGTTCCTTGAGGATGGGATCCAGTATTGTCCAGACATCAAGGAACATAACTTTGGGGTGCACAGAGCTGGGTGCATATCTCATGAGGCTCCACCATTTACCAGAATAAGTCTCCTAACCTGTCTTAGCTCCATTTTTCTCATCTTTATTTTTGTTTTCTCATCTTTAAAGTATGTGCCAATAATTACCAAACTTGCAGAGTTACCGGGGAGAAATGCTGTATGTATAAAATACCTCACACAGTATCCAGCACATAATAAGAGCTCATGTCAGTGAAACTGAATAGATTAGAACTGACCATGTAATCCCAACAGAACTCAGACATTTATCCTAGCGTAAGAACAACTGGACCCAAGCCCAGGCTTCCAATCTGTGTGAACATTTTAACATTTTCTTTTCTGGCTATGTTTATGTAAGTGTTAAGTCTTATCAGAATGTTCCATATTCAGCCTTCTTCGAATGAAACTACATTTGTTGATCTAGCACCCAGTGAGTATAGTTTAAAGTGATATTAGAAGGCAACACAGTATAGTTAAAAAAAAGTATATGGTTTCTAGTTAAACCTGAGTTTGAATCTAAACTGCTACTCTTCCAACTTTCTAATCTCTCAGAACTATAACAATCTCAGAAGTTGGATCTAGGATGTTTTCACTTTCTTCTTTGTATTTGTCTATATTTTCAGATTTTTAAAATAAAATGCATATTATTTCTATAGCCTAGATACATTATTATTACCATGAGTGACAGCAATAACTTTGAATGTTCCAAATCTCACTTTTGTAAATTACATTTATACTTATATTTTTACGTGTGTGTGTGTGTGTGTGTGTGTGTATATATATATATATATTTTTTTTTTTTTGCTTCACTGTTCAGGGCCTTTGTGAATTTAAATGTTTTACTTATTTCAGTAATTGCTAAGGAGTAGTACATTCTTTTCATAATCTTATAAACTAATTTTAAAAACAATTAAATCTATCAATAAACTATATTGCCATTCAGTTTAGGATTTGGGGGAGGACAAATAATATTACATTTTGTCAGTGCAACCAGATTTCATTCAATACCTGGATATAATATGAGAGACAGAAATCAAGTTCGATCTAAACTTGAAGGCAGTCAAACAAATAGACTCACAGACATATAGAGGACAGATCTGTAGTTCTTAAAGGCCAGAGAGGGATGAACTGGGAGTTTGGGACTAGTAGATGCAAACTATTACATGGAGAATGGATAAACAGCAAGGTCTCACTATACAGTACAGGCAACTATTCAATATCTTGTGATAAACCATAATGGAAAAAAAGAATGCATATATGTGTAACTGAGTCACTTGCTGTACAGCAGAAATTAAACAATACTAAAAATCAACTATACCTAGATAAAATAAATTTTAAAAATAAATAAATTTAAGACAGTCAACGCCAAAGTCACAGCCACAGTCAGTATGCTGTTTTGTTAATGTGAGTAAAGATGGCTTAAAAAAAAAAAAAATAGAACATGGGGCAAACCTTGTTTTAATCATGGAGTATATGGAAAGAGAATTAAATGTCTATATTAAAACCTATTCTTTCAGACCACCAATAACATTTTCCCTCGGCCTCAAGAGACACTCACAAAACAATGGCCCACAGTGCTTTTAGGACAAGAACTGCAGTTGTGTACTGTGCGTGCATAGTCCTACGCAGGAGGAAGGCAATGTTTAAAGCTGCTGTCGCCTCCTGGAAAAAAAAAAAAGAAAACTGGGACTCTGAGTCAAGTACGTATGCATTTTCTGTTTTTCTGTCCTGTGGGTCTTTATTGCTAAAAATATTTTTATGAAGTTGTTCTGTGCTTCTTTAAGCTTCGTGTGGTCTTGTTTGCTTGTTCTCAAATCTCAAACCACGACATAGTTATGAAACATCTTGAGTTATTAAAAGTAGAGAAAACTGTACTTTGTGAACTGAACAGCAGGCCAAGCAATGGCTTCATAAAGTAAAATCTTATATGAAAAAATGTTCTTTTTTCATTATAAGCTAAAAGGATGACAAACTGAGACATACTCCATCAAACAGTTAAGAGCATGGGCTTCAATTTAGACCCACCTGAATGTGAGCCCTGGGTCTACTGCTGGCTAACCATGTGATCTCTGACAACTTAACCTCATTAAGTCTATCTCCTCTTCTGTAGTGTGGGGAGTATATCATAATCCTCAGAGTTAAGGCGCATATTCTTTCACATTTTAACATCTCTGATATAAGAATGCATCTTAAAACTGATGATATGTCTTGGTTTAAATAGTAAAGCTTTTTTCTTACTAGTAAATAAATTGTGGAATTTATAATCTATGACATGTGAGATTTGGTTAAATAATATATACTTTATGGAGTTGTTCTGAGATAGAAGTAAAATAATGATATAAAACCTAGACCCTGACCCATAGAAAACTCTAAGTAATATCTATTAATGTTGTTCAGTATGGTTTTTCATAAACTCTGGCATTACCCTGTCCTTTTAATCATAATTTTTGTCTGCCAAAACTGGAAGTTCTTTTCAAAATCCTTATGCTGGAATAGTCTACCTACTGAATTGTTCATTAAATTTCCTCTAATTTCTCTGGCAGCAAGATATTGACCCTAAGGGCATAAGTCTGAAACATGATCAAAATAAAGGTTTGGGCAAGTCCACACTGATTTGTCAGATTAAGCTCTCTGCAGACAAAAAGAGGAGTAAACAGTGAGCATGCCTCACCAGTGCCCGGCCCATAGGTAGCATTACCACAGTGTTGTTGAGAGGCAGCAGTGTGCATAGCGTGGTGAAGGACCACAGATTCTGAACTGGACTGGCTGAGTTCAAATTTTGGCTCTTCCCTTTACAAGCTGTGCAACATTGGAGAAGTTACTCAACCTCTCTCTGGCCTCCATTTCTTCCTGGGGTTATTGTGAAAATTAAATGAGAGCTGTCTATGTCTAGAGAGGATGCTTTGTAAGTTTGCTATTATTGAAAATACACCCTTCTGTGTTTAAGTTCCTTTTAAAAAGGTCTGAGTTTTCTTTCTTTTAAAAAAAAAAATCTGTTTTTTTGGAGCCGGGGGGCTGTGCTGGATCTTCCCTGTTCTGTGCAGGCTTTCTCTAGTTAGAGTGAGCATGGGCTGCTCTTTGTTGCAGTACACAAGATTCTCTTGCTGTGGAGCACAGGCTCTAGCACCAGGGCTTCAGTAGTTGTGGCGTGTGGGCACAGCAGTTGTGGCGTAGGGGCTTAGTTGACCCGTGGTGCACGGGATCTTCTGGGACCAGGAATCAAACCCCTGTCTCCTGCACTGGCAGGCAGATTCTTACCCACTGGACCACCAGGGAACTCTCAGGTCTGAGTTTTCTGATACTAAAAGGGAATATTCTAATCAATTTACTGTTCAAGAAAGTAACTGTTATAATTCTATTAGAGGTTTGTATATATGTTTATATGTTACATAAAACCTATAATACACAAACAGTGCCTTTGAGGTATTTTTAATTATGTGGCCCAACTGATAAAACTAATCTACTTATGAGTAAATACATGACTAAAAAAAAAATAAAAAAAGTTTGAGGTTCTTCCAACAGCCTCTGGAGTATCTGTATAATATCTCATTGTGGCTTAAAATTCACTATGATTCAGGTCAGCCTGTAACCACTATGTTTAAGAATTTTAAAATGGATGGCCTTCTTCCAACATTTGTTCACTTGTAACCCATATTATTCTAACTTTTTACAGTTGTGAACATGACTATTATGCCTAGAACAATTATGGCCATCAAATGTGTATCTCTAAGCACTGAGACTGGGCATGGCTTGTAACTTACTGTTCACACCTTTAAATATAGAGAATCAACTCTGAAATGAAATAATGCTTACCAATAGTCATTTTTTGAGTGGTAATTATGTGTTAATTCACTCAAATAATTGTAATCAATATTATTTTTTCAAAAGCAAAGCACATTTTTAGCTTTTATCTTTCTCTTCATTCAAATTTTGTTCACTCTCTAATGTCTATCATTAGTGCCAATATCAAGACACTACAGCACAGTGTGTTAGAATGTTGGGGTCCCAACAACTTGCTCTAAAACCCAGTTTGTCACTCAACTAAGCCCCAAAATCTTCAATAAGATTTATTCTTGTTCATGTCATAAGTCTGATAAGAGATGATAATTCCTTTATCCTGTACCTCTGCTATCCTGGTAGGGAAAGCAGAACCTAGAGACAATCGGTCCTGGAAATGACTTACGTCACTTCCATCCAGATGCATCAGCTAAAAAACAATCACACAACCCGAACTGAATTACAAGACGGCCTGGTAAATACTACTTGCCCAGTTAGAAAAAATAGTGTGGTTCCCTGGTGGCTCAGCGGTAAAGAACCTCAGTGCCAATGCAGGACACGTGGTTTCGATCCCTGGGTTGGGAAGATCCCCTGGAGGATGAAATGGCAACCTACTTCAGTATTCTTGCTGGGAAAATCCCATGGACAGAGGACCCTGGCGGGCTACAGTCCATGGGGTCACAAAGAGTCAGACATGACTGAGCATGCAGAAATAGCCTTTTCTCTACCACAGCCACTTACAAACTGTATTACTTTAAGCAAGTTACTTAAATTCTCAGAGCGTATTTTCTCACTGGCAAAGTGGCAGTAATAATATCTATCTTGCAAAGCTGCTATGAGGATAAGTGAGGAAAGGAACATAAAGCACATGGCATATGATAAGTAATCTATAAAACTGTTATGTTTTAGTACTAATAATAGTTTCTCCCTAAAACACATACATGCATAGAACCAAAGCCACTAGAAACCCAAGTGCTTTGGTCCTCACCAGTTTAGCTCTCTACTGAGCCTCTAGCTCCCACCCAGCCTGCCGGGAGTGCAGGACTCAAGATAGCTGAGACTCTTGGCCATGGGGCTGATATCAGTTATAAGGGTCATACTACAGGAGCAAGACTGAGGAGAAACCAAAGCCAGGGCAGGATACTGAAAATGGCTGTATGTTCTCCAGGAGAAGACTTGGAGGGGAAGACTTTACGGGAACAAATTAAAGGGGTAGAGGACCGACAGCAGAACTCACCAGTTGTGTGAACTTATGCTCAAAGTTGACCCCAATATGTATAGCTGATTCACTTTGCTGTACAGCAGACACTAACACAACATTGTAAAGCAACTGTGTGTGTGTGTGTGTGTGTGTGTCCTCAGTCATGTCTGATTCTTTGCAGCACTATGGACTGTAGCCCGCCAGGCTCTTCTGTCCATGGAATTTTCCAGGCAAGAATACTGGAGGGGGTTGCCCTTTCCTCCCCCAGGGGATCTTCTCATCCCAGGGATCCAACCAGAGTCTCATGTGTCTCCTGCATTGGCAGGAGGATTCTTTACCACTGTGCATCTTACTCCAATTTAAAACAAAAAGTTTCAGTTACATAAGAAAAAATTAGTTTCTGTCAAGACAGATAGGGGAGGGAAGGACTAGGAGTTTGGGATTAATAGATGCAAACAACAAGATCTTACTGTATACACAGTGAACTATATTCAATATCCTTTGATAAACCATAATAGAAAAGGATATGAGAAAGAATATATATATATATATATAAAACTGTGTCCCTTTGCTGTATAGCAGAAATTAAATACAACATTGTAAATCAATTATACTTCAATAAAATTATAACAACAAAAAACACAAAGTGGACCCCAAGTCCCAAGACGGCAGCTACAAGAAAGGGGGAAAAAAAATGAACACGTACTGAATACTTACAACGTAGCAGGCATCATGCTGGGACCTTTACACAAGTGACCTCATTTAATTCTCACGAAGATCCTTAGGTAAGAATCACAAACCCCTGTTTCCAGTATTGTCAAAGTAACTCACCCAAGTTTACATAGCTAGTAAGTTAGCATTGGGTCTTCAAAATCCTAATGTAGTGCTCTTTGTACTACACCACCACTTTACATCTCCCAGTGATACTAAATTGTGCTGAGGACCAGTCGATCCCAGAAAGTAGACAGGAAGTTTGTCCTGCTCAGTGGAGCAGGAAGTATACCCATTAACCTCCTCAAGTAATCCCCTCTACCCCTACTTCTCACATGACCAAAATAGCTTAGAGTACAACAGTACACCCTGCCAAAGACATACAAATATATCCCTATCTGCTTGCTAGTATCTGAAATTTATTTCACTGAGAGAGGTAATTAGCGTGTGGATGGGTTTCCATTAACATGTATGTGATATCATTTCTTTTGTGGGGGCACGTGGAAGGTGGAATCATTTTATGAACAGAGCAAGGATTTGGATGGAGAATATGGATTAAACCAAGGCCCCAGTTCCATTTTCACCAGAAAATGGCTCAGAAGAACTTCTGAGTCCTCTGTAGCCATGTAAGTCTAGAATATGGTGGGAATTAATCCCATAGAACAGTCTCACAGAATGAACCCTGAGTACCATGCCATGAAGTGCCCTCAGTGTATCCAAACATATTCAGAAAAACCAAGGGATTTGGGGCTTGGCATCTTACAGGAACAATATAAAGGCAGAATACATTCGCAGCAGAACTGAAATGAATATAAGACCAGGTTTTTCCAATCTATCAAATTTACTTGGAATTGTGAGCAGCATAAACTCTAAAAGTTCTAGCCTCTGCATCTATTTTTAACACATGCTAGGATTCTACCTACTCATTTGGGCAAGTATAAGAAAGAGTACATAAGATGCTCAACATCGCTAAGATTAGAGAAATGCAAATCAAAACTACAGTGACTTACGAACTCATGCCATCAGAATGGCCATCATTAAAAGTCTACAAATAAATGCTGGAGAGTGTGTGGAGAAAAAGGATCCCCTCCTACTCTGTTGGTGGGAATGTAAGTTGGTGTAGCCACTGTGGAAAACAGTTATGGAGGTTCCTCAGAAAACTGAAATAAGAATTACCATGTGATCCAGCAATGCTACTCCCTGGCATATATCCAGACAAAACTATAATTCAAAAAAGTACATGTACCCCTATGTTCATAGCAGCACTATTCATGATAGTCAAGGCATGGAAACAACCTAACGTTCATCAACAGACAAATGGATAAAGAAGCAGTGGTACAGATATTCAATGGAATGCTACTCAGCCATAAAAAAAGAAAAAAGGAATGTCCTTTGCAGCAACATGGATGCAGCTAGAGCTTATTATACTAAGTGAAGTAAGTCAGATACCATCTGATATCACTTAAATGTGAAATCTAAAATATGGCACAAAGGAACATATCTATTAAACAGAAACACGGTCACAGACATAGGGAACAGACTTGTGGTTGCCAAGGGGGAGGGGTTCAGGGAAGGATGGAGTGGGAGGTTGAGGTTAGCAAATATAAGCCATTATATACAGAATAGATAAATAAGGTCCTGTCATATAGCACAGAGAACTATATTCAATATCCTATGATAAACCATAATGGAAAAGAATATTAAAAGAAGAATTTATACACATATATGTATAACTGACTCACTGCTGTACAGCAAAAATTGGCATGCTGCTGCTGCTAAGTCGCTTCAGTCATGTCCGACTCTGTGCGACCCCAGAGACGGCAGCCCACCAGGCTCCCCCGTCCCTGGGATTCTCCAGGCAAGAACACTGGAGTGGGTTGCCATTTCCTTCTCCAATGCATGAAAGTGAAAAGTGAAAGTGAAGTCGCTCAGTCGTGTCTGACTCTTAGCGACCCCATGGACTGCAGCCCACCAGGCTCCTCCGTCCATTGGATTTTCCAGGCAAGTGTACTGGAGTGGGGTGCCATAACACTGTAAATCAATTTTAATTAAAAAAAATAATAATAAGAAGGAAACAATCCATAGAGCAGGACAAAAATACTAAAAATAACTATATTTTAAGTTCAAAAAAAGAAATAGTTCATGACCCAAGATGCCTCTCTTACTTGCAGTATATTTTGGGACTCCTCTGTCATTTCTATGAAATGGTATCTTCCTTACTATTACTTTTCGTGGATACTGTAACACTCAGAACAGGATTTCCATAATATACATCGTACTGAGATGCAATTCAGTGTAGTGGTTAGTGGTTCTGTTTGTACAGGTTTGTACAGGTTTCGTCATGTACAAGCTGTCCAAGTTTGGGCAAGATTTTCCTGTGTGCCTCAGTTTCCTCATCTGTCAAATCTAGAGATTAATAGTGCTACTTCGTAAGTTTGTTTCAAGGATTAAATAATATATGTAAAACAATTAGAAAAGTTACTGACACAAAGTAAAATCCAAATTCTCTAACAAGGACCTCAAGGATGACGGAAAGAAACTGGCAAAGAGAAGATTCAAGATCTAAATACTTTTATGTCATGCAAAAGAATGGAGACAAGCCAGCATAAAGTGGCTAAAATTTGTCTCATTGGTCCATGTCTCAACAGTTCAGAAACAAAGGCCAGTGCTTCTGAAATTTTAATGTGCTTATGAATCACCTGGAGATCTTGTTAAAACGAGGATCTGTTAAGATTCTGCATTTCTAACTGGCTTCCAGGTGGCACTGATGCTGCTGGTCTGCAGAGCTCACTTGCAGGAAACCAGTGTCAAGAGAACACCTATTCTAACCGCCACAGAGGCTCTTTCTCCAGAACAAGAAAATTCTCCAGGGATCTTCCTTTAACTCAGTCTCTTTTGTCACTTTGGTCATGGATCAATAAAATGTTGGAAAATAAGTATTGATTCAGAGGAAAATGGCACAGATACTATATCTTGAATTACATAAAATATTTTTAATCCTTAAGCATGTGATGATTTTTTACCCTTGGGATCCAAAACTGGTTTCTCTCTTCTGCTCATCAATTATAAACTAAAAGACTGAGACCTTTTTTGAGGTAGGCAAAAATGTCTCCATCTGTTTTCCAAATAGGGATGGGATTAGCAAAACTAAGCATTCTCTTGCCAAATGGTGACCTTCGCCAAGTAACCAGTTCTTTAATTCTAACCTCACGCGCATTTCAAGGGAAATGTAAGCCACATGTTTGTGTTCCACTAATATATAAAGCATTGACATTTCTCATAAAAAGAGTTCTGATTGTTTAGGAGCTTCAAACTACTAGACACTGTTTTGCTAAGACCAAAGTTGGGCCTTGGCAAAGAGCTAAATTGAACAGCATTCAGATCTGAAAAGCCTAAATCCAGTCAAATGACTGTTTTGACCTTGCCGTTTTTGACCTCACAGATTCAGATTAAATTAATTTTTAATCATTTAGCCATTTTTTTTCACTATTATCTATTCACACTTCTTCATAGAAAGCTACAGTATGCAGAGACTTGAACTTGTGAGTGTATATGTATTTTAAAACATGCCTGCAAGCAAAATCAACAAGCATCGTGTCTAAACTTTTCTGAAGCCAGAAAAAAGACCTCAGGAAAAATGATCCATAACCCACCATCAAATCATGCTCGAGCTTAGCTGTGACTGACTCTTTGTGACCCCATGGATTGTAGCCTGCGAGGCTACTCTGTCCATGGGATTTCCCAGGAAAGGATACTGGAGTGGGTTGCTGTTTCCTTTTCCAGGGTATCTTCCCGACTTAGGGATCAAACCTACATCTCCTGCATTGGCAGGAGTTTTCTTTACTGCTGAGCCACCAGGGCAACCCAATCATTAAGTCACTTATGACTAGTTCTTACTTCTAATTCCACCAAGATTAAGCCAGAGCCCTACAGCAGAAGTGGCAAACTTTTTCTGTAAAAAGCCATTACTTAATACTATAGGCTTTGTGAGTTATACAATATATTGGTTTGCGAGAGCAACTCTAGCAAAGGACTCCACACTGGGTGGCTTAAACAACAGGAAGTAGTGCCTCACAATTGTGGAGGTTAGAAGTTAAGAAGAAGGTGTCAGTAGGGCCGGTTCCTTCTGATGGCTGCAAGCCATCCGTCTCACGTCTTACCTAACCCTGGTGGTTTGCAGGCAATCCTTAGCATTCCTTGGCTGCATCACCCTCATCTCTGTTGTCAGCTTCACATGGTGCTTTTCCTGTGTACATGCTTGTGTCCAAATTTCTCGTTTTTATAAGGATACCAGTCATATTGGATCAGGGTCACATTCTCCTCCAATATGACTTCATCCTAACCTAACTGATTAAATATGCAATAACCCTATTTCCCCAAATAAGATCATATTCAGAAATACTGGGGTCAGGACTTCAACAAATGGAGCTGGTGGGGAGGGAAGCACACATTTCAACCTATAACATAGAGTATCTGTCCCAACTACTCAACTCAGCTCTTGTAATACAAAATCAGTCACAGAAAATTCAGTTTAAAAATGGGTATGGCTGTGTTATAAGGAAGTTTCACTTAGGAAAACAGGCAGCAGGCAGGCAGGCAATAGTTAGATGAACCTAGTCTTAGAGCATTTCTGATCCTTTCTGAATATGAGAGAAACCAGGAAGAGATTTGGCACTTGGCAGGAAAAGAGAAGAAAAAACTTCTCAAGCTTGGAGAAAATCTACTTTATATTTTATATTCTAGTCACAGTGTTTTACATTAGACTTAATATTTTATGTTTGTATTCTGATAGAACCTGAGTTAGTATACATAGTTTCAATTAAGCAAACTGATACAAATTTTATGAAGATGACTCTCAGTTCAGTTCAGTACCAAAATGACAAAAAATAGACCTTTCCATTTAATATTATGCTGCATGCTTTGTTTTCAGTATAATTTGTCCAAAAACATTATAATTATTTATGATTGCCAATCCCATAGGAAATGTGTATATATTTATCCTCATGAATATATTTGTATAATCCTCTCAATATGATTAACATTTCTAGAATGCCCACATGCACTATATTTCATTGTGTACAGAGTCCTGGACAAGACACAAACATTGCTTCCAGGGATTTACTCTGTCCTGGAATTTGGCCTTGGAGTACAAAATGAAGCAAGACCAGATGGTCAATACCGAAATCAGACTGATAATATTCTTTGCAGCCAAAGATGGAGAAGCTCTCTCTATACAGTCAGCAAAAACAAGACCGGGAGCTAACTGTGGCTCAGATCATGAACTCTTTATTGCCAAATTCAGACTTAAATTGAAGAAAGTAGGGAAAACCACTAGATCATTTGGGTATGACCTAAATCAAATCCCTTATGATTATACAGTGGGAGTGACAAACAGATCCAAGGGATTAGATCTGATAGAGTGCCTGAAGAGCTATGGACGGAGGTTCGTGACACTGTACAGGAGACAGGGATCAAGACCATCCCCATGGAAAAGAAATGCAAAAAAGCAAAACGGCTGTCTGGGGAGGCCTTACAAATAGCTGTGAAAAGAAGAGAAGGAAAAAGCAAAAGAGAAAAGGAAAGCTACAGCCATTTGAATGCAGAGTTCCAAAGAATAGCAAGGAGAGATAAGAAAGCCTTCCTCAGTGATCAATGCAAAGAAATAGAGGAAAACAACAGAATGGGAAAGACTAGAGATCTCTTCAAGAAAATTAGAGATACCAAGGCAACATTTCAAGCAAAGATGGGCACAATAAAGGACAGAAATGGTATGGACCTAACAGAAGCAGAAGATACAAGAAGAGGTGGCAAGAATACACAGAACTATACAAAAAGATCTTCATGACCCAGATAACCACAATGATGTGATCACTCACTTAGAGCCAGACATCCTGGAATGTGAAGTCAAGTGGGCCTTAGGAAGCGTCACTACGAACAAAGCTAGTGGAGGTGATGGAATTCCTGTTGAGCTATTTCAAATCCGAAAAGATGATGCTGTGGAAGTGCTGCACTCAATATGCCAGCAAATTTGGAAAACTCAGCAGTGGCCACAGGACTGGAAAAGGTTAGTTTTCATTCCAACCCCAAGGAAAGGCAATGCCAAAGAATGTTCAAACTACCACACAACTGCACTCATCTCACACGCTAGCAAAGTAATGCTTAAAATTCTGCAAGCAAGGCTTCAACAGTATGTGCATCCTGAACTTCCAGATGTTGAAGCTGGATTTAGGATTTAGAAAAAGCAGAAGAATCAAAAATCAAATTGCCAACATCCGTTGGGTCATTGAAAAAGCAAGAGAGTTCCAGAAAAACATCTACTTCTGCTTTCTTGACTATGACAAAACCTTTGACTGTGTGGATCACAATAATCTGTGGAAAATTCTTCAAGAGATGGGAATACCAAACCACCTGACCTGCCTCCTGAGAAATTTGCATGCAGGTCAAGAAGCAACAGTTAGAACTGGACGTGGAATAACAGACTGCTTCCAAATCGGAAAAGGAGTACATCAAGGACCCTATATATTGTCACCCTACTTATTTAAGTTATATAAACAGTACATCATGTGAAATGCTAGGCTCGATGAAGCACAAGCTGGAATCAAGATAGCAGGGAGAAATATCAATAACCTCAGATATGCAAATGACACCACATGTATGGCAGAAAGGGAAGAACTAAAGAGCCTCTTGATGAAAGTGAAAGAGGAGAGTGAAAAAGTTGGCTTAAAACTCAACATCCAGGAGATTAGGATCATGGCATCTGGTCCCATCACTTCATGGCAAATCTATGGGGAAACAATTGAAATAGTGACTGACTTTGTTTTCTTGGGCTCCAAACCACTGCAGATGGTGACTGCAGTCATGAAATTAAAAGATGCTTGCTCCTTGGAAGAAAAGCTATGACCAACCTAGACAGCATATTAAAAAAGCAGACATTACTTTACCAACAAAGGTCCATCTAATCAAAGCTATGGTTTTTCCAGTAGTCATGTATGGATGTGAGAGTTGGACTGTAAAGAAAGCTGAATGCTGAAGAATTGATGCTTTTGAACTGCGGTGTTGGAGAAGACTCCAGAGTCCCTTGGACTGCAAGGAGATCCAACCAGTCCATCCTAAAGGACTGATTTCTAATCAAAGACTAATTGGAAGGACTGATGTTAAAGCTGAAACTTCAATACTTTAGCCACCTAATGCAAAGAACGGACTCATTTGAAAAGACCCTGATGCTGGGAAAGATTGAAGGCGGGAAGAGAAGAGGACGACAGAGGATGAGATGGTTGGATGGCATCACCAAGTCAATGGACATGAGTTTGAGTAGGCTACAAGCAGTTGGTGATGGACAGGGAAGCCTGGCGTGCTGCAGCCGTGGGGTCGCAAGAGCCTGAGGGACTGAAATGAACTGGAAGATATACACAAAGCAAATAGATAATACAGTAAAGTAACATCTATTAAAACATCAACCAAAGGTTACATGTATTCCTGGCATGCAGGGGTACTGCTTTGTCCTGTCTGAGTTCCTACACATACATATATATGTGAACCCTGTTTCTTCACTTACAGACCCTTAAATGGAACCAAATTACAGAGTTCTGTATAAGGTCATAGATGGAAGTGTTTTAAAAAGCTTTTACAGAAAGCTTGAAGTTTGACTATGTAGGAAAGAAAAGCTATCGGTCAGCCACATACTATATATTTTGTAATAGTAGCATAGGTCATGCTCCCATTTACATTAAAACACAGACTGGGCTTATTAATGATCTTTTATATTAAAATCCTGGGCCTCTGAAAAACCCTGGAACTCTTCCTCCATATGGTTATAAAGGTGGCTAGAGTCAGAGGCCAGCATCAGCTTTAAATGTTACAGGAACGTATGTGGAAGCAATGAGTGGTCTCATTGAAGATGAAACAAACCTGGTCACAGGTATCAGAATTGGATGTTGGGGCTCATTCATCTTCAGCAGAAGTGCCCCACAAAATCACTTACTTGGAGTGCCCTCAAGATTGGTCTTGTATTAGGATCTTAAAGAAAATACCCACTGGATCGTACCAATTATAAAATGGGTCAAATTTGGGGTCCAAAAAAAGTGGACCATATGCCTTTAATCAAGCTTGTTACCTAAAAGGTTTTCAGTTCAGACAGAAATTTTCAGAGAAAGTGTCAGCTATGATGATATATATATTTATATAATTGCTATATGACCTGAAATGTCAGATATATGTGGCTTTAACAATTTTAACTATTTCAGGTCCAAAGAAAACTTCTAAAATCATAATTAAAATGCAGTTAGTCTCTTTATAATTATAAACACCACTACATTTCCTGACTACTATACCCATGACCTTCATTAACATAAGCCAAAATCTGCCTTTACACATACAGATGATCTCATAACCACATATAATTGACTTTTACTGCCTGAAATAAGATTTGAGCTCAAGGAATGCAAGTAGAATTTATTCTATGAATAAGATAGTAGAAAATCCTTAAAATTTTTTTATTCTAGAAATTTTTTTAATCTCTTGGATTCCCCAGCCTATAGTTTAGAAAAAACTGTCAACTATCCTAAGGATTTTGTACACAGTTGTTTGGATACGGAACGGTTTCTCTCTTTTCCTTCTACTTTCTTTAAAATAAAGAGACTGGACATCCATCTACCCACAGAACTAGAAAAAGAGAATGGAACTAAATGGCTTTTTTCTTCTCAACACTTTGCAAACTTTAAGAAAATGAAGCCCTACAGCATGTCAATGCAGAATAATGATAATATTAATAATGATGGTGACATTGATGATAATGATGAATTAGACAATATCATTCTCTTCTTATAAGTAAAATGATGAAGTGCCTTTCCCAAGATCAGTGGCTCCACAATTAGAACTTGGGCTTTTCCTCCCTTCACACCTCTTCTTCTGAACAAATATCACTAATGTTCATCCTCACCAGGAGAAAACCATACTGGCCCACTCAATGGCCAATTAGAATAAATTGTAAATTAGGATAAATATGATAGGTAATACAAAAATCAAAAGCTCTCAAAAGAAAAGGAACAAAAAACCTGAATAAATAAGCTTAACGGTCCATTGTTTGTGGGGGAAATGATGAAATTATCATCAAAATATTCTATGAATTGAGAATGAAGATACATTTTTATGTGGAAAGATTTTACAAAAAAAAATCTATCTAAAAAAGTAAGACTCTTCTAGGACAGGTATTAGTTTTCATAAAGGGAGCATCAGTCTGTGTCTGGTAAGGGAAAATATATGCTTTATGTAAATCTCAGTAAATTGGTTAATTAAGATTCTTCATACTAACCCATATTTAAGGGAATATTTGTGACGAGGCTAAGCATCTGGACATTAAAACCATATCCACACAGGAGAGTTCCAATTATCCCTGAAGCGGCCACACAGTCTGAATCATTCAGGTGAAAACACCCCTTTTCTTTAAGAGCAGTTTTAGGGACACAGGTTAACAGTAAATTCTGTAATGCTTCTTTTGCCCTGAAGGAAAAAAAAAAAAAAAAAAACCTAGTCTAAATATCAATCCTCAGATATCAAACCTGTGTTTAAACCAAGTACCAATCTGCTCCCCCACCAAAATTCTGGGTGAGGTATTGTCTCCACATTCAGGGACATTAGTCCAGCAGTGTGGGAAAAAAAAATCTTCATTTGGACAGTGCATCTTCCAGACATTCCCTTCTATTATTGATTTGTTTTCTCCTGTCCCTTTTCTCCTTCTTTTGTTTCCTTATCATAGCTTCAGGTTATTACGTGCGAAGTATTGATGGGAATGGATGGTTTTGGTCGATGGAGAGCTAATGCATCCCTAATCCCACTATTGTTACAGAGTTATGCTTTACTCTGGTCTCTGATGGGGGAAAAGGTGCAAAGCTGTTGATCCTAGTTTTATTTGTCACAAACCCATCCATCAATCAAGCGCAAGCATGTCTGAATGCTGAATGACATGTGGGTCTCAGCTGAAAAAATTCGATAACACTGTATTGTCAGCTCTCTCACTCTTTTTTTGATAAGAAATACATTTGACTGAAATAGATAAGC
The DNA here is from genome assembly GCF_000754665.1 of Bison bison bison. NCBI lineage: Eukaryota > Metazoa > Chordata > Mammalia > Artiodactyla > Bovidae > Bison > Bison bison. Next base: position 3,275,523 of record NW_011494939.1, read on the forward strand.
ATGCAACTACTAAAGACTTGAAGACAGAAAGTGACGCATTGGCACCAAAGGTTATATATCTTTGGTATTAATGATACTTATGAGTAAATAAAATGGGAGAGGGCAGCTACAGCTAGAGACATACAACATCCCTAAGGCTTGGTTATGTTTAAGTATTGTCACTCTACTATTATTCAGGTTTTCAAATATTAATCTGACCATATTTCACAGTTGGCTACACTGGTTAAAATGTAAGCAAATGTGCATTTAGTGAAGGTGGTGAGGTGGAGGGAATCAAATATCACTTGTTTACACTGCTCTGAACAATAGAGATAGATCCTTTTTTTGTTATGTATGGTACATGAAGCCATGCAATATTTTTGTGTATATATGAACTCATAAGTTCACAACTGTCTCCTCTTGTGAGTGAAAGCATTTGGGGGAAAAAAGCTTTAATTATTTTAAACTGGAAATATATATACATGTCATTTTAATAGTGACTTAACTTATAATTACAGTCTCAAAAATGGTTTCTGTGTGTCCTTTTTATTCTTAGTTACTAAATTAGGTACTTTAATACATTATGAAAGCCTGTCTTTTCAGTTATACACAATTTTCTATTCATAGTTATTTCAAGATAATTACATTTGGAAATAGTTAAAGCATTAAAAACAACACTAGTATAATATAATTTTAGAGGCAAAATTAATCAACAAATCAGAACATTTTAAAAACCATTTGATTTTCTTGTCATAACATTTTAGAGAAGACAAGAATTTTTTAAATGACCTAAAAAAGCCTATCAAGAAAGGTAACAAAAAGACAGTCCTGAATTAGAGGGCATGACAGATGAACATTTTGTAGCTGTTAAGTATCACCATGCTATGAAAGTAAGCCATCTTTTCTCTGTTCAGTGACTGGGGGCTAGAAAACTGCAAAAAAAAAAAAAAAAAATCAATGTAGAAGTGCTTTAGATTTGTGGGGTAAATTACATGTGCTTGGCCGCTCCATTGTATCTGCCCTATATTCTATACGAGATACTTTAGATGGAACTGTCACATAATACATATACTTAATATTGATTTTTAGAGATTTAACAGAACTTAAATTGAACCCAATAGCAAAGCAAAAGAAACTGTATCTTCTTCAAATCCCTAATACTTGAAATATTCTTGAAATTAACTAAATAGTAACTCCCAATTTTAAATTCATGATGATAGACAAAAAAAAAAAATCAAATTTGATTCCTAATTCTCCTCACTTTGTTTTGCTTCTCTTACTAACATTTTAATCTTACTTTTTCACTTCTTTAAAACCATGTTAATTCTTGAAGACTTCCCAGGAGGGTCCATGAATCAGCAAATGGGAGCCAACTGGAACCTTTGAGAGTTGCTAGAAGTTCCAAACAATGACCTTTCTGTTGACTATTCTTTTGGGTTTTCAACTTGCTTTAGTTTGGCCTCAGTTTGCAGTGATTTCAATTTGCAGGGCTTCCCTGGTGTCTGCAATGAAGGAGACATGGAATCGTTTCCTGGGTTGGAAAGATCCCCTGGAGCAGGGAATGGGTACCCACTCCAGTATTCTTGCCTGGAGAATTCTTCATGGACAGAGGATACTGGTGGAGTATAGTTCATGGAGTCACAAAGGGTTGGACACAACTGAACAACTAACACTAACAGTGAATTATACACTATTGTGAATTCTAATCCCATTTAAATAAAGTATCTGAAGCCACCAGGATCAAGGAGTCCATAGTTTTCCAAGGGCAGCCTCTCCTAGCTAGATACTATCTATGAGGCTCCAAACAACTCTAGTTGAAAGAGAACCCAGTTCAGTCCCTGGTAAGAAAAATACTATGAGGTTATTCCAGTCAACTCTGAATATCCAGGTCCTGGACTTTGGACAGAAATATAACCTAGTCTGCACATACTCTTGAATAAGAATTTATCGCATCTAGGGTGACCTCAGTTCCACAGTGGGCCTCCAGAAAGAATACAGACTTTATAATTTTACTCATCATGATGAGAAGCAATAGCAACGTCAACAAAACAGGGAACCATCTTGAGATCTGTTGGTAGTAGGGCCTCATTCCATCCAGAAATGCCTTGGGAAGAAGGATGAAATGTGGGATAAAGGGGATTTTATGTTCAGGTGGTATTTTGAAATCTTTTTGAAATATTTTATAAAATAGTTAATTTTATAAAAAAGAAAATGAAATCACATACAGAATGCCATAACCCACAAATAGCATCTGTAGCTTTGCTATAATATATATGTAATACAATGAAATATTGAGATTAATCAATTGGTCTAATGGGAATACTTTAATGTGGCTAATTACACACTAATAACCCTATTCCAAAACTCCTCTGATAAAAGAAACATCATTAATAGAAGATCTGTTACTTCCAAGTGACCAATATTTTCACATAAATGAATATTAAAGATAGCCAAGATATTAAACAGTATCTATTTTCCCATGGGACACAGAATTTTGAACTCTACTCCAATGATCAAAGAATTTAGAAACAGCTTTTCTCTAATGACTATGAGATAAAGTTCTAATGACTTCTGCTAGCCCTACTTAGTATAACAACTGTGTTTGCGTGTGCGTGTGTGTGTGTAAAACCATTTGACTCTGGGAATGTCTATTATAGTTAATATTGCAATCAAACCTTTTTTAAATGGGGACAAAGTAAAATCAGGAAAAAACATATCTATAAAAACAACTCAAACTCTACTAAAGAATACAAAAGAAGATTTTGAAAAATGGAAAGATATACCATTTTTCTGACTGAGAAGACTCAATGATAAACAGATTAATTCTTTCCAACTAAGTGTACAGATGTAATATAAACAAAATAAAAGCCCTAATGCCATTTTTAACCTTAGAGACTAATTCTAAACTCTATTTGGAAGAATAAATGTGTGATGACAGTCTAAAAAATGTTAAGAAAGAAACAGGAGAAACGATTTGTTCTACCAGGTGGCAAAGCATTCTGTAAAGCTTCAGTAATTAAACAGTGTGTGTTCTGTTTGTATCTCCTGAGTAGATAATTTGTATCTCCTGGGCCCCCAGTTATGATGATGTTCATTATTAAATTATAATGTCATATAGTCTAAATCACTCTCCAAACCCAAAGGGGAGAAAACAGGCAAAACAGTAGCAGCAATGGTGAGAGACCTTTTCTTCCTATCAATATTCCTAGGGTTTGACCCCTAGGAGAAGACGAAGGGGGAGGTGACAGCTATCACAGAAGCATGTAAGAACTGGAAAACTTTGTTACTCTGTCTATTTTCCCATCTCACAGAGAGGTAGAATTTTAAAAGGGCACACAGAGAAATATTTTACACTCTCCCTAATTCCTGTCTCCTTGCATTAGTCAAAGTTATACAGTATTAACAGCTATGCCTTTAAATAGTTTTAGAGTGAAACTGAAAGTGCTACTCGCTCAGTCGTGTCTGACTCTTTCTTGACCCCATGGACTATAGCCTCTGTCCATGGAATTCTCCAGGCAAGAATACTGGAGTGGGTTGCCATTCCCTTCTCCAGGGGAATGTTCCCCCAAATAGTTACTTTAAAACTCTAACACCTTTGTAGGAAAGAAGGGAAGACAATCTTACACCTAAGCCCACTCAAGCATTCTTGGTGCTGATTATAGGGAAAAGTTGTCATATATGATTTGAAAAAGTAGAAACTATCTCTGGCTTTTAGGCCTGGCTCTGGTTCATGGATCTCCCAAATTCTGCCAAAAAAGCAAGACGTTAGTGAAACAGACAAAGCAATATAATAAACAGAATCTGGGAATTTGGTAGCGGTAAAAACGACATTTTAAATAGAGAGGGCTGCTCTCAGACACTACTGGTATGAATGTAAAATTGGTAAGCCAATTTAGAAGCCAATTTTTGCAGTATCTGTTAAGATGAAAGACATGCATAGCCCAAGACCCAGCAATTCCACTTTCCCATGACAAACACTGGCACATGTGCACAAGTACAAGGTCACAGCACTAGCTGGGCAGTGAAAAATCGGAAACTACAAACGACCACAGGGGATTGGCCAAATACTATGAATATAATACATAAGTAGGAAAGGGTGAGATCAATCCCTCTATACTGGCACAAAAGAGATTCCTAAAACATATCACTGAGTGAGAAAAAACAAGCTTCAGAATATTACTACATAAAGTATTTTATGCTTGAGGTATATATACATGTATAGTGCACCATTCACCGTGGAAAAAAAAATGACATAGATTTTCATTAATCCTTATCTACCTCAAATCATATACAAAAATATACTTCTTATGTATTACCTTAGCTGTGACTTTAAGCTATAAAGTTAGTTACTAAAAGGAATTATACAAAACTATTTATTTAACCTTATTATGGTTAAATAAAAGCCAGAAGGTATAAAAGAAAACAGCAGCAACAAACTTCTGTATAACAAACAGCACTAAGAAAAACTGAAAGAAAAACTGTCAGAGGAGTTCAGACGGTACAGCATCTCTTAGGGAGAAATCCATTAATATGCACATTTAAAATGCAGATACCCTGTATCCCAGCAATCCCTTCCCATTTACAAGAGTTTATGCCAAGGAAATAATTGTATATATTGTCCATTATGTGTGTAAAAGGATGTTCAGCATGGCATTTTGTGTTTATAACTGCACATAAAAGGGGGGACACTAAATGTCCATTAGTAAGTAAATGGTTCAATAGATCATGGTGCTTCCATATAATGGAATACTATAAAGTCATTAAGATGAATAGTATTAATATTAACTTTGTCAAGTTCCACTGACCAAACTCTGAATTAAATGCAGCATCTCATTCAATCCTTTCAACAATGCTTTGAGGTAGCTATAATTAGGGCCAAACTCTGAGTTAAATGCAATATCTCCTTCAATCCTTTCAACAATGTTTTGAAGCAGCTGTAGTTAGAATTGTCATTTTAAAGATGACAGGGCTGAGACTTAGGTTAAGCAGCCCAAAAACATACCACTGTCTCACTCTGAATCTGGAGCTTTTTGAAGATCCACGTGTACACAGACATAGGAGGATACTGGCAAAATACTAATATGAAAAAAAGGAAACTGAAGAGTAGTACGTATAGTGCAGTCACATTTATATACATAAATGTAAAAGTCTGACAGGGAGAGAGAAACATGTTAAAGTGGTCTCTATATGGATGGATCTTTTCTACTTTCTTTTTACTTGATTATATTTTCTGACTTTTTTCCAGCAAGGAACACATACTGCACTTTTTAAAATAAACTAAGCAATTCTAAGATTAAAAAACCAATAGTGTGTTTCAGAGCAGTGAAGATTATTATTCTAGCAAATGTAATTATTTAAATGAAGATTTTTAAAAAGTTCGATGGTTTTGCCTAGAAAACACATTTCCATGTGTAAGTAAATGCTGTGTAAGTTAGAGTATGAAAATTCAGCTGGCTTTTCCAATAATCAAAAACTGATATATCATTGGAGAGATAAAACTGATCTTTTTCTAATTACCTAGATGCTCAGGAACTCTTTTTAAAGCACACTAGAATAACAGCTTTTGAGCAAGCAAGCAATAATATGAATTGGGGTTTTTGACAGAAAGGATGAAAGCAAGTTACTTTAAATCTAGTATCTCCACTTTTCAAAAAGCATTCTCTAAGATTAGCTGTGCTTTTTCCAGGCAGTGTACTGATCTAGAGGATCCCTAATCCATTGGGATGAGCCTGCCCGATCAATAAGATGGAATCTACACTTGTCACATCCAGGGATGTAGTTCTGGAGACAAAATTGCCACCAAATGTGAACCCTCAACCAAACCATGATCTTGTCAAACACCCCTACCACTTTTCTTTTCTCTTATTATCTCATTCCTTTTTTAATGACATCAGGTTAAAATGAGTATCAGAGGGAAAACTGAAGATAATGTAGCAAGACAATGCAGTTCTACTTTCTCAACTGGAAGATGTACCAAGTGAGACCCAAAGTATAAATTAGCCCCTTCTTCCTAAAGCTAGAATCACAACCCAGGTCTCCTTCGTGGCACAAAATTCTTTGACTGGACAACTCTGTGTAATATACAGTCTGAGTGGGCTGGTATAATGAAACATAGTTTTTGCCTTAGGGACGCAGTCAGGCAGAGGTGAAGAGGGGTAAGATTCTGGGATGTGGGCTGACTGTAGACATGTACGTTTGAACACCAGCAATCAGAGCCACTTTTCCTTTTACCATTATTTCCTGAGAATAATGAGCCAACAGTTCCAAAGCTCTAGATTCCAAAATACCACACCCTAAGGAATATTCATGGGGTCGCAAAGAGTCAGACACGACTGAGTGACTGACCTGAACTGAACTGAAGGAATGTTCACGTCCATTTGTGAGAAGCCAAGGACTGGGAGAGAAAAGAGCAACAGCTGTTTTCTCTCTTCCTCTAGTCTGCAATTTGGTTGAAAGATATCTAAGATTGGAGCAAGGCATAGATAACCACCTTCTAGTATGATCTGAGAAAAACAGTCCTCCCACCTCTAAAATAGGTCCTCTAGGGACTTGCTGAAGTGCTTGACACATCCACATTAAAGAGTCATTCCTTTGGGACAAAGAATTATTTACATATTCAACACTGAAGAAATATCTACTAAGAATCTATGTGCCCAACACATGTTCTTTATGCTTCCCTCCTTAAAAAGTGACAAATGAATAATAACTGGGCTCTATCCTAAAGGCATTTAAAATCTAGATGGGAACGAGAGCAGAAATAAGATAATTTAAGTAGAAAACGATGTGTTAGCACAGGGTTAGGATGTGTGTCAAGCACTCAGGAGACCTGAAGGCAAGCTGCAACAAAGTGAGGTGAAACTTATCAGGTGGCAGGCGTAGGCATGGGGACCCCAGAGCTGGAAGGAAGTGTAAGAGACAAAGACAGAAAGTGAACACAAGCTGAGCGCGAAGGGCCCACTTCATCCTGAGGAGGAGGAGAGCCACTGAAGAGGGTTAAGTTAGCAAGGAAGGGTGGGGAAAAGGTGATATAGAACATATATTGATGCTTATGTATCATAGTGGAGAAAAGAATGCATCAGGTGATTAACAGTCGTTAACACTTATGAAAAATTTGCTCCAGGAAACAAAAAGGGGAGAAGAATTAATCTCAGAATTACATTCTTGCTCTAAAACTGTGGGAAAACGGTCTTGCCAGAATTTGTAATCCTGTGAAACAAAAAAAAATCTGGCAAGCAAAATCTTGCCAGAACTTGTAATCCTGTGGAAGGTCGAAATCTTTGCGTGCAAAAATATTAGAGTACATATGTTAACCTACAGGGTGGAGATTTCAATGCATTAGTGGTTCAGGGAAAGGCCTGCTCCGGAGAAGACTGAAGCAGCCTCAAAAGACCTTATAAAGGAGAGGGGAAAATACTTGCTGGGAAGAGTGACAGCAAGTGTCTGTTTGAGGGTGACAGAACCTAGTAACATTCATTCAAAAACATTAACCAAGCCCTGTGCGGGTGCCTTCAGTGGATGAACAATAGATAGAAATGACCTGTCCTCAAAGGCCTTCAGTTTAGTGTTCGCTGAGGGTGACAGAAATAAACAAGGTCTTACCATACAGCACAGGGAACATATTCAATATTCTGTAATAAACCATGACGGAAAAACATGAAAAAGAATATATATCTATAACTGAGTCACTCTGCTGTACAGCAGAAACTAACACAACATTGTAAATCAACTATACTTCAATAAAAGAAAAGATACTCGTCTGATTGGAATAGAAGCTTTGCTGAAACAATGATTCAGAGCAGGTGTGTGTGTGTGTGTACTGGGCTAGGGACTGGGAGTCAAAGGACTTGCATGGCCAGGTTTCAACTCTGAGTTCTTGAGGAGACAGACGGATAGAAGCCAGTGAGAACTCTGAAGGTAAACTTGATCACTTCACAGTACCTCCTTCTGACTTAAACATACACACATGCACAAACACACACATGCACACGTATCTATTCACATGCATATGTAATACATACTGACTGAAGTGTACTTTAGAAGTATACATAAGTTGCCCCTAGATGAAAGATTTGCTGTAGAATACTTAATTAAAATGTGTCTCTATTTCAGTTAGAGCTGCCTTCCAAAGACATTATTGCTAAAACACAATCAAAACGATAGCCCTTCTTTGGTGTGAATAGATATGCTTGAAAAAAGGTAACTTTGGTTCATGTGTTACTTTTTTTAACTACTTTACCTATTATTCCATTTATATAATTTTACCTCTTTTGTGGGTTTTTAAACTTTTTATTTTATATCAAAATATAGTTGATAATAATGTGATTCATGTATCATTTAGTTGAAGGATGTTTTTATAGAAAAAGTATATGTGAAGGTCATAGCAGGGACCCTGCACCTTGGCTTAAAAACAAAAGTTTGTTTTCTACTTAGAAAACTTTTCTATCCATTATTTAAAATGTATAATGTACATAAAAATATGAAACAATCATCCGTAAGTGACCAAAGCTGACATTCTTTGTAGCTCCTTCTAACTGTGTATCTTTTAACCAACTGTCTCATTAAAGCTGAGCTTGCTGTTTGTATCAGTAGACGCCTTCAGGTGCTCCCACTGCCTACAAAGCACAGGTGACTGTGTTAACTGACCCAGGTCTCTGGCCAGCTAACCTAAAGTTTTGTATTTATTAATATGTTCAGGGTAAACATCAATTTCAGGTTTTGCACTGAAAGGAACCTCAGAGAGTGAGTTCACTGCCCTGGAGCAGTGATTCTCAAAGTGTAGACCTCACAACAGCAGTTTTGGCTTCACCTGTGAGATGGTTAGAAATGCAAAATCATGCACCCCACTCCCACCTGCTCCATATAAACCTCTGAGAAACGCGCCCAGGAAAGAGCATTTTAACAAGCTTTCCAGGTGACTCTAGTGCACATATGTATTTGTGAACCCATGCTCATGGGGAACACACAGCTAGTTAGCAGTAGTCCCCAGTCCACTGCAACCTGGGAAAAACATGTTTGATGGTGCCTCGTGTGACTTACACAGAGTAGGAACTTACTAAATGCTTGTTGACTGAAAGAGCTGACTTCTAAATTCTCCCAAATTTCTAACCCTTTTCCCATACTTTTTTCTTAGAACAATGCCTGGCATTTTATTATCTAGTTACTGTTTACAAACTCATCACCTTCCACTGCTCACACTTACATGCACCATTTTTTTAAAATTTTTTATTTAATTTTTAAACTTTACATAATTGTATTAGTTCTGCCAAATATCAAAATGAATCCACCACAGGTATACATGTGTTCCCCATCCTGAACCCTCCTCCCTCCTCCCTCCCCATACCATCCCTCTGGGTCGTCCCAGTGCACTAGCCCCAAGCGTCCAGTATCGTGCATCGAACCTGGACTGGCATCTCGTTTCATACATGATATTTTACATATTTCAATGCCATTCTCCCAAATCTCCCCACCCTCTCCCTCTCCCACGGAGTCCATAAGACTGTTCTATACATCACTGTCTCTTTTGCTGTCTCGTTCACAGGGTTATTGTTACCATCTTTCTAAATTCCATATATATGCGTTAGTATACTGTATTGGTGTTTTTCCTTCTGGCTTACTTCACTCTATATAATAGGCTCCAGTTTCATCCACCTCATTAGAACTGATTCAAATGTATTCTTTTTAATGGCTGAGTAATACTCCATTATGTATATGTACCACCGCTTTCTTATCCATTCATCTGCTGATGGGCATCTAGGTTGCTTCCATGTCCTGGCTATTATAAACATGCTGCGATGAACATTAGGGTACACGTGTCTCTTTCCCTTCTGGTTTCCTCAGTGTGTATGCCCAACAGTGGGATTGCTGGATCATAAGGCAGTTCTATTTCCAGTTTTTTAAGGAATCTCCACACTCTTCTCCATAGTGGCTGTACTAGTTTGCATTCCCACCAACAGTGTAAGAGGGTTCCCTTTTCTCCACACCCTCTCCAGCATTTA
>NW_011494939.1:3285596-3286142 GCF_000754665.1 Bison bison bison
ACTTTTGGATCACAGCCATTCTGACTGGTGTGAAATGGTACCTCATAGTGGTTTTGATTTGCATTTCTCTGATAATGAGTGATGTTGAGCATCTTTTCATGTGTTTGTTAGTCATCTGTATGTCTTCTTTGGAGAAATGTCTATTTAGTTCTTTGGCCCATTTTCTGATTGGGTCATTTATTTTTCTGGAGTTGAGCTGTAGGAGTTGCTTGTATATTTTTGAGATTAGTTGTTTGTCAGTTGCTTCATTTGCTATTATTTTCTCCCATTCTGAGGCTGTCTTTTCACCTTGCTAATAGTTTCCTTTGCTGTGCAGAAGCTTTTAAGGTTAATTAGGTCCCATTTGTTTATTTTTGCTTTTATTTCCAATATTCTGGGAGGTGGGTCATAGAGGATCCTGCTGTGATGTATGTCAGAGAGTGTTTTGCCTATGTTCTCCTCTAGGAGTTTTATAGTTTCTCATGGACTATTTAAGTTGCTTCATGTCTGGCTATTATTAAGAATTTCTTCAGTAAACATTGGAGTGCATGTATTATATTATTTTTT
>NW_011494939.1:3286242-3302743 GCF_000754665.1 Bison bison bison
ATGTCTTTTTTAGAAATGTCTATTTAGTTCTTTGGCCCATTTTCTGATTGGGTCATTTATTTTTCTGGAGTTGAGCTGTAGGAGTTGCTTGTATATTTTTGAGATTAGTTGTTTGTCAGTTGCTTCATTTGCTATTATTTTCTCCCATTCTGAGGCTGTCTTTTCACCTTGCTAATAGTTTCCTTTGCTGTGCAGAAGCTTTTAAGGTTAATTAGGTCCCATTTGTTTATTTTTGCTTTTATTTCCAATATTCTGGGAGGTGGGTCATAGAGGATCCTGCTGTGATGTATGTCAGAGAGTGTTTTGCCTATGTTCTCCTCTAGGAGTTTTATAGTTTCTGGTCTTACGTTTAGATCTTTAATCCATTTTGAGTTTATTTTTGTGTATGGTGTTAGAAAGTGTTCTAGTTTCATTCTTTTACAAGTGGTTGACCAGATTTCCCAGCACCACTTGTTAAAGAGATTGTCTTTAATCCATTGTATATCCTTGCCTCCTTTGTCAAAGATAAGGTGTCCATATGTGCATGGATTTATCTTTGAACACATACCACTGCAATCTGCCTCTGAAGTAAACACTCCCTTTATTTGCTGAGAGTTCCCTTTGGTGTCAACAGGAAAAAAAAAAAAAAAACTAAGTACCACAGTGTTTTCTTCACTTTCCTCATTCTAGGGCCTTACTACCCAAAGTGTGAACAGCAGGTTAGCAGCATGGGCATCACCTGTCAGCTTGTTAGAACTGTAGAATCTGGGGCCCTACTCCAGACCTAATGAGCCAGAATCTGTATTTTAACACAATTCCAAAGTGATGCATATACAGTTAACATCTGAGGAGAAAACTGCTAGGGAGCCAGTTGCTACTCTTAATCGTGCTCAGACAGGTTTTGAAGTACGTGTATCTCAGTATTAACACTATGTGACACTCATTCACTCCTTATTCAGCAAGTGTTTCTTGAGTAGCTACTGTGTGCAAGGATGCGTGCTTGATTGTGCTTGCTCAGTTGCTTCAGTAATGTCTGACTCTTTGCGGGCTCCTCTGTCCATGGGATTCTCCAGGCAAGAATACTGCAGTGGGGAGCCATTCCCTTCTTCAGCAGATCTTCCCCACCCAGGGACTGAACCCAGGTCTCACATCTCCTGCATTGGCAGGTGGATTCTTTACCACTAGCGCCACCTGGGAAACCCATGTGTAAGGATGGGTGGTATGGAAATACAAAGATGAAAATGACTCTTTTAGGAACATAGTATAGCTAACAAGGGAGACAGACAGTGTGTGCCAATAGCTACAGTGCCAAGCAGGATATGGTTTAGAGTCTTCTGAGTGGTCTAAGAATACTGGCATTCAGAGAGGGCAGAGAGTACTGTCTCCTAGGGTAGAAGAGGATAAATAAGTCATTAAATTTGAAAACTTGACTGAAGTATGAAAATAAGAAGTTTATTGTCTTAGCAATGCATGGCCAACTACAGTAGAAAGAGCATCTTTGGAAATAGAGGCCTGAGTTAAACCCCAGCCAGGTGATCTTGGGAATATTACCTAACTCTTTGAAGCTAACTTCCTCATCCTCGAAAGAACATAATACTATATTTCAGGATTGTTAAGAGGCTTAGTGAGAGTGAGCGCACAGCTCCTAGAACAGCACCTGTCACACAGAAGGCACTCAATAGTGATGTTATTGCTGCTACTCCTGTTGCTGAGATTCTTTGTGAGAGGTACTCTGTCTCCTTTGATCTCAGAAACATGGCAAGAGCTGCTTGAATGTGACACCGCTGGAGTAGCCCAACAGATTCTAAGAAACAAAAGGGCAAGAAAAAAGTCTTGACAATTACTCTTGAATATCAAGGTGTTAAAGCTCAGTGTCTGGATTTCCAAAGAAAAGACCCACACAGAAGGAGTGCCACACAGTCAGCACAGCCATGAAGATACAGTGATCATACACCTTATCACTTATAACTCTTTTAATAATTAAAGAGGTGCTATTAATATTTATATAATTATAAAGATTATTAACCCAGGATAGTTCTGGGAAACAGATGTATAGGCACCCTACCTAAAGGCAAGAAAGAAAAGGACAAGATTTGGAGCAGAGGTAATGGTAGGTAGGGCTTCCCTGATGGCTCAAACGGTAAAGAATCTGCCTTCAATGCAGGAGCTATGGGTTCGATCCCTGGGCTGGGAAGATCCCCTGGAGAAGGGAATGGCAGTCCACTCCAATATTCTTGCCTAGAAAACCCCATGAACAGAGAAGCCTGGCAGGCTACAGTCCATGGGGTTGCAAAGACTTGGACACGACTGAGCAACTAAGCAGCGGTAGGTAAGGAGATATGGACAAATATTATTTTTCTGCATTTGATACGTATATTTATAAAATCTGTCCATGGGGCTACAGATTGATAGGACTTTGGTAAAGTAGTTAAAAACATGCCTCATCTGACTTAGTCAGCAAGCTCAGCCATATGGACTAGCCCAGAACCGAGTTTGAGTGGCAAAGCACACCCATTAACATTCATGTGCCTACGAAGAAACAAAAGAGAAGCCCCTCAAACCTTCCCTCAAAGTTTACTGAATCTTCCATGAAATGCAATCCATTAAGATATTCATTTAACTAATGCCAGACATGGTCTATAAAAAGTTGTGTATCAGAAAATATAATGGGCCTGGCACACTCATAAGCAGCACGGGACCTGACAGCTTCATTGTTAGAGGACAGAAAACTCCCAAAGCAAAGTTTCTATGACCTATAAACCTATAGCCTCTACAGTTGCCATTGCTGAAACAGCACAGTACAATAACTGATGTTCATCATTATGATCCTGAGTCAAGAAAAGAGTTGTCATTTAAGAACAGAAGCAGTATAGTGACACTGAAAGAACACTAACAATGGAAAGACCTAGGATACAGTCCGAACTCTCCCATTCCCTAGCTTCGTGATCTTGGGTTAATTATTTAATCTCTCTAAACATTATCAGCATTAGCATCATCTCCAGAGTAGGAAGATTGCATAGGCTTTGGAAGTTCTCAGAGTAAAAAGATCTTTATAAATGAATTGTACTGCCTTGAAAAGTAGTGAATTTTCCATCAACAAATGAGTATTCAAATTTAACTTTAAAAGTTTCTTGGTATGGGTTTTGTTGAATGGATTTAAGCATTGGCTGGAAGACAAATCACCTCAAGATGATCCTTTACAAAACTAAAACAATATTTCATTTATGTAGAATACTCTCAGTTCAGTCACTCAGTCATGTCCGACTTTGCGACCCCACAGACTGCAGCACACCAGGCCTGCCTGTCCATCACCAATTCCTGGAGCTTGCTCAAACTCATGTCCATCAAGTCAGTGATGCCATCCAACCATCTAATCCTCTGTCGTCCTCTTCTCCTGCCTTCAATCCTTCCCAGCATCAGGGTCTTTTCAAATGAGTCAGTTCTTCACATCAGGTGGCCAAAGAATTGAAGTTTCAGCTTTAGCATCAGTCCTTCCAATGAATATTCAGGAAATGAATATTCAGGACTGATTTCCTTTAGGATTGACTAGTTTGATCTCCTTGCAGTCCAAGGGACTCTCAAGAGTCTTCTCCAACACCACAGTTCAAAAGCATCAATTCTTCAGCACTCAGCTTTATTAGAGATTCATAAAAATGCTAAGTGAGATGCTATTGTAAAGTTTATTTTTTCTGAATATGAAGAGAATGTATATCAACTGAAAAGATTAATATAGTACCAAAACACATATGTTGGGCTGGCCAAAAAATTCATTTGGGTTTTTCTGTAACATCTTATGTAACAACTTTTTGGCCAACCCCAACACAAGAGAAAATAATCTTAATTCTACCCTTCCACAGATGACCATCATAAACATTTTCTTTCAGTCTTTCTTCCGCAGAATTTTTTCCAAAGTTGAAAATTTATTGCTCATACAATTTTTATGGTTCTGAAAACTGCTTTCGTTTTTAATTTACAATGCATCATAAACATTTTTCCATCCAATGAATGGAAATCTGCCACTGAAACACAGAGGGCTGCAGTTAGCTAACAAGAGTGACACCTAAAGCACAGGATTAGCATAAGGTTAAATAAAGCACAAGGCCTGGTAAACGCCTGCCAGAGGCACTACACAAAAGGAATGTCTTCCAAGTCCCTTTGTGGGGCCCTGCAGCCACCCCTGAGTTCCCCTGGGCCCCTCGGGTAGAAGGGGTCCTATAAACTTGTTTGCATCCACATAAACCCCCTCAATTTCTGTCTGGTTTTCTTCACCTCATCCTCCACCCTGGCCATCTCATCCAATTCTCTTATCTTCTCTTCACTGCTCAATTGCATATCATGTACAGCCTCCTCATTTCCTTAAGACACTTAGAGCCAGCCTTTTTGTTGGTTTTTCTTTGGGCCTTCCTGGGTACATTCTCCCCGGCTGAGTGCTTTCTGGTGGCACCTGGTTCGCTGGCTGGCTTGTCTTCTTTTAGTTTTCCCTTGCTTTCTGCTTTTCTTTCTTTTGCTTTTCCTAATTCACTGGCATTCCCTGGCTCTTTGGGTTTCCTTCTTTTAGTTTTGTCTCACTCTCTGACCTTTCCTTATCCTTTAGAATTTCCTCATCTTCCATCTTTCCCTTGTGATCTGTCCTTCCCCTGTCTTCTAACTTTTCCTTGTCTTCCACAGTACACGCTAATCCTGGCTTTGCCACATCCAGTGGCTCGCCTCTGTTTTCCATCTTGCCTTGGTTCTCAGGCTTTCCTTCATTTTCACTGAAGAGTTTTTCCTTGTTGAGTGTCCCCTCCTTTTCCTGTTCTGTGGAGATTCTGGATAGGTTCCTCCTCTTTCTCTAGCCCTACAGAGCTCTGGGAACAATAGACACGTAGACCTGAAAGAACCTGTGGCAACAATTAGGGATTTGCAGATGCCTCTGGGTCCAAGAGCACAGAAGGAGGATGGGTACCTGGCCTGGTGCCCAGTTTGGAGCCCAGCAGTCGCCACACATTCAATTTTTATCCTACTTTTATTTTTGCTTTGTTATACCATAATCATTTTTGTGTCATAAAAAAAAAAGTTTTAGGCAGTATTTTAACGTTGCAAAATATTACATTATCTGAATACCTCAAATTTGGGCACAAATTCACATGCCTAGGTAGGAATCCTGCTCTGCCATTTACCAGCAGTGTGAATTTGGGCCATTTACTAACACCTCTGGGCCTCCTCTGTAAAAATGTGAATAACAGTACTACCTACTTCATAGTTTTATTATTAGGATTAAATGAGTTAATACATATAAAATACTTAAAGTGTCTGGTACAGGAAAAAGGAAAGTGTTAGTCACTCAGTCATGTCTGACTCTTTGTGACCCCATGGACTGGAGCCCACAAGGCTCCTCTGTCCATGGAAGTCTCCAGGCAAGAATACCAGAGTGGGTTGCCATTTCCTTCTCCAGGAGATCTTCCCAAACCAGGGATAGAACCTGGGTATCCTGCACTGCAGGCACTCTCTACTGAGTGAGCCACCAGGGAAGCCTTAATACTTAAAAGTATCTGGTACGAACTTAGAAGTGTCTGGTACACAGTAAGTGTTGAATAAATTTTAATTATTACTGTTGCTACTCATTTTATCAAACATAAGTCATTTAGATTGCTTTCAATCTTTTCATTATTATAAACAATTATGTGATAAACATCTTTGCAATGAATGAGTTTTTAAAGATATTCTTCACAATCCAAAATCTTCAGCCATTTTTTAAAAACTTGTTTCAGCTGTATGCTTCAGCTATAAAGCAGTGGATGAACAGATGCTATTTATCTGGAACCGCTGGCTTTGCCAATATTTTTTAAGTTACAACTATTTCTATTGTTCTATTTCCTCTTTTTTTAACTGTGATACAACACACATAAAATTTACCACTACTGACATCCAGTACACTGTTGTGCGATTTGCCAATATGCTGCCAGATTACTTATCCTAAAAATCGTCAAATATAATGCACAGAATGGAAGGAAAAAAAGGTAAAGGTTATTAACCTTAAAATGTCTCTCAAGAAAAAGGAAAAATAACTTCTTCATTCTCAAATTTTATTAGGAAATCATTAGGTCCAATCACCAAATTATAACCACCTTAAATACTTTCTAAAGACATATCATACATATATATTTATTAAAACTTCAACTGTCTGCATCTCTGGAGTCAGGAAGAAGATAGCTGAGGGAAGACTATCACTTAGAGTCCCATTACTTAAGGAGTCCTATCATAGTTCAGGCACTGTGGAAGCTGGTTAACATAAAATATCCTATTTAGTCCTTATGAAGACTTCAAGTTACAACTATTGTCCTCCATATTACCAGTGAGGAAACTGAGGTTTGGCAATGTAAAGTAATTTGTCTAAATTAACACAGCTAAAAAGTGGCAGAGATGGGACTCAATCTCAGATCTACCTGGTTCCCAAATTCCATTCTTTCCTTGATACTATGCTGCCTTGTTGATATAAGTATTCGTTATTACCCCAAGAGAAAGTTATTCTCTGAAAGTTGTAACAGAAATTCCAATAATCATCTAGATAGAAAACTGCAAGTCTACAAACCAGCAAATTCAGTTTTTGCAACTTTTCCTAATGGATGATATAGTTCTCCTAACATTTCATCCTCCTCTATTGCCATCAATTTGTTGCCTGGATATCTCAACATCCCTGAAAGGGTTATTCTAAAAGGATTAGGCATTAGCATTGTCAGTTCTATGCCAAAACACACAAGGATTGTTGACTCAACAAGAAACTGCTTATAGAGCAGCTTTACATAAACCAAAACCACAGATCTCCAAAGCTTCTCTCTTTTCTATCATAGTTATTTTCTTTTTCACGTTTGACAACATACACAGACCATCAAGAAGAAAATGTTTTTCACTGATTTACTAGATTTTAGTGATAGAAATTAGCAGTGAAAAGTAGTCTTCTGTTAATAATCTCATTCGATCCAAAGCCTTTTTTATTTGCTCATGTTCTCCAGTTTTCCATGATGCTAAATTTCTCATTTATAACACAAGAATGACTTAAAAACTGTACCTAACATTGTTATATAGAGATCCCCTTCTGCTTCACCTGCTCTTGGCTTACTTTTCTTGTACCCTTCATTCCATCCCACTGATACCCTCCTGAGGTGGTTTTCCTGGGGTATTACTAACCTCCAAAGAGAAAGAAAAAGAACGAGCAAATACTGTAAATCTTAGGGGAAAAAAATTCCTTCCTAGATGACTACAATTTACAACCATACTATTTAGTCTAAACAGAAATTACCAATTTTAAGTTAACCCTCAATTTTTTTTTAAGATTTTTTTGATGTAGATCATTTTTAAAGTCTTTATTGAATTTGTTACAATATTGTTTCTTTTTTATGTTTTGGTTTTTTAGCCATGAGGCATGTGGGATCTTAGCTCCCTGACCAAGGATAGAACCCACATCCCCTGCACTAGAAGGCAAAGTTCTAACCCCTGGACCACAGGGAAGCTCCCGAAGCTACCAACCTTCAACTCTTACCGGGGCCACAGTTCCCCTCTCCTGTTAATGTTCAGTGTTTTGAGGTGGGGGATCAGTAAGTGTCCACAGATTACAGCACTCTTTTTCCAGAATGACATTCATCTGCCCAGACAAAATTAACTCCATCAGCAGAAACAAGTTCATAAACAATGACTGTGCAGATGTACAATGCAATCTCCATCAAAATCTAGAACTTTCCAAGGCATTTTAACCAAGGGGAAAAAAAAACTTGAAGAATTAAATTTCTCTTTCTTTCCTCCTGTGCTCCCTGCCACCCCTCACAGTAATATCAATATTCTGTGTAACTTGGATATTTCAGAGGTTATTATAGTAAAAAGGCCATGGTGTGTCATTTACTTTCAGTAAATAAGCTGTAAATATACACACACACACACACACACACAAAAAAAAAAAACAAAAGTTTTGGAGATACATTTTATATTATCATATATATATGATATATATGATATATATACATAATATATATACATTATATATATATATATACATATATATATCAAGATATGAATATAAATAATTATAACCAAAAAAATTATTGGGTATGATTATCATACAGATCTATGGATGGCCTCAGATGACATTATGACACACTGCTGACTTACAGATACTTGGACTGTAGGACACTCAATGCTCCTTAAATCATATCATCAACACGGTTGCTTATTTCACCTAAGGACTATGGGATTCAATTTTATGTGGTGTGATTACAGAATATTAGAAAATCAGCTGGTAGAATAGTTTGAGTCAAGCAAATTGTTAAGAAAAAAAATCACTGAAACCTATCCTCTAAGCAATTTGGAAAATATTTATCAAAATTATAAATACATATACTTTAATACAATTTTACATCTAGGAATTTATTCTAATGAAAACCTGTGTAAAGAATGACTTTTACAAAGTTATTCATGTCATCATTGTATCAGTAAAATATTGGCAATAACTTAAATGTTCATTATCAAGGAATTGTTTACATAAATTGTAGTAGACTCATGCAGCAAAGAATGAAGCCACAAAAAAGAATGAATACACTCTATATGAAATGATACAGAAAGTTCTATAATAGATTTAAATTAGCTGAATTTTCAAAACTAATTATTTCTGGAAAATTATGCAAGAAACTAACAACATCAACTGGGAGGAGGGGGATTAGGTGGCTAGGGGTCAAGGATGGGGGAGAAAACTTTCTGTTTTGAATTTTAGACTAGAGTTGACCCTTGAACAACACTGGTTGTTCTACTACATGGGTCTGTAGACTGCATGGGTCTACTTAACAGGCTGATTTTTTTCAATAGTAATGCTCAAATTTGGAACCATGAATACCAAGGAACCACAGAGATGAAGGAACCAGGTACAGAAGGGCCCACTGTACGTTACACCTGGATTTTTGACTGCATGAGGAGGTTAGTATCCCTGACCCCACAGGCGTCAAGGGTCAACTATAGAGGAAATAGTGGTTAGTTAGGTCAAAACAACTGATACGGTAGGTCTTCCATTACATAAAAATGGATGCTTAGTTGTGAAGATACACAAATGAGACCTAGAAGGACATGTCACGGTAAACTGCTTGTGATTCTGAATGACTTCGTTTTTTGCTTCTTGTGCTTTTTGGTTTCCTATTATGCACATGTTAACTTTTAAGAAATAAATGTTATTTTAAAAACCTTAAAAAAAAATAAAATAAAATAAAACATGATAACTCATGTATGTTTCAAACTGCCCTGAAACAGGAAAATACTGCTGTAAATATTCCTCTTATAAATTTTCTCAGATTACCAGATTTTAAAATTTAGTTTAAAAAAACAAATACTAATGTTTGTTGCTATTGTTTATTTGCAAAGTCATATCCTACTTTGCACCCTCATGGACCGTAGCCTGCCTGGCTCCTCTGTCCATGGGATTTACCAGGCAAGAATACCGAAGTGTGCTGCCATTTCCTCCTCCAGGGGATCTTCCTGATTGAGGGATCAAACCCACATCTCCAGAATTAGCAGATTCTCAACCACTGAGCCACCAGGGAAAGCAAATAATAATAAGCAAATCAACAGTTAAATGGGGACTTGCCTGGTGGTACAGGGGTTAGGAATCCACTTGCCAATGCAGGGAAATGGGTTCAATCCCAGGTTCAGGAAGATTCCACATGCTGAGGGGCAACTAAGCCCATGTGCCGCAACCTGTGCTCTACAGCCAGCAAGCTATAACTAGAGAAGGCCCACATGAAGCTCCAAAGATTCAGCACAGCCAAAACCAAAATTAATTTTATTTTTATAAAAAGCCTTTAATTATACAGTTTATAATACATGTACCTATGCAAACATAATCAAAGGCAATTTAATCTTTTGACTTTCACAAAGTTATAAACTTTTAATGTAGGCATCATTATGTATTTTATCAACCAGGACAATCATCATTCCTCATTCTCTTAAATATATATTGAGCACCTACAAGATATCAAGTACCAGGTTGGCCTCTGGAAACTCAGTGTTGAATAAGATAGCCTTGGTCTCTAACCTCTTGTACAATTCTGATACTCTACCTATTAAGGACAGAAAAGGTTCCTTTTTTTACAATGATACATGCAACACTCAATAGCTGCTTTCCACTTTCAGTAAAACTGTAAATATTCAAATGTGAAAAACAGCTGGAGCAGATGGATACAATTTAACCTTAAATTTAAAAATCCTCAGACATATATTACTTATTCTCTCCACACTCATATGAGTTCAGAAGGCTCAGTGTGCAAGGAGAGTTGGAAAAGACTCCCCTCTTCCTCATATCTCTATCTTCTCCTGTACATGCACACTTTCGTTGGCCCACAAAGAAGAAAATACAGTAGTGCTTTTAATATAAGGTTCCATAAGTTATGGTTGGACTAAATGATAGTTTCCTAGGTATAAACTGTTGTGTTATATTCACTCTCTTTTTAGAAAGTCTGGAAAACACATTGCTTAAAACCTGTGGAAAAATTATTGGATGGTCCCTATTAGAATTCACTTGCATACTCTCTCCATTTGAGTTGAGATATACAATCATAAACCTCCCCAAACTAGCAAAGCATACTTTGGTGAAAGGTGATGAAGGGGATGGTTTTCAAAAAGCAACAGCAGTAAGAGGAGAATAAGGGCAATGAGGTGAGAGTAACTTCATCGAGTGCTTCCTTCACACGTGACAGACATTAATCGTACTTCAGAAATAAGATGCTCTCCCTCCTGAGACAACCAGAGTCTGGGGCAAAGAGCAGTCCCCAGATGAGAAAATAGACAGAAAACATGAATGGCTGTTAAGGCATATTCCATTCAAGCCTGAGTAGATCACAGGGAGGAGACACTGTTGAGGCCTACTTCCTGGGGAATACCTGGGCTGCAAAGATGGACAAATACTACAGTCACAATAGAAGATTGGGAAGATGTTCAATAAACTGATCTCAACACTGCTAATCTGATGAAGTGAATTTCTGTCTTTGCTTCCATGACTGTTTTTAACAGTTAACACACATATGCTCTTATGCAAGTAAATGACACGTTTCACAAGCAATAGCCTTCAGGAAAACAATATGCACTTTGCAAACCCAAGTTCTGCTAAATGAGAGAAATTATTTTCTAATAATAATTAGAAATGTTTTGGGAGAACCTTTAATTATTCATAAACAAGGAAACTTTCAATACGTGATTGCATTTCTTTTGGCTACCAGAAGAGTGGATATGATTTAAAGCAACTACATGTCACTAACTTTATGCTATAAAGAACTTCAATATGCCTCACAGTTTTGCAAGACCATACACTTTCAAATGTCTAACACACACAATAATCAGTGAGTGCTATACCTCATGTGTTGAGACAGGGTTGGGGGAGGAGTTAGGAAAAGGAACATAAATATGCTAACATGAGATGAACCAGTGAGAGCAATTCTACTGTTGAAAATTGTAATATCTCACAGAAATAGTCCTCTGTTGTCTACTTATTACATATATAGGACACCGAAATTTTATTTATTACAGCTATATGGACTTTTATATATTTGAAAATTAATTTACCAAGATGCGATTTTCTTATAACAATAGCCTACAGTGGTATCCCTTTCGGTTTACGCAGAAATGAAGTACTGTAAAATGAAGAGAAATGAAAAATAGATCTTATATTTAATCATACTTCAAAAAGTTATTTGGAAAAAAAGATGAATTTTCATGAATCTCATTCATACTTCTTCCTTACCAAATTTTGACTGTTTGGCCAAATAACTTATAAGAAAAAACTATAAGCAGTTTGTTGGAAAACTGGACAGCCACAGGCAAAAGAATGAAACTAGACTACTATCTTATACCAGATACAAAAATTAACTAAAAACGAATTAAAGATTTGAATATAAGACCTGAAACCATAAAATTCCTAGGAAAAACACTGGCAGTAACTTTAATGACATGGGCTTAGTGATGTTTATGTGGACCTGAGTCCAAAAACAAGAGCAACAAAAGCAAAAATTAACAAATGGGACTACATCAAACTAAAATGTTTCTGCACAGCAAAGGAAACCATCATCCAAATGAAAAGTCAAACTACTAAGGGAAGAAAACTTTGCAATGATATATCACATAAAAGGCTAATATCCAAAGCATATAAAGAACTCATACAATTCAGCAACAACAACAAATTTTTAATGGGCAGAGGCTCTCAAAAGACATTTTTTACAAAGAAGACATACAGAAGGCCAATAGGCACAAGAAAAGATGCTGAACATCACTAATTATTAGAGAAGCAAAAGTCAAAACCATAATGAGATACCACCCTGCACCTGTTAGAATGGCTATTATCAAATAATAATAGTAATAAATACCAAAAAGAATGTGAAGAAAAGAGAACTTTCATACAGTGTTGGTGGGACTGAAAGTCGGTGCAGTCATTATGGAGAGCAGTATTGAGATTCTTCAAAAAATTAAGAATAGAACTACCTTTTTTTTCCCTGCTCAGTAGTGCCCAATTCTTTGCGACCCCATGGACTATACAGTCCACGAATTCTCTAGTCCAGAATACTGCAGTGGGTAGTCTTTCCCTTCTCCAGGGGATCTTCCCAACCCAGGGATCAAACCCAGGTCTCCCGCAATGCACGCGTATTCTTTACCAGCTGAGTCACAAGGGAATGACTCAGCTATTTCACTTCTGAGTATTTATCCAAAGAACACAAAAACATTAATTCAAAAAATACAGGCATCCCTGTTTACTGCAGCATTATTTACAATAACCAAGATACAGAAACTACCTAGGTCTCCATGGATCACTGAATGGATAAAGATACGGTATACAAATACATAACAAACTAGTACTCAGTCATAAAAAAGAATGAAATCCTATTATCATCCTATGACAACATGAAGGATTTTGAAGGTATTATGCTAGCAATAAGTAAAATAAGTCACATAAGGACAAATACTGTATGATTTCATTCATAAGTTTAAAGTTTAGTCGCTCAGTCATGTCCAACTTTGTGACCCCATGGACTGTAGCCTACCAGGCTCCTCTCTCCATGGGATTTTCCAGGCAAGAGTACTGGAGTGGGTTGCCATTTCCTTCTCCAGGGGGTCTTCCCGACCCAGGGATCGAACCCAGGTCTCCCACATCATAGGCAGACGCTTTACCGTCTGAACCACCAGGGAAGTCTATGGAATCTAAAAAAACAAACCAAATGAATAGGGAATTCCCTCATGGCCCAATGGTTAGAGCTCTGCACTTCCACTACAGAGAGCATGGGTTCAATTCCTGGTCAGGAAACCAAGATTCCACATACCATGTGGTACAGCAAAAAACAAATGAACAAACAAAACAAAAACACTGAGAAAAAGACCAGATTAGTGGATAACAGAGGGGAAAAGGGATTGGGGGTGGGTGAACAGAGTTAACTGTATGGTAATGGATGGTAACTAGACTTGTGGTGATCACTTTGTCATGTATACAGATGTTGAATTATATATTTTTCTTCAAAAATAAATTTAAAGTAGGCCTGATTCAATTATGGTACAAAATATCAATAAGATCTCTGAAAATTAGTTTTTCAGGAAAGATGATAGAAATAATCTCTGGAATCATTTTCCAATGCTATTACTTGGTAATTTTAAGAGTTGATAATGATTTTAGGCCCATAAATATGTAACTAGAAGTGAAGTTCTTTGCTTAAAGTTCACTAAAGTTTTAGGATTACAAATGGATTTAGGACCATCTTAGCTATGGTTTTTCCAGTGGTCATGTATGGACGTGAGAGTTGGACTGTGAAGAAGGCTGAGCACCCAAGAATTGATGCTTTTGAACTTTGGTGTTGGAGAAGACTCTTGAGAATCCCTTGGACTGCAAGGAGATCCAAATAGTCCATTCTGAAGGAGATCAGCCCTGGGTGTTCTTTGGAAGGAATGATGCTAAAGCTGAAACTCCAGTACTTTGGCCACCTCATGCGAAGAGTTGACTCACTGGAAAAGACTCTGATGCTGGGAGGGACTGGGGGCAGGAGGAGAAGGGGACGACAGAGGATGAGATGGTTGGATGGCATCACCGACTCGATGGACATGAGTTTGAGTGAACTCTGGGAGTTGGTGATGAACAGGAAGGCCTGGTATGCTGCGATTCATGAGGTCGCAAAGAGTCGGACACGACTGAGTGAACTGAACTGAACTGAAACCACAGATTCTGTTATCTTCTAGCTATCATGTAAATTCCAGTAGTAGTAGCTGATCTTAAACAGATGGGAATACCAGACCACCTTACCTGCCTCCTGTGAAACCTGTATGCAGGTCAAAAAGCAACAGTTAGAACCAGACATGGAACAACAGACTGGTTCAAAATTGGGAAAGGGGCACATAAAGGTTGCTTATTTAACTTATACGCAGAGTACATCAAGCGAAATGCCAGGCTGGATGAAGCACAAGCTGGAATCAAGACTGCTGGGAGAAATACCAATAACCTCAGATGCAGATGACACCACCCTAATGGCGAAAGCGATGAGGAACTAAAGAGCCTCTTGATGAAAGTGAAAGAGGACAGTGAAAAAGCTGTCTTAATATGCAACACTCAAAAAAACAAAGATCATGACACCCAGTCCCATCACTTCATGGCAAATAGATGAGGAAACAATGGAAAACAATGGACTGTGTTTTCTTGGGCTCCAAAATCACTGCAGATGGTGACTGCAGCCATGAAATTAAAAGACACTTGCTCCTTGGAAGAAAAGCTATGGCAAACTTAGTGTATTAAAAAGCAAAGACATACACTAATATATGTAAATAGACAGCCAATGGGAATTTGCTGCATGACTCAGGGAACTCAAACAGGAGTCTATAATAACCTAGAGGGGTGGGAATAGGCATGAGGTGGGAGGGAGATTCAACCACAGACACACCTATAGTTATTTCATGTTGATGTATGACAGAAATCAAACCAATAATATAAGCCAATCATCAATCAGTTAAAAATAAATACTTTTTTTAAAGTAAAAAAAAGACAAGCAAAGGCATCACTTCATCAACAAAGGTCCATACAGTCAAAACAATGGTTTTTCCAGTACTCATGTATGGATGTGAGAGTTGGACCATAAAGAAAGCTGAGCACCAAAGAACTGATGCTTTCGAACTGTGGTGCTGGAGAAGATTCTTCAGAGTCCCCTGGAGAGCAAAGAGATCAAACCAGTAATCCTAAAGAAAATCAGTCCTAAATACTCATTGGAAGAACTGATGCTAAAGCTCCAATACTTTGGCCACATGATGCAGAGAGTCAACTCACTGGAAAAGACTGATGCTGATAAAGATTGAGGGCAGGAGGAGAAGGGATGACAGAGGATGAGATAGTTGGATGGCATCACCAACCCAATGAACATGAGTTTGAACAAACTCCTGGCGATGGTGAAGGACAGGGAAACCTGGCATGCTGCAGTCCACGGGGTCACAGAGAGTCGGACACGACTGAGCGACTGAACAAAAACAGTAGCTGATAATCAATACAAAATCTTTTTGCCATCCACACTTTCAGTTAGTAGAGCAGAGCAACTGACAATAAGATTATGTTGCCTGGGTTAAAAGAGACCTTCAAAAAACTCTGAAATGTCTTAGCTACTTTTAAAATTCATCTTCCTGGTGTTCTTCACAGTTCTCCACTGCTACTTCCTCAGCAGCCACCTTCTCTTTCTTCTTTCATGTTCTTCATTCGCCATATATTTATGGAACATCTACTAGGTACCAGTGTGTGCCTGCTCAGTCGCTCAGCCATGTCAAACTCTTTGTAACCCCATGGACTCAGCCCACCAGGCTCCTCTGTCCATGGAATTTTCCAGGCAAGAATACTGGAGTGAGCTGCCATTTCCTCCTCCGGGGGATCTTTCTGACCCATGGATTGAACCTGCGTCTCTTGCATTGGCAGGTGGATTCTTTACCACTGTGCCACCTGGCAAGCCCACTAGGAACCAGTACCAGAGCAGCAAACAAGACAGGCAAAGATTTTGTACTCCAGGTTTAATTACCTTTGAGCCTTCATTAATCACCAACTGCTTATATCATTCTTAATCCAAAGTTACAAAAGTGATAATTCTCCTCTTTAATCTAGATTTACCTAACCACGTTTAAAATCCCATTTCTTTAAGCCAAATCTCCATCCCCTGGAGAAAGGAATGGCAGCCCACTCCAGTATTCTTGCCTGGAGAATTCCATAGACAGAGGAGCCTTTTTACTACAGTCCCTGGAGTCACGAAGAGTCAGACACGACTGAGCAAATTAACACTTTCACTTTCACACTTTCCTAGTGGTTCAAAGGTAAAAAATCCGCCAGCCAATGCAGGAGACACAGGCTTGAGTTTCCACATGCCACAGAGCAACTAAGGCTCTGCACTTCAACTACTGAGCCTGTGCTCTAGATCCCTTGGAGTCGAAACTACTGAGCCCAAGCACCACAACTACTGAAGCCCTCTGCACACCCTAGAGCCCATGCTCAGCAACAAGAGAAGCCTCCTCGATGAGA
>NW_011494939.1:3302843-3312199 GCF_000754665.1 Bison bison bison
CAAGGGAAGCCTCCACAATGAGAAACCTGCACCACAACTAGGGAAAGCCTGGGCAGCAATGAGAGTCCAGAATAGCCAAAAATAAATTAAAAAATGTTTAAAGTAGGAAATAACATAATCTCAGTGTAAAGGACAGTCCTAATATAAACTTAAATTTAATGATGAAAAACTTACTATGTTCTTCTAATATTTCTATTTTACCACAGACAGGTGTAAATTTAATCATGAATCACTACTTAGGAACCAATAATATAGGGTATGCCAAGTCTAGACCTATCAATTATTTTAAGAATTGTATTTGAAAAGTATTTGTAAAAATCTGGCTGCCCTAATTTTAAATTTTAGATAAATTATCATTAGTCTTCGCTGACCAAAACAACTAAGTTTTTAAGACAAAAAAAAAAGAAAATTCCTATCTCTACTTCCAGGTGAGATTTTAATAAAGCCATTTTAGAAATGAGAGAATGCACCCTATTTAAAAAAAGCAATTTCTAAGAGTTTCCAAGAGTTCTCAGGATAAACCATCTTGGAGTTTTCAAACCATGCTGGAGAACTTTGAAGATGTGTTGTAGTTATACACAAGCCCGCAAGTTGTGTCTGTAGGGAAGCAAAATATCTGTTACCTATTCAATAGTTTGATTTGCATGCACTCTCAGAAATGAATTCCAGATGCAGAAATCACAAGTTCCCATAAACATTCTCAGGCAGGCAGACAATATAACGTGTCTACTAATAATGAGAAAAATCTTTGACAGACTATTCCATAGCTGTATTCTTGCTCTTCCCATGTGGGAAGGGGAGGCAGTTTCTGCAAGGAAATTCTCATTCCAACCACATGTGAAAATAGAACAGTGATGCCTCCAAGCCGGAAATGATGCCATCCCCAGAAATTTCTGTGCAACACAGAAAAAGATTAAAAAATTGATTCAGCCCTCATTTGAGTAATTTCTGATTTTTCTTCTAAACATAAATATTTATCTATTTTTCCAAAAATAAAACTTCATTTGAAATAAAAATGATGTAGTTTGATCTCATGTAGAACAAATTTAAGAAAATTTTGACCTTAATTTTGTTAGTTATTAAAGTTGAGTCTGTTAGAAAATAATTATTACTTGGAAAAATAATGAATAATTTAATGGTGAAGGTGCTATATCAAAAATGAATGCTACAATTATGTCAGTTATAAATATGCATTTTTCATTAATGAAAGCTTTTTAAAAAGTGGTAAGTGGATTATTTTGTATCAACATATGTGTAGGTCCATAAAGACATGTAAAACTGTAAAATGCTTCAAACAAACTGAATTGCATCTTTCCTCTGTTTTCCAATTATATGTCAGAAATCTGACACCATGTAAGCGTATTCTGTTGCCCAGAGTAAAGAAAAAAAAAAATAGTAAGAGAAAACTTATTGCAATTACAGTATATGCACAAGGAGCTTACAATAATAATTTGTATTATGTATGATTCATGAGTTTGAGGAAACAGTAAGAGGTTATTATTATTCACTTACATTAAGTATATATTATTTACATTTATAAAGTTATAAATGTAAATTTATACCTTTGATTTACTGGATTTTCAGTTCTTATGGGATATGTTCTATTTGACCAAGTGATTGATGTAAGAAAAGTATGAAAATTCAGGAATCAATGGATTATAAAATTTCAAGCTCTGTGACTAGTCCCAGAACTCAACAATCTGGTTTCTGTCTACCTGTACACAAAAAGGTAAATAAATTTTTCAATTTAAATCAGTTTATTTGGTATAATATGGACCCTGCTTTACTGTTTGTTTAAAAAAAAAAAAAAAAAGGGCATAATTCAGAACCCCCAGCTCTTATATAGACATTTGTCCATTCACATGGAGTAGTCTTTGCTCAAACATATTTTTATTCAGGTCTGGGAAGTGGAGCATGACTGGAAGCTCATGTTTATAAAAACAAAAAGAGAGAGAGAGAAAGGAGGTGTAGGAAATAAGATACTGTCCCAAGGAAGAAAGACCATGGAACTAAAAGTGAGTTTTATCTCATGTGTAACATTATCATAACTAATAGCACTGTAATGTCACTGTCCATTTTTTTCACTCATTAATTCAATATATATTAAGTGACTACTGAAAATACTAGGTACATAATTTCAATTTCACGTATCAGAAAATATATGGATTCTTTTTCTTCCCATTTTCCATCTTTGCAACCATAGAGAGAAATTTAGTACCTGCCAGGTAGTATAAACCATTTTTAAAAATCTGTTAAATGTAATGGGTAACATGTTCAGTTTTTTTCAAAACAAAATATATGGTGATAGATATACAGACAATGTATGACTAGGAGAAAATATTTGCAACTGATGCGACCAAGAAGGGATTAATTTCCAAAATAAACAGCTCATGCAACTCAATAACAGGAAAACAAACAACCCAATCAAAATGTGGGCAGAAGACCTAAACAGACATTTCCACAAAGAAGACAAACAGTTGATCAACAGGCATGTGAAAAGATGCTCCACATCGCCAATTATTAAAGAAATGCAAATCAAAACTAACCTCAAAACCTGTCAGAATGGCCATCATCAAATATTCTGCAAATGATAAATGCTGGAGAGGGTGTGGAGAAAAGGTAACCTTCCTACACTGTTGGTGAGAAACGTAAATTGGTTGCAGCCACCACAGAAAACCACCTGGAGGTTCCTTTAAAAACTTTAGAGTTACCATATGATCCAGCAATCCCATTTCTGGGCAAATATCAGAAATGAATAAAACTCAAAAAATAATTTGAAAAGATAGCTGCACACCAGTGTTCACAGCAGCACTGTTCACAATAGCCAAGACATGGAAGCACCTGGAATGTCAATCAACAGACAAACGGATAAAGAAGATGTGGGACATATATACAGTGGACTATTACTCAGTCATAAAAAAAGAATGAAATATTGCCACCTGCAGAAACACTGATTCTGATAGAGATTATCAAACTAAGTGAAGTAAGTCAGAAAGAGAAAGACAAATACCATATTATACCACTCATACATGGAATCTAAAAAAATAACACAAATCAACTTAGTAATAAAACAAAAACAAATCCACAGACATAGAAAATAAACTTATTATCAAAGGGGAAAGAGGAGGGGGAGATATAAATTAAGAGTAGGAGATTAATAAATCTACAGCACTATATATAAAATAAATAAGGATTTACTGTACACACACAGAACTATATTCAATTATCTCATAAAAATCTATAATAGAAAAGAATCTGAAGCTGTACACCTGAAACTAACACAAATTGGAAATCAAGTATAGTTTAATAAATAAAATAATGTAATCCACATCACAATGATATATTAAAAAAAAAAAAAAAAAGATAGTGGCACCAAACCATTCTCTCATTGTCATTCAGCACCATGCTAGGAGGAAAGACAGATCCATTTAAGAATGTCCTCCATGAGTCAGCAGAGATCATTAGTTTTATTAAATCGCAACCCTTCCGTACAAGCCTTTTTACTACTCTGTTATAAAATGGGAAGTATACACAAAACACTTCTGCGGCACCCCAAAGAAAGGCCTGTGTATATCTCACGATACTGTGTGCTGTACCTGAGTTGCAAGCTGAACTACTATTATCTTTTTTCATGGAACACCATTTTTATCTGAAAGAAAAGACTGCAAACAAACTACGGTTTATTCAGACTTGGGTACTTGGTATTTTCTCAGAAGTAGAGTGAGTCTATAACCTGAAGGGGAAAAATTGACAGTTGCCAATGATAACTTGCAATGAAAACTAAAATTTTGGAAAACCTGTATGCAACTGCTGGGAACTTCAAAGTTTCCCAATACTTAAGCACTTTCCTGATGAGATCAGTGTTATAACTAACAAACGTCATTTTTTTTAAATTGTATATGGTCCCTCATGTCTCACTGGTAAAGAATCCACCTGCCAATATGGAGACTTGGGTTCAATCCATGGGTCAGAAAGATCCCCTGGAGAAGGAAATGGCAACCCACTCTATATATTGCTTCCTGGGAAATCCTACAGACAGAGGAGTTTGGTGGGCTAGTAGTCCATTGAGCAGAAAGATCCCCTGGAGAAGGAAATGGCAACCCACTCTATATATTGCTTCCTGGGAAATCCTACAGACAGAGGAGTTTGGTGGGCTAGTAGTCCATTGAGTCGCAAGGGTTGGACACGACTGAGTAACTAAACAACAAAATAGTGATACACAAACTCAGCAAAGCAGAATTTTCCAACTGACCAACGCATGAAATTATAAAATCATGCATGGTTAAAGATTCATCAAAATATAAGATACACCAGTAACGAACTACAAAATGTTCATTGATAATAGTTTCAGATCTCAGAAGGTGATTGAAAATCACCTTCAAGAAACTACCACTTGTCGAGCTTTGGTGCAATATCAAAGAAAAATATCCACAATTAACTGAAAAGGCTGTTAAGATACCCCTCATTTTTCTAACTACATATCCGTGATGCTGGATTTTCTAGATATATTTAAATCAAAACAACATTTTACAAGAGATGAATACAGAACAAATATGAGAATCCAGCTGTCTTCTATTAAGTCAAACATTAGAGCTTTGTACACATGTAAAATGATGCCACTCTTCTCACTAAATGTTTGCACTGCAAAATATTATTTTTAATTTAAAAATATTATGTTAACATTTTATGTTTTATGATTATTATTTTAAAATTAAATATTTAACATTTTTATTTCTAATGTGGTAAATAACAAGGGCTCTTAGGATCCTCAATAATAAGAATATAGAGATCCCAAGACCAAAATCTTTGAAAGTTGCTTAAATAGTGTTTTTCTCTCAGGATCAGTCAAGCAGTTCATGTGAATACCCTTGATGCTTGCCAGGCACATAACTATGATTTTACTTCTGCCTAAAGTACTTCAGAAAAGAACAGGACTACAGAAGACATCTAAGAAATGCATAGTGCAAGAAAAAATTTCATTTTTAAATTACAAAGTAATGTATGATAAAGATAGCCACTGTTGCAAAAGACTAAAAACGACCTGTTTGATCTGTTGTTAGATTTTGAACTTCAGACACACAGACAGCATCTAATTGTGGCCTTAATTTCTCAACATGTTGTCACTAGTCCATGCCAGATCCCTTTCCTCTGCTTTATTCTTTCTTCACTTTGATCTTTACTTTTCACTCTTTATTCAATTTGCACCTCAATTCCCTCGAGTATTAACCCATTTTAAAGAGATTAGCATGTATCTTTAATTATGTGTAGTATTATAAAATACTACTATAAAATATTATAAAATAGATATATCTTTATAAATACATGTAGCATTATAAAATAGATACATCTTTAATATGTGTAGCATTATAATAGATATATCTTTAAATAAATGTGTAGCATTATAAAACAGATATAGTTGTTTTGTAAAGAATTATGTGTGTTCTGTTTAAATAAATAGCATTTGTGCTATAACTCATTGTTTTCTATTTTTTCTTTCATTATGTTTTTAAAATTCTTCCATGATCAATGAGTTCATTGCTTCTTACTGCTGCATAGCACTTCATAGTATGCATCCACTCTATTTTACTTATTAAAATTATTTATTGGATGCATCTCTCTACCAACACTAGTGATATTATAACATCCATGCATATAATCTCAGATGCATCTAACTCTCTACCTCCATTTGCAGGAATATAATATCCATGAACATGTCCTCACTAAAACTTTTGCTAGTTCTCTGGAAAACAGACCCATGAGTAGTACTGCTATGCATATGATTGTGCAATTTATATCCCCATCACTCACTGCTGTGTTCAGTTGTGTCTGACTCTCTGCAACCCCATAGGCTGTAGCCTTCCAGGCTTCTCAGTCCATGGAACTCTCCAGGCAAGAATACTGGAGTGGGTAGGCAATCCCTTCTCCAGGGGATCTTCCAATCGAGGGATCAAACCCAGGTCCCCTGCACTGCAGGCAGATTCTTTACCATCTGAGCCACCAGGGAAACCGCATCAGCAGTGCAAAAATTTCCCCTATCCATATCCTCTCCAATACTTGGTATTATCTACCTTTCCAAGGCTTCCCTGGTGGCTCAGATGGTAAAGCGTCTGTCTGCAGTGCAGGAGACCTGGGTTTGATCCCTGGGTTGGGAAGATCCCCCGAAGAAGGAAATGGCAGCCCACTCCAGTACTCTCGCCTGGAAAATCCCATGGATGAAGAAGCGTGGTAGGCTATCAGTCCACAGGGTCACAAAGAGTCGGACATGACTGAGTGACTTCACTTTCACTTTTCTTTCACCTTTCTAACTGCTGCCATTCAAATGCCAATACTTGTAAAGTGGTATTTTATCATTGCTTTAATTTACACTTCACCTCCTTAGACATAAACTGTAGCAGCTCTTCATACATTTGCTATTTACTCAGACATCTCTGAATTACCTGTTCATTCTGTTAGAGTTTTTTGCTTGGGTTCTCCATATTTTTCATGTTGATTTAAGATGGGGATATTATCCCTTGCTGGTTTTAAATACAGCAAATATCCTTTCCCAATCTAACATCTATTCATCAACTTCATCTATGGAATACTGCACTGAACAAAATCCTCAACTGTGGTGTAACCAAATCCGACCACTCTTTTTTGACTTTCAGTTGGAGCTTCTAAGAAAAAGTCTTTTCTAGGGTCAGGAAGGGAAAAATTAGGAGGCTGGGATGAATATATACATGCTACCATATATAAAATAGATAACCAAGAAGTAACTACTGCATAGCACAGGGATATTAATATTTTATAATAACTTACAAGGAAAAAGAACCTGAAAAAGAATATGTATACACACACATATGTGTATATGTATATGTAATAACTTATAAGGAAAAAGAATCTGAAAAAGTATATATACACATGACTGAATCACTGTGCTGTACACCTAATACTAATAAACATTGTAAATCAACTATACTGCAATAAAATTAAAATATTTTTCCTATCCTTTGGCCACAAAGATTTTATTTCACATTTTCTTCTATTATCTTCTACTAGCATTATACCTTTATCTCTCACTTTATTAGGGGCCAATCTTTATATGTTAGAGGTTTATATTTTTCTCTATATAATGAGATAGTTATCCTCACATCATCTACTAAATGACTTATCTTTTTTCAACTGTTTTGTGATACAAACATTTATCATATAAGTCTTTATATACACCTAGATCTATTTTTGAGCTCTCACTTCTGTTTTATTTATACATTGCTGGAACAACAGCAGCATCATCACCATCACCATTTACAACATATATTATCCGATGACTAAGGGTGACTATCAATTTGGCTTATCTTTTTCTATGCACAGTTTTAGAAATGTTGGAACAATCAGCCATCCATATAAATTTTAGAATTTGTTGGGTTCCTAAAAAATCCTCAAGAATTTTGACTAGAATTTCACTTACTTTGCATGTATACCTGGAAAGAATTAATAACTTTATTAGGTTAAATAATACCAACAGTGCACACAGTATCTGTTCCCATTTATTAAAATCTTATGTACTTTTCTATTTTTCTACTAAAGGAAACAAAAAAATTATGTTTCTTAAAATAATACCTTATTTAAAGGAGTACTTTTTTGAGTTGATAAAAAAATACAGAAATATACAAATTCTATTCATCTTATTAAACTTTTGTTACTACTCACAGTATGTTCATTCAATTGAACTTTCTACATAGATAATCATATGTGCCTTTGCAATTCTAACATACCTTTGATGCTAAGTCACTTCAGTCATGTCCAACTCTGTGTGACCCCATAGACGGCAGCCCACCAGGCTCCCCCATCCCTGGGATTCTCCAGGCAAGAACGCCAGAGTGGGTTGCCATTTCCTTCTCCAATGTATGAAACTGAAAAGTGAAAGTGAAGTCGCTCAGTCATCCTGCCTTAAAAGACAGGTGGGACCTGTAATATTATGTTTAAGTGATAGTGAAAATTCTAAACATCTTTCTCTTGCTCTTTGTTTCAAGGGAAATGCTTCTAATTTATTCCAGTAAGTTTTCTGTAAATTGTCTGAGAAGTCCTTTGATATTCCTAATATTCTGTTCAGATCAGATCAGATCAGTCGCTTAGTCGTGTACGACTCTTTGTGACCCCATGAATCGCAGCACGCCAGGCCTCCCTGCCCATCACCAACTCCCGGAGTTCACCGAGACTCACGTCCATCAAGTCAGTGATGCCATCCAGCCATCTCATCCTCTGTCGTCCCCTTCTCCTCCTGCCCCCAATCCCTCCCAGCATCAGAGTCTTTTCCAATGAGTCAACTCTTTGCATGAGGTGGCCAAAGTACTGGAGTTTCAGCTTTAGCATCATTCCTTCCAAAGAAATCCCAGGGCTGATCTCCTTCAGAATGGACTATTTGGATCTCCTTGCAGTCCAAGGGACTCTCAAGAGTCTTCTCCAACATCACGATTCAAAAGCATCAATTCTTCGGCGCTCAGCCTTCTTCACAGTCCAACTCTCACATCCATACGTGACCACAGGAAAAACCATAGCGTTGACTAGACGAACCTTTGTTGGCAAAGTAATGTCTCTGCTTTTCAATATGCTATCCAGGTTGGTCATAACTTTACTTCCAAGGAGTAAGCGTCTTTTAATTTCATGGCTGCAGTCACCATGTGTAGTGATTTTGGAGCCCAGAAAAATAAAGTCTGACACTGTTTCCCCATCTATTTCCCATGAAGTGATGGGACCGGATGCCATGATCTTCTAGCCAACTTTTTCACTGTCCACTTTCACTTTCATCAAGAGGCTTTTGAGTTCCTCTTCACTTTCTGCCATAAGGGTGGTGTCATCTGCATATCTGGTTATTGATATTTCTCCCGGCAATCTTGATTCCAGCTTGTGTTTCTTCCAGCCCAGCGTTTCTCATGATGTACTCTGCATATAAGTTAAATAAACAGGGTGACAATATACAGCCTTGACAAACTCCTTTTCCTATTTGGAACCAGTCTGTTGTTCCATGTCCAGTTCTAACTGTTGCTTCCTGACCTGCATACAAATTTCTCAAGAGGCAGATCAAGTGGTCTGGTATTCCCATCTCTTTCAGAATTTCCCACAGTTGATTGTGATCCACAGAGTCAAAGGCTTTGGCATAGTCAATAAAGCAGAAATAGATGCTTTTCTGGAACTCTCTTTCTTTTTCCACGATCCAGAGCATGTTGGCAATTTGATCTCTGGTTCCTCTGCCTTTTCTAAAACCAGCTTGAACATCAGGAAGTTCACGGTTCACATATTGCTGAAGCCTGGCTTGGAGAATTTTGAGCATTACTTTACTAGCGTGGGAGATGAGTGCAATTGTGCGGTAGTTTGAG
>NW_011494939.1:3312299-3345854 GCF_000754665.1 Bison bison bison
CACGATTTGGAATAGCTCAACTGGAATTCCATCACCTCCACTAGCTTTGTTCGTAGTGATGCTTTCTAAGGCCCACTTGACTTCACATTCCAGGATGTCTGGCTCTAGGTCAGTGATCACACCATCGTGATTATCTGGGTCATGAAGATCTTTTTTGTACAGTTCTTCTGCGTATTCTTGCCATCTCTTCTCAATATCTTCTGCTTCTGTTAGGTCCATACCATTTCTGTCCTTTATCGAGCTCATCTCTGCATGAAATGTTCCTTTGGTATCTCTGATTTTCTTGAAGAGATCGCTAGTCTTTCCCATTCTGTTGTTTTCCTCTATTTCTTTGCATTGATCGCTTAAGAAGGCTTTCTTATCTCTTCTTGTTATTCTTTGGAACTCTGCGTTCAGATGTTTATACCTTTCCTTTTCTCCTTTGCTTTTCGCTTCTCTTCTTTTCACAGCTATTTGTAAGGCCTCCCCAGACAGCCATTTTGCTTTTTTGCATTTCTTTTCCATGGGGATGGTCTTGATCCCTGTCTCCTGTACAATGTCACGAACCTCAGTCCACAGTTCATCAGGCACTCTATCTATCAGATCTAGGCCTTTATATCTACTTCTCACTTGCACTGTATAATCATAAGGGATTTGATTTAGGTCATACCTGAATGGTTTAGTGGTTTTCCCTACTTTCTTCAATTTCAGTCTGAATTTGGAAATAAGGAGTTCATGGTCTGAGCCACAG
The DNA here is from genome assembly GCF_000754665.1 of Bison bison bison. Lineage (NCBI taxonomy): Eukaryota > Metazoa > Chordata > Mammalia > Artiodactyla > Bovidae > Bison > Bison bison. The sequence continues at coordinate 3,313,030 of NW_011494939.1, forward strand.
TTAGCTTCTGGTCTTGTTTTTGCTGACTGTATACAGCTTCTCCATCTTTGGCTGCAAAGAATATAATCAATCTGATTTCAGTGTTGACCATCTGGTGATGTCCATGTACAGAGTCTTCTCTTGTATTGTTGGAAGAGGGTGTTTGTTATGACCAGTGCATTTTCTTGGCAAAACTCTATTAGTCTTTGCCCTGCTTCATTCCGTATTCCAAGGCCAAATTTGCCTGTTACTCCAGGTGTTTCTTGACTTCCTACTTTTGCATTCCAGTCCCCTATAATGAAAAGGACATCTTTTTTCGGTGTTAGTTCTAAAAGGTCTTGTAGGTCTTTCTAGAACCGTTCAACTTCAGCTTCTTCAGTGTTACTGGTTGGGGCATAGACTTGGATTACTGTGATATTGAATGGTTTGCCTTGGAAATGAACAGAGATCATTCTGTCGTTTTTGAGATTGCATCCAAGTACTGCATTTCAGACTCTCTTGTTGACCATGATGGCCACTCCATTTCTTCTGAGGGATTCCTGCCTGCGGTAGTAGATATAATGGTCATCTGAGTTAAATTCACCCATTCCAGTCCATTTCAGTTCGCTCATTCCCAGAATGTCGACATTCACTCTTGCCATCTCTTGTTTGACCACTTCCAATTTGCCTTGATTCATGGACCTGACATTCCAGGTTCCTATGCAATATTGCTCTTTACAGCACTGGAGCTTGCTTCTATCACCAGTCACATCCACAGCTGGGTATTGTTTTTGCTTTGGCTCCATCCCTTCATTCTTTCTGGAGTTATTTCTCCACTGATCTCCAGTAGCATACTGGGCACCTACTGACCTGGGGAGTTTATCTGTCAGTATCCTATCATTTTGCCTTTTCATACTGTTCATGGGGTTCTCAAGGCAAGAATACTGAAGTGGTTTGCCATTCCCTTTTCCAGTGGACCACATTCTGTCAGATCTCTCCACCATGACCCGCCCGTCTTGGGTTGCCCCACGGGCACGGCTTAGTTTCACTGAGTTAGACAAGGCTGTGGTCCTAGTGTGATTAGATTGACTAGTTTTCTGTGAGTATGGTTTCAGTGTTAATATTTCATAAATAAGTATTAATGCTTTATTCTGCAACTTTTATCATAGATAAGATGCTTTTTATGTGTCTCATGAAATCATTATATATTTCTTCTTTGATCTAATACTAAAATGAAATACATAGATACAATTTTTCTGACACTGAACTATCCTTTCCTTCTTGGCATAAACACTACTTAATCAATATGTACTTTTTAGGGAATTCCCTGACAGTCCAGTGGCCAGGAGTCAGTGGTTTCACTGGCAGGGCCCAGGTTCAATCCCTGTTCAGGGAACCAGCCAAAAAAAAAAGTACTTTTTAAAACATACTATTGGATTTGGCTAGCTAATATTGTATTTAGAATTAGTGCACCAACATCCATAATGAAACAGATATATGCTTTTCGTATCTTGTATCTTCCTTATCTGTCTTATATCTTCATTTTCCTTGACTTGATAATCAAGATTATAAAGCTTTGTATAAAATGAGCTGGGCAACTGGGCAGCTCTTCTCTTGCTCTTTTTTTTTTCATTTTCTGGAGCAACATATATAAAATAAATACTATTTGTCCCTTGAAAGTTTTGTAAAATTCCATTGGAAAACCATCTAAGTGAGGGAGCCTATTTTGGTAGAGAGGTTATAATTTCTTTTTCTTTTAATCATTATATATATACTCACATACTTTATAAACCTTGTATTATGTGAATGTGTAAGTTATACAGAAAATTATACACACACCTTTTAAAAAAACAGAGAAGTAAGACACCATCATATTTTTAAATTCATACAATGCAGTCTGTGCCGAGTATCTTCCATTTGCCCATCCAGACCCTTTCCCACCCTGCTCTGCCTCAGGAGGCTGCCCCGTATAGACATGCTGCCTAGATTCTAGCTCCCTGACTATTAGGCAATCTGCAATGAGAAATCCAAAAGAGGGAGCAGAGCATTCACGCCCCTGTTGGGCTTGTTGCCTCCATGACCAAAGTCATAGCCCTTCCCAAGGTAGCTGTCCCTCCTCCACTCTTTGTCTCTGAATTCCAGAAATTGCTCCTTCTCTTCATTCTTTTGGGCCTCAAAGTGTTAACAGTCCCTGCTGCTGCTAGGCCTGGGATACTACACTAATTTTTGTGGTTTCCCAACACCTCATCCACATGTTTGTAAACAGTCTCTTTAGTAACTGTTTTGATTATCCTAATTTGAAAGTACCATCTGTTTTCTCCCAAGACCCTGATATGGAGATGAAAAGAGAAAATCCAACTCCGACTCCAACAGATTAACAATTATTAACAGTTTGGTGTATATCCTTCCAAACACAGAACACACTTGTGACATATATTACACCAAAAGCATGCAGATAAAACACAGACAGTGAGAACTTGTTTGGAAACGTGAACATTTCTGGTTGCTATTGATCTCGTCTCATTTTTTTAAACTCTTTCCTTTCTTGGTCCCTATAATGCTTCACAATTCTAATATTTGTTTAATCTGTTTGACAACTCTACCTGTTTCCCCTATGGGCTTATCTTCCCTAGTGGATAAGTAGTAAAGAACCCAACTGCAATGCAGGAGACATGGGTTTGATCCCAGGGTCAAAAACATCCCCTGGAAAAGGAAATGACAACCCACTCCAGTATTCTTGCCTGGGAAATCCCATGGACAGAGGAGCCTGGAGTTGAAAAAGAGTCAGATATGACTGAGTGGCTAAACAACAAAATCTTCCATTTAAGTGTTTGGATTTTGTCTGAATGCAGAGTTCCAAAGAATTTCAAGGAGAAATAAGAAAGTCTTCCTAACTGAACAACGCAAAGAAATAGAAGAAAACAACAGAATGGGCAAGACAACAGATCTCAAGAATATCAGAGATACCAAGGGAACATTTCATGCAAAGATGGGAACAATAAAGGACAAAAATGGTATGGACTAACAGAAGCAAAAGATATTAAGAAGAGGTGGCAAGAATACACAGAAGAACCATACAAAAAAGATCTTAATGACCTAGATAACCACAATGGTATGATCACTCACCTAGAGCCAGACATCTTGGAATGCAAAGTCAATTGGGCCTTAGAAGCATCACTACAAACAAAGCTAGTGGAGTTATGGAATTCCAGTTGAGCTATTTCAAATCCTAAAAGATGATGCTGTGGAAGTGCTGCACTCTATATGCCAGCAAATTTGGAAAACTCAACTCCAGGCCACAGGACTGGAAAAGGTCAGTTTTCATTCCAATCCCAAAGAAAGACAATGCAAAAGAATGTTCAAACTACTGCACAATTGCACTCATCTCACACACTAGCCCACCAGGGCTTCCCTGATGGCTCAGAGGTTAAAATGTCTGCCTCCAAAGCGGGAGACCTGGGTTCGATCCCTGGGTCGGGAAGACCCCCTGGAAAAGGAAATGGCAGCCCACTCCAGTATTCTTGCCTGGAGAATCCCATGGACAGAGGAGCCTGGTAGGCTACAGTCCACCAGGTCTCAAAGAGTTGGACATGACTGAGCAACTTCACTCACTCACATGTTAGCAAAGTAATGCTCAAAATTCTCCAAGCAAGGTTTCAACAGTACGTGAACCAAGAACTTCCAGATCTTCAAGCTGGATTTAGAAAAAGCAGAAGAATCAGAGATCAAATTGCCAACATCCACTGGATCACAGAAAAAGCAAGAGAATTCCAGAAAAACATCTACCTCTGCTTCATTGACTATGCCAAAGCCTTTGACTGTGTGGATCACAACAAACTGTGGAATATTCTTCAAGAGATGGAAATACCAGACCACCTGACATGCCCTCTGTGAAACCCCTATGCAGGTCAAGAAGCAACAGTTAGAACTGGACATGGAACAACAGACCGGTTTCAAATTGGGAAAGGAGTATATTGTCACCCTGCTTATTTAACTTACATGCAGAGTACATCAAGTGAAATGCCTGGCTAGATGAAGCACAAGGCGGAATCAAGATTGCCCGGAGAAATATCAATAACCTCAGATATGCAGATGACACCACCCTCATGGCAGAAAGCAAAGAGGAACTAAAGAGCCTCTTGATGAAAGTGAAAGAGGAGAGTGAAAAAGATGGCTTAAAACTCAACATTAAAAAAACAAAGATCATGACATCTGGTCCCATCACTCCATGGCAAATAGATGGGAAACAATAGAAACAGTGACAGACTTTATTTTCTTGGGCTCCAAAATCACTGCAGATGGTGACTGCAGCCATGAAATTAAAAGACGCTTGCTCCATGGAAGAAAAGCTACAACAAACCTGGACAGTGCATTAAAAAGCAGAGACAGGAGAAGGAAATGGCAACCCACTCTGGTATTCTTGCCTGGGAAATCCCATGGACAGAGGAGCCTGGTGGGCTATAGTCCATGGGGTTGCAAAGAATTGGACACAACTGAGGAACACAGCAGCAGCGTATTCCTAAGATTGTACGGGTGTCGCCACTGACTCCAGCTGTTTCCATCACCCCCAGAAGACAGCCCTTACCCATTTGCAGTCACTTCGCATTACCACTTCCCCAAACCTCTGGCAACCACACTGTGTTCCTATGAATTTGCCTATTCTAGACACTTCATATAAAAGGAATTGTACAGTCAAAAAAAAATAAAAATAAAAAGCAGAGACATTACTTTGCCAACAAAGGTCCGTGTAGTCAAAGCTATGGTTTTTCTGGTAGTCATGTATGGATGTGAGTGTAGGATCATAAAGAAGGCTGAGCACAAAAGAACTGATGCTTTTGAATTGTGGTGCTGAAGAAGACTCTTGAGAGTCCCTTGGACTGCAAGGAGATAAAACCAGTTAATCCTAAAGGAAATCAACCTTAAATATTAATTGGAAGGACTGATGCTGAAGCTGCAATACTTGGGCCACCTGATGTGAAGAGCTGACTCATTAGAAAAGACCCTGATGGTGGGAAAGATTGAAGATGGGAGGAGAAGGGGGTGACAGAGGATGAGATGGTTGAACAGCATCACTGGCTCAATGGACATGAGTTTGTGCAAGCTCTGGGAGATGGCGAAGGTCAGGGAAGCCTAGTATGCTGCAGGCCATTGGATCGCAGAATCGAACACAACTGAGCGACTGAACAACTCTTCTCTCACCATCTTATCTCTCTGAGACTGTATTCCCCATAAAGCTTCAACTATAATTACAAGGCAAATGATTCCTAGATCTCTGTCTCTAGTCCTGATTTCCCTCCCAAGTCCCTCCATTTTCATCACTCTCTGATAGCTATCTTCATTCAACCTGAGGAAACTAACAATGCTGATACAACAGGATCAAAACTAAAATCACATCTTTTCCACTAATTCAGTTTCTCCACCTGATTTTCCTCTTTCTACTCCTAATACCATCATTCTCCTTGTCATCCCAGCCCAAAATTTGGTGACATACTTGGTTCTTTTTTATTGCTTTCCATCACTTCTACTTTGACAAATTTTAGCAGCTCCTACAGCCACACTATTCATCCAATATTAATCTCCTTGTTTACAGTCACAACAGCCAAATTCCAGTATGAGCCTCTTATCCTGGAATCTTATCACAGACTTCCAACTTAGCTACCCACTGATAGTTTTTCCTTCCCTCATACCTAGCCTTCCAAAAGACTGACAACCTAATCCTCCTTAAAAAAACAGAACATTTCTATTTTCTAAATTAAAAAATAACTGCCCAGTATTCCCCAAATTTAAGTCTGTATTTCATAGTTTATATTCAAGTGTCTCTATTATATGACCTTAAACTGATACAAGCCTTCATTTCAACACTTTCCCTATACTCCTATCATGGAGCTTTAATATGCTCTTTTCTCTTCGTCACATCCTCTGCTGTTTTAAATCCTTCAAAGTTCAGCTCAAACATTACTTCCCTAATGTGCCTCCCTTAGAACATCAATCATATTAATCATATTTTGCTTTACACTGCATGTGTACTGTCTTCTTCTTTACCAATTAAAAGTTCCCTGAGAACAGGGGCTATTTCTTAATCATTTTTGTTTCCCTCATAGCACCTGTATAACCCCTTTACAGTATTGGCAGTCAATAAATAGCAATTCTTATGTTAAATCAATGAGACCAAATCATCAGAAACAAAGTTTTCTTTCCTTTAATAAAGATTTAGAAACCACCTGCTTTTTGGTTTTTTGGTTGCTGTTTTTAATCGTTTTTCTTTTTAAATTTTATTTATTTTGGCTGTGTCTTCATTGCTGCATGGGCTTTTATCTCATCACGGTGCACAGAGGCTACTCTCTAACTGTGGTACTCTGGCTGCTCACTGCAGTGGCTTCTCTTATTGTGGAGCATGGGCTCTAGAATGCAAGAGCTCAGTAACTGAGTTTCCCGGGCTCTGGAGCACAGGTTCAACAGTTGTGCAGCACCAGCTTAGTTGCTCCACAGCATGTGAGATCATCTCAGATCAGGAATTGAACCCATGTCTCTCGCATTGGCAGACAGTTTCTTTACCACTGAGCCACCAGGGAAGTCCAATAGTTTTTCTCTTCAAATGCATACATACCTATACTCCGTAAGTTGTCTATTCTGAATTCTTAAAAGATTGTATTTTCTATAAACTACATACAAGAGATGAAATCCAACTTAAGGTATGACTGATCACAACATGATCCATGTGTTTGTGTGCTTAGTCACTCAGTCTTTGCGACCCCATGGACTGTAGCCCTCGAGGCTCCTCTGTCCATGGGGATTCTCCAGGCTAGAATACTGGAGTGGTTTGCCAGGCCCTCCTCCAGGGGATCTTCCCAACCCAGAAACTGAACCCAGGTCTCCTGCATTGCAGGTGGATTCTTTACCATCTGAGCCACCAGGGAAGCCCGAAACTGTTGCATGGTCTCTAACCAAAAATAAGTGTGACTTTGGCACAAGTCAATCTTCCTTTAAAGAAAGAGTAGAATAAGAACTCTGGGCCTTTAACTGAAAGACTATGTGGTTACTTCCTCTTTAGTGACACTACCATCCAAACCTACTTGAATGGAATTATTCTAATTGTATTTTTGTAGATAACCAGTGCAAACAAAAAATAAATATGGTACTTGTGGCTGTCAGAAATTGAATGTGTTGAGTGACCCGCTCATCTTAAAAGCTACATTATGAAGTGTTATATAGTATATACATAAAAGAATAACTTGTAGCTTCAAAGATGGAGTGGCACAGGTGGCTGAAAAATCTGTTTATTACTTCCGGGTGAAGAAAAGATTGAACATTTTCCTGCCTTCATTCCTTCCTTCCTAAATTCATCCTACATGCTGATCATTATGGTAGGCACTAAGGGTATCCAGTAGGATAAAGACATGAGCCCTTCTTTAAAAGAGAGACACAATTAGAAACAAATGATGAGAAAATAATCTAAATGTAAAGTTTGTGCCAGGTATAGCAGCAACACAGAAAAAGAAAAAAAAACTGTTAACAGTTTTATCCTTTAGAGCCTTTGCTAGTTTTTCTATAAATTACTATACAAGATCATTCACCAGACAAAACCAAGAAAAAAAGAATATTTTACAAGACTTAAGTATTTGAATAATGGCTATATTACTCAGAAAACTTCAGTTCATTTAGGCAAATGATGAGATCACTGATCTTAAAATTGAAGAAAAGCATACAGCATTGTAGGAGAAGGCAATGGCAACCAATTCCAACACTCTTGCCTGGAAAATCCCATGGACAGAGGAGCCTGGTGGGCTGCAGTCCATGAGGTCGCTAAGAGTCGGACAGGACTGAGCGACTTCACTTTCACGCATTGGAGAAAGAAATGGCAACCCACTCTAGTGTTCTTGCCTGGAGAATCCCAGGGACGGGGGAGCTGGTGGGCTGCCGTCTATGGGGCTGCACAGAGTCGGACATGACTAAAGCGACTTAGCAGCAGCAGCATATAGCATTGTAGGGCCTAAAAACAACATACAATTGCAAGTATTTAAAAGTGATGGCTAAACTAATAAGAACCTACTTACAGCACAGGTAATTCTACTCTGTAATGGTCTATATGAGAAAAGAACCTTAAAAAGAGGGGATATATGTATAACTGATTCACTTTATTGTACACCTAAAACTAACAAAACGCTAAAAAAAAAAAAAAAAAATCAATCTTGCACACATGCTCAGTCATGTCCAACTCTTTTGCGACCCCATGGACAAGTAGCCCGCCAGGCTTCTCTGTTTATGGGATTTTCCCCAGCAAGAATACAAACAATCCTCCTCCAGGGAATCTTCCAAACCCAGGAATCAAACCCGTCTCTCCCATGTCTCCTGCACTAGCAGGTGGATTCTTTATCACTGAGCCATCTGGGAATCCCTGTAAATCAACTAGATGCCAAGAAAAATTTGTTTAATAATTGTACTTTTACCATTAAAAAAGGGGGGGGAGGGGGCTAGTCATAATTATTTTCTGTAGTCAAGAGGAAAAAGGCCTGTTTACTTCATATTTTAACAGAATGCTTACCTGCCTGAGATTTCTTATCTCTGAGCTAAGTAAATCATTTTAATTTCAAGCAAAGTCACAAAGCGTTATTTCTCAAAATATGTATTTAATTAACTGCTTATTTACTGGGCTTTTTCCTCTCTAAACCGTGAGCTTCTTCTAGGACAAAGACTATTTCCTATTCATCTTTATATCTAGGGCCCAAGCACAATTTCTGGCACTTAACAGGCAATAAATACTTATTAAATGAAAAATGTAAATACAGACCTTTATATCCTTTCCAGCTCGCAATATTCAAGTTTTTAATGCTCATCGTTTGCATACTTTTGTTATTCTTCTACTGATAAAAACAAGGGGGATATTTCTAAACAGTCTAATTTGTGGTTTACTGGTGATCCAACAAACTAAAGCCCCAAGAATTACTGTGTGTGCGTTCATTATCTAAGCTGTGTCCAACTCTTTGCAACCCCATGGACTACAGCCCTCCAGGCTCCCCTATCCATGGGATTTTCCAAGCAAGAATATTGGAGTAGGTTGCCAGTTCCTCCTCCAGGGGACTATCCTGACCCAGGGACTTTAATTCTCAAAAAAAAAAAAAAAAATTTAAAAAGGAGAAAGTAAGGATTGGAGGGAGGGAGAAAAGAAATCTATTTATATTTCAACTCAAAACTGTACGCTTCCTGAAGATGTTCCTCTTGCTAGGTAACTGAGACACCTTGAGCAAATAGAAAATGGTATACATGGCCCTAAACTTCACTTAAAATGATTGTATTTATTATTTATATTTTTATCCTCACTTTTGCTGTAGCCGCCATGAATGGCTTGGAAAATGCAAAATATACTAAGCAAGAAACACAGCCCATACCTGAAGAGTTAGCAGTTGAAAGGCACAAAGAGGTAGAATGGATTTAAAAGCCTCTTGAAGAACAGCCTTTTGCTGCATAGATGCCAGGCAAGACAGTATGTGGCAGGAAAAGAGTTGGGGAAACTGCTTTAAAAACCTATTAACTAGGAATGTGAAAATGCAGGGAACAATTGGGAAAGGAGGGAGGTGCTCACTGCTTAAAAGGCTTTTAAATGTGACTATATTTTTGTTGGCTTTTTGCCTGCAACATAAAATGAGGATGGTGTACAGAATAGCTAGATGGCTGCTGAAGGTGGAATGAATGGAAGCTAGGCTAGGGAGTCAAGGCCTAATTTTGAGATGCCACTATGGACTGTGTGCAGCTGTCAAGACCACTGTCAGCAATGGCTTAGTGAAGTAAACACAAAATTCAGTCAGCCGGTTCAATCACCCTTTCATTCTTGTGGTTTTCTTGATCCGTAAATATTTCCCTATGCAGTTTTTGCAGCAGATAACAAGGAGTTAACAAATTAGCCAGCCAAACAGGCAGGAATGGAGAAAAGCCACAGAACTTAGAATTGAACAGCTGACAGCAGATTCTGCAGGTGTGAGATGAGACTCAGCTCTGCATTTTCCATGTAGCACAATTTTCTCTGTCTGGGCTGTGGCCTGATTTTCTGGCCCCTTCAGGACAAGCTGAGTTATAAAGGGGAGAATTCCAGAGGGCTTTGTTCTATGATCTTATGAACTCTAACTTACTTTAGAAAGGAAGCAATCTCCTATGTTTAGACTGATAATATTACACGTTGTAAGATTTTAGTTTTATATTAGGAAGGAAAATACTCTAGCTGCCATCCTACTTAAATAAGAAATGGTGGATTAAACTGTATAGCACAATGAATCATTCCCTGCAATTGGGAGTCAAGGGGCAGCCCACACACACACACACAACACGTGTAAGAAAGGGGATCACTACTTGCAATGAATATGTAAATATCACAACAAATAATAAGGTCATAAAAATGTAGGTAAAAAGGAAAGAAATGGACTGCATTAAAGTGTATCTTTCTAATGTACTACTTTCTAATATTCTTCTAATCATTCATTTGCTGGTAATGGACATTCAAGGCTAACCTCCACACTGCAGCAGTTCTTCTAAATCTTTTTGACTAATAGTGGTAAAATACACACACACACACACACACACACACACATATATATATATACACACTAATTACATAACACATTAAAGTGTTCAATCTGATGCCTTGCTTAACAAAACATTCCACTGTTTCCTTCTGGGGTATCTACAAAAGTGATTGTGACTGATCAGATTGATAATTAAAGAATTAATTGCTCTTTACATTGGTGAATATGGCCTACCAATCCAAATCCGTTTGACCAAACAATGATAGAAAAACTCAGCAAGCTCAGGCTTTTTTCTAGATAGACTCTGGGAAGGACAGGTAAATACCTTCAGTTATCAACATTCAGAAGTTGATACCTACTCTTAAATCTCATTTTGGATCTTCTCTTTCCCCAAAACCTACTTTATGTCCCTAAAATCATATGTTTCTAATTTCTTCTTCTAAAACAGAAGATCCTATGATTTATACCATAAAAGATTAGCTGCTTTCAGATACACTGCCCTTACTGAGATCTAAAAGTCTCCCCAATTCAAAAATATTCCTTTTTTGTGAAGGTATAAAATTTTATCATTAGAGATTTTAATATTTAGGGAAGTCATTGTCCCTTCCCTAAATGACAGATTCAATTTCAAAAACAAAAAATTAAGCAAACATAAAAATAAAAAACTATGTGTACTACAAATATAATTTTTAATTATCTATGGGCCAAAGATCAGAAAGGAATACAGAAAATTTAAGTTATTTACATTGTTAGGTTGGTTGTATTATAGAGGACAGTTTCCTTTTAAACTTTCCCTTTAATGTGTTTTTAATAAATATCAGTAAGGAAAAATTAACATCACTTTTAAAGACCAGTTCTGCTTGATTGCTATACCTAACCATTGGAGCCTAAAAAATAAATACATAAAATTTAAAAATAAAAAACATAAGATTAGTCTCAATTATATACAACTAGATGTGCGGACAAAAACATAAAGCAACAAATATTCCTTTAGGATTTAATGTATAGTATATTTATTATGGGGAAGACGTTAATGAGTGATACAAAGATACAAAAATGACTCTAAGATCTCTGCCCACCTTCTCCTTCAGTAACAGCAACTTTGAAGAAAGAACACAATGTTATTACCAGTCATTAGTATATTAGGTTGAATCTATTGGCCATTTGTTTCAGATTTTGAAAAGCGGAATGGTAGGGTAAAGCTGGGACATTACCTAGGAAAGATCAGCCAGGATTAAGATACTTAATGAAGGAAGATGAGGGCAGTGGGTACAAACAGAGGAAGTGATAGCAACAAAAGAGGGAAGATGAGAGCATGCTGACAGTGTACTCTCTATTTCAGAGGATTGATCAGAGTTAGCTGTGACTTTGAGCAAATAATTTTCAACATATAAAATGGACCCCGAAAACGTATTATTCCTATCATTTAAGGAGCACCAAGTAATTAAGGAGGGATATTTAAACACAAATGTACGTTTATATTCACAATATAAACTCTGAAATCATGTGTATTTCATTTAAACCACCACTGTAGTGAAGACTCTTTTAATCCAACCATTTTGAAGCTCATTCTGATATCTGACGTTACAGATATTCTTGTTCTACTATTCTGTCCCAAATGTTCAAAACAGGACGGGAAAAAAAGTAATATCCTTAAGGAGTGGAATTCATCATTAAAAATAAAGTATTTTCCAAGTTTTTTGGGAAATGGGTTACTTTCTCTCCCTCTCTCATTCCAGGCATCAACTATATTGACTTTTACTCAATGATAAAGAAATATGGCATCAAGAAGTGTCAAGTAAATTCACCTTAAGAGACCTCAAAACAATACTACTAAGCAATTGTTTCTAAATGTTTCTCTCTCCAAGACTAAGTTCTTACAGCTGATAACTCTCTTTAGGAAGTGCTGACACTCACAAGGCCCTAAATTTTCATTTGGTCCCTAATACTCTATTTGGTAATCAATATCCTCTTTTACTCTTCCCAGAAACCCCATAAGCCTTATTCTTCATCAGTATCACATTTTTCTTTTCATGGTCTTTTATTTTTAATCCTTCCTTTTGGGCCAAGTTGTCTGCCTTTTATATCTATATTTATTTTCCCTTCTTTTCTCATTTGACCCTTTTCAGACCTTTAGATTATAAACGCTGACATTTGTGACTCATTTTTTGCCAAGGCGGCCTTTCATGAATAAAATTTCCCTCCTCCACAAGACTGTTATAAGCAAGCATAATTTTAAGCATCCACAACTACTGTCCAAATAGAGATTCCCTTCATTTGATTCTTCATGTGCTAAATCAAACGTATTTAAGAATATGATTTCCTACTCCTGTTCCTTTTCAATATTTTCTCTGTGTCTCCTTTATTATACCTTTCTATTGCCATGTGGAAACTTTAGCTATCCATGGTCTAGTGTGAACTGTACATAGGACAGTGATAATGACCTTCTGACCCTACAGTTCTTCCTGGCTGTGGGTAGAATTGATAGCACTTTTTCAATTTCTCCCTTGTCTTTGCTTGAACATACTGGAATTACAACCTCTGACAGAGGCAACATCCCTTTTGTAGTGGAAACAAAAGGAGTGTGTAATGAATTGGTTAAGATTACATTGCATGTTTAGATGATGAAATCCAACTGCAGCTCAATTCCTTCATTTTCTCTAGCTGGGCCTGGTCTTTCAATAAGACATTATTGACTGGCATCTTCCCCAGAACAGGTGATTCGGAATACAGTCTTGCTGCTTCGAGTTCTTTAGACTGAAACACAACAACTGCACAGGTCAAGGGAATCAGATATGAGACAATAATTCCCAGTATCTTAGGATGAACACTGTAGATGATCCATACCCAGGTGGCATTAAAAGAATGAATAGTCCTTGAATTTATATGATGTGCCAACCCTTTCAAATTAACTTTAGTTACCAAGATGGCAAGATGTGAATTTTAGTTTTATATGCCATTTCTCTGCAAAATTCTAGGACAGAGAAGTTCTATGGCAAGGAGAGTGGAGGAAGGCAATTTTTATAATTCATCAATACAGATTTCGCTATACTGACATTATAAAACAAATTATTAATCTTTATGACTATGGAATCAATATCACAATTATGTGGTATTAAAACCTATCTTTTTATCATAAGACATAAACACCTTTGGTTGCTCTGAATAGCAAATTACTGGCCTCTTTCTGCCCTCCCTCTTATTTAACTTGTACTTTTCTTTTTCTAACTTAATCTTTTTATAAAAAAGCACTTAGAATTTTTCTTTTCAAAATGGCATAATACCAATATTGGCTGCAGAAAATATTTAAAATGTGTGTTTTTCGAAGAATGATCAGATCACTTATTCATCTGATAAAAATGACTATATTCATCTCAATTATTTTTGCCAAGGACTGTAACACTAATTTTACTCTTTCTAAAAATTAAAATGGCAAACAGTTTGTATAAGGTGTTGATAATTACCTATATTATTGTACTGCTGTGACAGATGTTGGCAAAAAAGCCTAAAATGCCTACAGCTGTGCACTCCATGACATCTAGTTTATACTCAGACAGAAGGCTAACAGATGTTCTGAACTGTCACTTTGCCTAAATGTTTTTAAAGTCTAAAGACCTGCTTTATAATTCACCAGGGTCTGGTTTGGTTTCACACAGGTCCTCAGAATTCCCATCTGTGACAATTAGTTTTAAAGACATTGACAAATCAACCCGTGTGTCTTCTCTCTTTTTTAATAAACATGTATCCGTTTATATATGGACTGTGGATTGTAAAAGCTGTTTTTATATACATCCTAGTTGTTAAGTTCTTTCCTTAACATAGATTTTATTGGGCTACCAGAATTCATGAAGCTCTGTTTAGAGCTGAGTGGATGGAAAGAGCCAGGAAATCACCTATTCTTTTCTTTTTGCTAAATTTCATGCACCATGAAAGTAAAATGTTAACTATTTCCAAAGACAGTTTTATTTTTTCTAGTGAATAAAAGTGTTTTATTTTTTATTTCAGTATTTTAATAACTCTGCTCATAACAATAACTATTAATTGCACAGGCTGTTAGGATAATGAAAGAATAAAATAAATGGCATTCACAAAGCAAATAGCACATCTTCCGCTGCCTGACAACCTAATACTTCCTCTTCCCAAACATACCTTTAGATCCTTCATATAGAATTACTGCCCCGTGCAAAGGCCATCAATGCCTTATTTGCTGTTGCTCTTAATTTTAACAAGCTGGATTCCTGTAGTACACTTGCTTAATAGTTTAAACATTCTGTTAACAATCAGGTGTTTGGCCTATCCTGTTTCTCTCCCATTCTGTATCGAAATATAACTCCAAATAGTACATCTTTCTGGGTTTGTTTCTAAATTAGTCCCCACACTTAATTATGAGGATGAGAGGGATGCCTTATTCCTCTTTGTTATAGGCTAAGCTCTCAGTAATCCCAAACAAAAGAGCCAGTTCTGGAAGATATAGGATTTGCTAGCAGGATTATGGTCTCATAGATAATGATGTGCAGTCAGCAGAAGCGAAGCTTTATTTTAATTCAAATAAGCTAGTAAACAAACCACTGACAAGTCTGCTGGTGAGAGTAACTGGCTGCTGTTGCCACATTGGCAGCTAAATTATAGAAAATCTATTATACCCTGTTCACCATATGTTTAATTTAATACAAGATACAAATTAAACTATCCACAGTGCCTATTAAAATAACAATACTTTTTTATATTTGAATGTCTTAAAATAATTTCTACTGACCTTTTAAAGGGTGGTTTTGATATAGGTGATTATCGGGGGGGAAAGGTAGTTAATAGAAGGCAAAAAAAATTAATTGCCTTTGAGAAAATAAAAATATAAATGTTCACTGGCTTGCAGTTGTTAATAAGGTTAATTAGCAATCATGTGTTCTGTTATTATTATATTTCCCTCCCACCCTTTTCATTTCTGAGGCTGGAGTTTTAAGAGTGATACTTAGTTTGACCTGAGTCTATCCTCACGAAATCATACCTTGACCAAGCCAGCCTATGGGTAGCCTTACATCTGATGCCAATTGAGACCTAAATGCAGAAAACCTGCGTTTAAACTGTAGGTTCAATTTTGGTATGGCACAGGAAAAAGACACAGAATTTTATATCCCTGCTTCAAATCTGTCTCTTCATAGCCAAAAGATCCTAAAAGAGCCAGAATTAAGACCTCGCCTTCTAGAAAAAGGAGAGAAAAATTAAAAAAAAGATAAAATGACACACTGTTCACAGTTTCCACCTGAACCTGCAATAATTAGTAACCAATGGTGCTTGCTTGAGTCTATTTAGACTCAGTTAACCAGATTCTAAACACTGAGCTGGATTTTAGAATTATAGAGCTAGATTTCAAACCTAGATTAACTATTGCCACCTGTGTGAGCACAGATATTTAAACCAGCTGGATCTTTCCCTTACTTTTTTAAAGAGGATAATAATTCCATTTTATAAGATTATGAAAATTAAATATGAGAAAGTTTCTGGTACATAATAGATGTCCATTAAAGGTTAGGACCTTTCCTCTTATTACCCTCAAACAAATAGAATATTGCTCTTTTTTCAACAGTGAAGAAAGAATGTTGGAAAAATGGATTGGAAGGGAAGATATAAGTAGGAATTCTCCCTAGAATCAGTTTCCTTGGATCATTAACTACTTTCCACAGGCAAAACTTCAAATGGGATGGTCCTTTTCTCCCCAAATTCACAATTTTTACTCTAAGAATGTGTCAGCAAATGAACTTATTTACAAAACAGAAATAGACTCACAGACAGAAAACAAACTTATGGTTACCAAAGGGAAAGGGAAGGGGGTTTAAATTAGGAGTTTGGGTTTAGCAGATATGCACTACTATATATAAAATAAACAAGGACCTACTGTAGAGCACACAGAACTATATTCAATTAACTATAATGAAAAGGAATATGAAAAAGTTTATTAATATATATAATGGAATTAATTTACTGTATATCAGAAACACACCACTGTAAATGAACCCATTAAAATATATATATATATATATATAAAGAAGAATGTATCAGTAATCTACCCATACCAACTGCCCATCCTTGGGCCTCTGAAATAGAGAAGCAAGGAATAATCACCACATTCTGAGGTACCTTTTTAAACATTTATGTACATAAAACTTTTGCACTGGGTCTTCAAGGGTGTTATGGAGCCGCACTCCACCATTTCAGTTCAGTTACAAGCCTATCAAATCCAACTGCCTACTGGTAGTTACATTACTGAATAAGGTATATGTGTGGAGAATATCCTCAGTTTATTGTCATTCTTGAAGTCCAGTAGATGGTGATACTATTTGAACTAAAACGCAAATTACTTTATCTTGGGAGCATAGTACTAGTATGACTATGCCAAAGGGACACAAAACAAATATTCCACTACCCTCAGAAGTTGAAAGACCAGAGACATTTCCATTTACTGAAACTCTAAAACTGATAAAGAAAGTTTTTTCAAAAGTCACAGATGTGTGGCATATCTTCAATGTTCAACACTTTTAAGTGCTAACACATAAACATAGAACATACGATTGCATGAATAATTTCATGTATCTCAAGAAAGTTTAAGGAGGCCATTGATGAATGCTACTCACAGGCCTTACTCCTACCTCCCAACTTGCCTCTTAATTACAAAAACACATCCTTCTTAGTCCCTTCTTAACGTAAAACAAAGACTGGGGGATCCTCAGAGAGTTCCAGAAGTTTGAACACTAGTGGGGAGGAAGACCACGCCTCGCATGTGACCAGCGAGGAAAGAGGCCGTCTTGGAGCCTGCAGCCTCGGCTTCTCACCTGGGCCTCCCAAGTAGTGACCGCGGACCCGCGAGCCGCCTCCCCTGGGAGGGTCTGCCCTCCTCTCCCGACTAAACGTCCCTGAATCCCTCGAGCCGTCGAGATGTCCGCAACCCAGCCCCGGGGAGGACACCACGCTCTCCACTCTTCCTGGGCTGTGCCGGGCTCGGCCTCCACACGCGGCGTAGTGGGAATAGAACCAAACCCACCATACAGTGCACTCGAGTATACGAGCGAGTCTCAACACACTTGAGTCAAGAGTCCGGGAGGCAGGCGCGCCCGTCCGCGCCTCGGGGCGACCAGAGTGGGAAAGGGTGGCCTGGAAAGCAGGCCTGCAGGCGACCCGGGACTCAAGCTTCCACTTACTCGGTCCGCGCCGCTTGTCCCTCGGCGGATAACCTCCGCCTTCCCTCTCGCAGCCGGAGACCGAGCGGGACCCGGAGGCGGGGCCGCGCGGGGCCTTGTAGGCCGCGCCGGGAAGTACGGGCCGAGAGCGCGGGAAACGCGGCGGCGCGCGAGGGACGCCGCTGCTGCGGGGCGGGGGTTATGCAGCCCGGCAGACCGATCGAGCCTCGGCTCTCCAATGCGAGCGCGGTCGGGTCAAGCAGACCGGTCCCGCAGGGCCCCGCCAACTTAGAAGGCCGACCCGACCCAATGAGACTCGATCACCCACAGTCCCGACTGTCCTCGGGAGGAGAGGGGGGCGAGAAGTTTATTCTAGAGTCTCTGAAAACCGAGGTTCCCAGCCTCTTCACACACTCGCGCGCGCTCCCTGGTTAGAAGCTCAAGAGCTTGGATTTTAAAACACGTTTCTCCCCGAGTCGTGTCCGGCGGAGGGTCTGCCTGGCCCGCGCTCCCCTGTCCTTTTAAGTGCGCATCAAGTGGCAGGTTGGTGTGGCGGTGGTGGTTTATCTAAGTGAATAAATGAATCATGTTGAGCGAGTTGACGGGAGCAACACGTTCAGAGTCCGCTAGTGATTTGGAGGCACTCGCGGCCGTACCCTCCGCAGGCTGGAGAGGCAATCGCCCTCGGATCTGGCGCGGGCCGCTCCCATCCGAGCCCCGCTTGGCCGGCACTCGGTCGCCCGCCCGCGCACCCGCGCCCGCAGAGGGTTCCCAGACCCAGCCCGCGCCGGAGGCTCCGAGTCCGACTTCTTTCCGTGTGGAATGGTGGAGCGGCCAGTTAGTGAATGATGGATTGCCTACGAGAGGGAGGCTAGTTTCCACGATAGCTCATGGCTAAAGCATGACACTATGTCATCCCTGTGAAACTCGTGATTTGTATGGTCATCAGTTCGCTGGAACACCCAGACCCTGATCGTGCGTACAGTGTTTTCTTCTAAAAAGCACTCGCCAATTTAAAACCAGGTCCCAAGTGCCCCTCTTGCTAATCCCCTCTGCCACTAAGTCCAATTAAATCCTCTCTTTTTAAAAAATCTCTTCTCTTTCCTCCTTTCTTCCTTCCCTTCCTTCCTTTTTTTTTTTTTTTTCTTCTTTCCTTTCCTCCCTCCCTCCCTCAATCTGAGTCTTTTTTGGATGCAGCCTAGTCTGGTGGTGGGGGTGGAATGTCCCCCCTCCACATATCCCCAGTAGGGCTTTCTGCTTGTAGAGTTGGAGAGCTCATTTGGCCCCAAAGCACTTTTGAATAGTGAAGTTTCCGATTCAGAGGCACCTATAAACGCCCCTATATAGTGCACACGTATTCCCCACCCCCTCCCCCCGTCAGAAAGCCGGCCCTGTAATTTAAGAGTCGTTTTTGTGGTGTGTGCTTGCTCCAACGAGAGGGGAGCTGACCAGTCAAATTAGTTTGTGGATACAGAAAGGTTATTTTGCTTTTTGTTTTTTTTTTTTTAAGCAGTTTTCCAATTGAAGGCAGCTGGTTCTTGATTCCCTCACCTACTAAAGCAGTTAGTCACTTTCCCTTCATCATCACCCACTCCACATTTTAGTCATAGGCTGAAGTCTCCTCACATGTCAGATAGAATGAATTGCATTACAGCTTTTTAGACAAATTTTGGAGGCTTACCTACAAAACTGTCCTCCTATCCTTAACCAGAGAGAGAGTGAGGCCACCTGAGAGATTTTAAACTTCCTTTTGACTGGGATTGAATAGATTAGTTGATAAAATATGTAAGGTTTACTCACTCTTTAGACACCTCAGGGTACTCACTGATGCCTTCCTAGCCTACAGACACATTCAGTCCCAAACCCCTCCCTTGTTGGAAAAAGGACAAGCGGTTCAGAATCTTCTTTCAGTTCATTATGAAAAGGAAAATAGCTTTCAGCAGGTTGGGACCTCCTTTATAAATTTTGACATTCAAAAAAATAGGACAGGGGAAGCAGGAAGAGATCATTCCTTTATTTCAGTGGATTACTTTTGTAGTGCAAAGTTATGAAACCCTGGAATAAACATTTTACATTTGCCCTCTCCCACTCCACCTTAGTTGGAGGAGGTGTTTCTACTATTGACTTTCAGTTTTGCATAATGCCCCTCCCACACACACACCTTTCCCCTGGTGAGGAAAGTAACACTCCTCAGCCTATTCTATTAAAGGTTGCTCTTGATTTACACTCTCCACTTGCTTGCTTCACCAAAATACACTTATACAGGCACATTTTTCTTGATCCAGAGCATGCAGAGAGGTACATAACTTTTTAGTATTGCCTTAACTTTCATTCCTTTCAAACTGATATTAAGGTGTTCATCCTGAGACACAAAATGAATTTTTGAGAAACAGCCATGGGGAATACTGTTTAATTTTCTGTTTTATTGTTTGTGTTTTTCAAGTTTTGCAGGAAAGGCTTTAATTAGTGTCTAAGTAATAGCCCCAAGAATTCCTTATTAGATTATTTCAGACCAGTTGTAAACAAATAACATTACAGTTTCCAAAAGGGAAAGTAGAAGCTAAGATCAGTTCTGTCAAGACATTCATTTGAGTATTCATCTTTTATTTTGAATGGTTTGTGGGAAGAAAGGGAGGACTGAATGATGAAGGGGGCAAGAGAACCCAATGAAAACTTGTTTTTAAGACTAAAGCCATTTCCCCAGACTGTTGTCTTTCCACAAGTGACAATACACAGAACAGAAGTCATGAAAGTGGGTTACTGTCACTTTGGACTATTGGAGGCCCAGAGAGCCCTGGCATTAATTCCTGTAGAAAGGTAGAGGAATTTAGCCATCTTCTGCACTTCTCCTGCGGCACCCTCATTGCCTTAGGGTTCAGGGCTCAAAGTTGATACAGACCTCAGCTGAGTCTAGGTGTCAGGGCTCCCCCTGTGAGGGGAAGCAGATGTTCTCTGTGGAACCAAGGGGGAAGCAGGGTGGTTATAAGAACCCTGAGGGCATGGGGCACTGTAGCAGGAGGGCTGTGGCCCACAGTCCCCTTGCAGGATAGCAATCCATGAGTCTAAGCTAACTAATAGTAAATGAAAGAGAGCCAAGAGTAGGACCCTTTGGGTACTAAAGACTAACCTCTAGTTTGTTCTAGTCCTCCCCCTGGGATCCCATCCTAGGTTTTCTGTGATTGGAGATCTACCTAGAGAAGAAGGGAAGCATAGTAGGAAAACATGCCTAACCCCTGTCCAACATGCACGCACGGGTGGAGCTTGCAGAGATCAGCAGACACATCTCAAGTCCTCAGTGATCTGTGTGTCTGGCTTGTGCAGTTATGCATGGCCAACAGGGGGTGGGGGTTGGCAGGGAGGAAAGCCTGTTTCCCCCCCACCCCCCACAGTTACTCTGTCTGGGGCTGGTGTGTTTCCTCTTCCCCCAACCCTCCACCTCACCCCATCAGAACGAAACAGAATTGAAACTCCATTGCCTTTGCCTGCACTGAGCCTAAAAACTCAAGATTTGATAAGGTTACTGCACCATTGATACAATTGCAGATTTTTTTTTAAAGCTTCCTCAAAGAGACAGATGTTTGGGCTGATTAAGAATCGAGGAGGAAACCTGCAGCTGCACCAAGGAATAATCTATTGGACAAATATTTTAATAAAAAATATGAAGAGATCAGCCCGACCTTGCAAGGTCTTCTGCTTTAAAAAAATCTTTATCAAACCCCTATTCTATGGCTTCAATAAACAGAACCCATTACCTCACGGCATCTTTTGTTGGCCCCATACAAGAGAGAACAAAATGGTTATTCAGGGGAACGCTTTCGATTTTTATTGTGGGTAGCCTGCACAAAGAGCCGTGTTATTGTATTTAAAAGAACCATCTGTAGCAGAAACAATGGCATCAAATTATCTTTGAATACCCACTGAAAAAACATAAAGCTTTTTTTTTTATTCTTCTTCTGTACGGTGGGGGGATAGAGCAGTGTTAGGATAACTGACTTTTTTGTTGTTCTCTGGGTGCATTCTTCTCGCTCCCCCTCTCTCTCCCCCTCACCCTCTCTCTCCTCTCTCTCTCCCTCTCCCTCTCTCTCTCTCTCTTTTAAAAAATCAGCCATTTGGGGTTTTAAGCCATAAACGATTTTTCTTGTTGCAGGGGATTGCAGTGGCAAAGCTAGGCTAGGTCTTGGAGGCTGGTGTAAGGCGAAGCGGGTGAAGGCAGGAGGCTGATGGAGAGACTGGGGGGAAGAAAAGCCGAAATGGATTCATGGTGCCTTGGATGGAGGACGAGAGGAGAATTGCAAGCTCCTTCAACTCGTTCTGTCCGGTGAGAAGTGATCAAGCTTGGGCTGACAAGAGGCTCAGGGAGCCCTCACGTTCTTTTGCTTTTTTACCTGCCAATCAAACTGCTACAAGACAACACCCTGATCTGGCATGGACATGTAAGTAGCTTGCAACCCAACTTTGACATTCACTGCTAGCTCCCTCCTCTCCGCCCACCCCCCCAACTCACTCTTCCTCTCATTCTATTTTTTTTTTTTTTTTTGACCTTTAAGAGATCTGGAAATACACTCTGTGTGGCAGTCATTTTACACAGATTTAAGTCTGAAAGCGTTAACTTTTGGAATTAAACACTAATTTTGATTTCTTTAACAAATGCAGAAATGAAATGACATTATTTTATTCTCTTCTGAGCAGTTTTAGCACTGAACATAATAGTTGCCTTCCCTGGTGTGTGTTTCCTTTTCTATGAAAATGAAGAAATCTGTGAGCCCCCAGAGAGAAATGCAGAAATGAACAATTCAGGCTTCCATTTCAAAAATATTAAATTCTAACATTTCATCTCTACAAAGAACCTTCTCCATACCTAGATTACACAGAGTAGAACGAGTGATTTGTGTCAAAAGGTATATATCATTAAGGGGCTGCTGCTGTTTTATCTGGCATCTTACTATTTTGGTGGTGGCTGAGGGGAAGGGTGTGAAAAGAGAAGGAAAAGGACATGGCGACACCTTGTTCTTTATGAGAGATTGACACTGAGGAGGCTAGAAAAGCAAGAGGGCAGGATAAGCCGGAAATATTACCTGAGAGAAGGAATTACAGAGCATGGCGAAGCTGGAAGCTAGGAGGGCTTCTGTGGGAAGTTGTGCGAAGGGGTGATAGGGCTTGCTCTCTGGTGCCCTCTAATGGCAATTTAAACCAACGTTTTACTTTCTCAAGTCTACACAGAAAAGCAGCTGGGTTTTGTCGTTACCGTTGGTGGGCTCCCCCCCCCCCCCCCCCCACCACTCCCCGCAGACTTAGAAACTGTAGACTACTTGTGTAAATTAATTGTTTTCATCCTGGAAACTTATGTACGTGCCTTAAAATTATCAGTATATTTTCCTCAAACATTCGTCCTCTTCCAAAATTTTGTTAAGAGTAATAGAAAAGGAGAAGCTAATGGCAAACTGACTTATGGAGGGTGGCCCATGCCCAATTAGTAATTCGGGGGAAAAGATTTCTTTCCCACCTGAACAACATTCTGACTCTCTTACTACACTGGAGAAATGCAGCGGGCTGGGGTGAGGAGGGAAGATTTGGAAATTGCAGATTCTGACATAGGTTCATTATAATACAATTTTAAGGGGTCTCTTAGGAACCTCTGTTATTTCGACATGCGGTGGTAAGAGGGCTTTCCTTCCCGCCTCCTTTTTCTTTTTCTTCTTTCTTTCGTTGCTTTTTTCCTTTTTTTTTTTTCTAAATTTGGTAGATAAAGGTTAATCTTGGGCTGAATGATAGAACTATGATTGACAAGAGAAAAGGTGTTGAGGGCAGGTCGCGCTGTCTTATTTACAGCCCACTGCTTGCTGTAGAGTCTTTGTTAGGACTGGAAAGCTAATTTAGTGCTGATCAAAAGCACCACAGAGTTAAAGGACTGGTAATGACTGCTAATTTCATTTCAGCCTCATGCATCCCCAACTGCTGTAATTAAAGACACGCTATTTAAATACAGGTGAAGGTTTGTTTTTTTTTTTTAAGTTAGGGTGGGGGTGGGTGGATTACAATTTTATTTAGATTTCATCTTACACTTGGGTGTTATGTAGTCCAACATCAAAAAAAAATTTTTTAGAGTCGCTTCTTGTCATTTATACATGGCTTTGCAGAATAGGCAACGTGAAATGTGTCAATCACATAAAAGTCCCTATTTAAAGAAAGAAAATGGGTAAAAAAGGATGCAGAGGAGTAACTGTTTTGGGGGATTTAAATATTTGGGTCTCTTTTTTCCCCCTTCAAATTAATAGAAGGGCCTTCGAAATAGCTAAAGTATTTGAAACTTGGGGCAGGGTGAACAGGCCAAAGAGATCAGTGTCAGCTTTTTAAGTACTTCTAAAAAGATCATGTGAACAGATGGAAAAATATATTTTTAATTAAATAATTTCCCTCACACTGTAGCTGCAGTGTTGGCTCAGAAACCATGTAATTCCCCCACCGATAGGAGTCTCTTTATATAGAACATCAAAGGATAAAAAGCTCTACATTTTCGTAGTTGGTTAAAATTGATAAACCCCCGCCACACACACACACACACACACACACACACACACACGCACGCGCGCACACACACACCCCAAAAAAGAATTTAGCCTTTAATCTCTTTTTATCCACGAAGACTAAAGCTCTGTACTCGACCCCGTGAGCGGCTCTCGCCTTCAGGGGCTAGAACCCGGCTCAGATGTGAAGCGGCGCTGAGCCGCCGCGCAGGTTCGAGCCCAGCGCCCCCTGTTGGACACAGTCGGAGCTGCGCAGCGCCAGTCCTGGAAATCGCTAGAACCTTGCTCTGGGGTTAAAGATAACACGCTTTATTACCGTCCAAAAAGGAGATGGGACCAGGAAACAAGTTCTTGTATCTTTGAAAGATAATATAAGTTTAATTCAACAAAAACTAAAAGGAGATAACACAATTTTAATTCAATAAAAAAGACGAATCTATTCTCCCTCCTCACATCCCGCAGCCACATCCTGTCCCCCGTTTGGGTTTGGTAATCTCTTTAAAGATTCAGCGAGAGTAAAACAGGTACAGAAGCATGATTTTAAAAAGAGAGAGAGAGAAAGAGGATTTTCCTCTGTAGCAGTGGAGAACCAACCAAAAGTTACCTCTCCCGTTCTGTACACATTAAAAAACAAAAAAAACCGAAGATGCTGTTGCGTGCTGTATTGATGTTGTCCACAGCATCTTGTTGCCCTAAGAGGTCCTTCACATGTAGTAACAGAGTCTCTGACTAAACGAAATAACTTGCTCCTTTAAAAATTTATTTTCAGAGTGTAATTAAAAGGCCAGTCTCTTTGAATGTTTCCATTCCCCCAGACCAATCTTGATCAAACTTTTCCTTTTCCGGCTAGCGCTTAAATTCCAGGTATTCTCTAAGAAACAAGTTCCTGATACCTCTCCCTCTCTCTTCACCACCCTCCACCCCCACCCGGAGCTGTAGGATTCCAGGAAAGCTGTGCCGGCGGTAAAGAGTATTTTCTTTTGAAATTCAGCATTTTCGTTGACTAGGAATCCAAATCATCCTAGGGGAAAAGGAGTATTTTTTTTTTACACTTTCAAAAACTACCTGTCTACGTAAGAAAGAGCTTTGACTTTTTCTTTGGTTTGGGAGTGAGGGCAAAGGTACACTTTGAAATCGTTCAGAAAGGTTAACTATAAAAATGACACATTCTCTGAATTTAAAACAGTGGGGAAACATGGATTTGTTTAGGTGTTTAAGATCAAACTGAAACGACGTGTGTGCTAAATGAACACACATGATCTCAGCAAGGTGTTTGGTGATATGGTTCTTGAGGGCTGTACTTACAATTCTAACTTTTAGATAAAAACCTTAAGAAGTTTAAGGCTTGCTTGCTTGCTTGAAGTTTGCCTTTTGAAGGAAACTAGCTTAATTTTCATAATAGAATTACTTTTTAAAAGATTTAATACTGTGGCTACACAAGTTGTTTTTAACGTTGGTCTTACCTTTGTTCTCACCTCCCAGTCAGCAGATCTGAGATTGTGTTTTCAGGGAAATTGCTGTTGGGTGAGAGGAGAGATGTTTTCTCTCCCTGATTCCAGAATCAAATCTTGGTTTCTGTTTCTCAATACTTGAGTTCAGAAACAGTGGCAGAAAGAGATTCAAGGCTTTTATTCCGTTTTTACCTGGAATTCTATGGAAAAGACAGGCAAGCAGACTTTCCCCTCCCCCCTTCCCCCCCCCACCCTTTGCTTCACTGAAAGGCTAGTTAGTCCCCATTACAGAAATATTAAGTCTGGGCAAACTTTCATGCCAACCTCCTTAAGGTGACAAACTGAGCTCTGACAGCCGCGGTCCAAGGCTGCCTAAGGCGTAGGGAGGCCAAAACCAGCAGAATCTTGGAGGTGACCAGAATCTTGGAGGTGACCAGCTAAAGGGGCTAGATATATGCTTGCTGTTCCGAAGTGATGTAGAATTTGCAAAAGCAGAGGCCGAGATTTCACACACACACACACACACACACACACACACACACGTGCGCGCGCCCTGCTCCCCCCTACCCCCTCGCAACC
The DNA here is from genome assembly GCF_000754665.1 of Bison bison bison. Classification (NCBI taxonomy): domain Eukaryota; kingdom Metazoa; phylum Chordata; class Mammalia; order Artiodactyla; family Bovidae; genus Bison; species Bison bison. Next base: position 3,339,228 of record NW_011494939.1, read on the forward strand.
TCTGCCCCGCGGGGGTCCCAACCTACTGGGAGAAGTCTAAGGAAGGAGCTGCACCTGGCTGCCAGAGGGCAAGCAATGAGCCCCCAGATTCCCAGGACCCAGGGAGAAAGCACAGCCCCAAGTTTAGGAAAAAGAACTGAACAAGTGGGTGGCCTAGGCCTGGAAATACCACCCAGCTCTCCCAGCACAGTGTCATTGCTGTGGTTTCAGGCGGCCTCAGCCCCTGCAGGAATCTCACGCCCCACGCTGGCAAGCAGGAAAGCAGCCTCGCATCTTTGGGGCCTAGGGAGGAGGCAGCAACTGACTCCGTGGTAGCAGGCAAAGCCGCAACGCTGGCAACCCGCTGCGTTTTCTCTGCAGGAGCAAAGTGCCCTTTAGGGGCGGGGCGGGCATTTTTGGTCTCTTGTCCCAGTGTCCACGCCAGTGCCCGCGTCTGTTGGCTGAGCCCCCTGCTTTGTAAGTAGTCAATCTTGTCCGTTTCTGAGGGCGATCCAGGAGGATGGGCTAGCCTAGCTTTGGGCCCACTGGGTGCCAAGTCCTCAGACCCCTCTCCCCTCCATCTCTCACACCTTTCCTGGTGAATACAAACCCTCCTTCTGAAAGCCAGTATATGAGGCTTGGAGTTTTGTAGCTATTTGGGAGTGTAGAAAATGATTATTAAAACCAAGATTATAAGGATGAACCTTCATTTATTATTGTTTGCTCTTTTACTTTGTCTTTAAACTTTGAAGATCTTTAAGTTCATTTGATCCAACCCTGAGACAGACAGGGACCCAGGGAGAAAGTACAGCCCAGCTTGGGCAGGAGCTGGGGTATAGACAGATACTCACCTCTCCACCACTCAGTGGGCAGATAAGTGCTGCCAGACTGTGGGTCCTAATCCAGGGCCCAGCTGCTATGTGGGTTGCTGAAGGGTGTTGAAACTACAAGTACAACTTGACACCACTGAGCCCACAGTGCTTGTCAATAATCTGTGAATTAGGTGCAGAGATTGTCACCGTAGATCATAACAGTTTCTGAAGGACTCATTACAGCCTATCGTGTCAATGATCTTCAAATTAAGGAGAGGGGTGGGGCGGGAGGTAAAAGGAGTAAGGAGAGCCTGCAAAAAGGAAAGAAGTGTGGGAGGGGAGATAAAAGTCAGAGCCCCAGCTCCCAAGGAGCCTTTAAAGATTATCAGGCTAGCGATCTGAGAATTCCATTGGGATGGATTTGGAAGCCCAACTTCATGTGAGCCTGAGCCAGGTCTGGAAGCAGGGGTGCTAGGGCTTGAGCAGAAGTGGGCCCCTGGGAAGGCAGACTCTTCAGACATTTCTTTTGAGAGCAGAAGAGCTTTGGGGAGAGTACTCCAGATGTAGAGGGGAGGCCTTAAAGATGCCAGTCCATCCAGTATGGGTGTGCACTTTCATTTACAGTGCTTTCCAGGGCTAGATGTTGCTGCAAATCTTGGAGCAAAAGTGGGTAACAGTTTTGTTTAGAGCTGATGCTGATTGTATGGTGTTTATTTGTTGGTTCTAATGGTTTTCTTTCAGTGTATTTTCATGGAAACAGGTGAAAATCTTAATTCCTTTTCCTTTGATAGTGTTCCTGTCCCTCACACATACCTTAATTAAGCAGATCTTTCTTCCCCCAACTTGCTTTTTGGGGTGTCAGACACCTCTGCCTTGTGAGGTTGTTGAGTTGTCACTCTCAGGGAATTTGTATTATGCCTGACTGTACTTCTGGAAAGGGGATTTTGCAGGTAACACAGGAGCAGTGTGCACCATGAGATCTCCAAAAGGAAGGAAATTAAACCCCACTACTGTGGCTTGGAAGGGACCAGGCTAAGGGAAAGATGTTCTCTCTGCTTGGTGGGCTGCCGGTGCAGGCTGTGAGGAGCCCAGCCCACACTTTGGTGTTACTTATCTGTCATTTAATATGGTCTAGAGAAACTTTAAGGAGGACTTAGATTTGTTTTTCACATAAAAGCTGTGGTCATAGTCAACTGAAATAATCACATTTGGAAAATTTGAGACAATCGTCTTTTTCCCAAAATGGGGGCAACAATCCTAGTCGCTGGAAAATTAGGATTCTAAGGAAACCCTGTTCCTTTGGTATGATTAGTTGCATGAGATAGTATGGTCAATCAGGGAGATACGTATTTAGACTCACAAGCAATGATTTAGAGGTGGGAAAAGGCCCATGTGTTTTTTGGGCCATTTGCAGTTCTTGGTGATCTATATGCTGATTTTTATTTTTCATTTGCTTCTCCTAAATTTAATATCAAAATCAGAGGATCTTTTTTTTTTCAGTGCAAATGAAAACCACTGGTGGCAGCTATTTACTTATTTTTAATTAAATTTTTTATGTAGTATTGGAATATAGCTGATTTACAATGTTGTAATAGTGTCAGGTGGACAGCAAAGGGATTCAGCCACACACATACCTGTATCCATTCTCCCCCAGAATGGCAGCCTTTAAGTTTTCAGTTTGTCTTTTTAAAAAGAGAATTTCTATTTTAATAATTAGATTATTTAATGGCCACACTGAATTTTCCCTGCACAATAGCTGCAGTACAGAGACTGAATCCTATGTTAAAACTGCTTGATAATTCAGGAATAGAAATGAAATTGTGAAATTGTGTTAAATATTTTCCAGAAAATATTTAAGCTGGAATATACAGGGATGTGTGTGTGTATATATATATATATATATATATATATATACACACACACAAATACATACTATAAGCAATATGATTATTATTATATACAACCCTAAAGACATACACAAGTGATTATATATAACTCTGTTGCTGTAATTTGAAAGGAGAAATATATTTAGTTTTATAACTATTGAGTTCTTTTTAAAATGTATTTATTTCATCAGTGGGAATTAGATGAAAGAAATGAGTATAAAAAGGAACTGAATGCAGAGTAGCCCTGCATTCCTTAGGTTTCAAGGGTCCTTACAGCTCTTGAGTGAAATTATTTGGTGAAATTGGGTCTGGACTGAAATAGCATTTGTTATCCCCTTATTCATTTGTTATGTGTAATACCACTTCTGAAAATTAAATGCAAGGTGCTGAAGGGACAGACAAGAAGAAAAAAATATGATTAAGCAATTTAAAATTGTCACTCTATCATGCATCCACATGCATGTCTATGCCTTAGTAAATAAAAAGGGATAGAGGTATATGCTAGTCCTTTGTATCAGCTAGAAACATTTATTGTTTCTGTTGCTGTCAGTAATCCTCCACACTTCCAAAACCTGACAACTTTGCCAATAGGAAGAAAATGGGAGAAATACAAGTGAAAGTTTCTATCATTTTGAAAATTGCTTTATAAAAATTGAAGTATCCCCCTCTTGGATTTCCTAAAGCAAATGAAGTTTGGTAACAAGACAATTCTATTCTAATTTTTGCTCTTCCTTTCAGTATTCTAACTTTTTCCAGACTATTTTGTATTGATGTTCTGGGGAACTATATGGTGCTTTTTTTAAGGAAAAAAATCCTCTAATACGTTTCTTTCTTTACCTTCATTTACCTATGTTTGTTTGATAAATCTTGGAGACTCAAGTGTTGATCATTTTGAAAGTCTTGTGGCATGATCCAGTTTGGAGTGACTGAGGTTTTTTCCAGTTTAGAAGGGGGAAGGAAGCATTTTAAAAATTGACTTATACCAGTTTCCTTTCTTTATAATTCTCAGTTTTCTTTTTTCTTGCGTTGGGAGCTAAATGTCAATAAAATCTCATCTTACCAGATTGCACCAACGTTGTCCCAAACACTGAAAATCCTCCTTTATTTTTGTCTTTTAAAGTCAGGAACTTTCCTTGGGTTGCCGTACTTCTCTTTTTAGTTGTATTCGCCTCTTACTTCCCATACTGCTGGTATGATCTCTTTCACTCCAGTATGATCACTGCTATGGTCACTTTCCCTGGAGCTGGTTGGAAGGTTAGGATTCGAAGGAAATATGATTTAAAAGAGGAAGAAGAAGAAGAGAAAAAAAAAACCCTTCATTTGGCCAAATCCAACTCCTAATATATTTAACCAGTTCCAGAATTAGAAATTCTTTCTGTACATTTTCTTCTATTTTTCTCTCTTTTTTTCCTTACATAATGAAATTAAAACTTTTGGAACCCACAGTTGACATTTTTCAGAAAATTGAGTTATCAAGGCAGTAATTATTTCACGGGGAGATAAAACTCTCATAGCCCTAACTGTCAAATAGGACCCTTTTCAGATTTTAATTACAAAATAAAATTAGTCTGCTCTTCCTCGGAATGGTTTGTGAGTGGTTAAACAGAGCTTTCCCCCCAATACTGGTGGTCGTCAAACTCTGCTAATTAGCAATGCTGAGAAATTCCAGTTAACAAGGACATTCTCCAAGACTCTGCAGGTTCCCTGCCGTTTGCCTTCATTTCCATAAGAAGATTAAGAGAGGAGGGGAACACACTCAAATGCAGATGCAGAAAAGAAGCGTTTTTTAACAAGCATCATAATAGTAAGATGCCTGGCTAGTTCTCACCTAATTACTGCAAGTTAAACCTCTATTTGCCACTAAGGAGAAAAAATAAGTCTACAGTCCCCCATCTCCACAAAATTGTTAGTTGGCTTCAGATACAACACTTGAGGAGGGATGCAGGAGTTCAGGAGGGAAATATGAATGCAAAAGGTTTTTTTAAAAAACTGAGTTACACTTAATCAGTTAAGGATTTGGAGTTGGGGCCTATAATAAAACAAAATCGAATCAAAATATCCTGGGCATTAAGGATTCTTAATTTCTAAGCTTACTCTGAAAGTGTGCAGCTTTTTGCTGCCCAAGGAAGGGAAATGTTACACTATCTTTAGATTAAGCACTTTCACATTTTCATAAACTGTGCCAGTGGCAACATTTTAAATTCTCAGAGGATGAAGCACCCTCTTCCAAGTCTTATTTTGATTCCTCAGTAGTCAATGGTGTATTGTTATTAGTACTGTAGCCGTCTGTTAGAAGCCTAAAGCCGGGCTGCTTCTGTCATCTATTATGATTGTTATAGTTATTATTATATTTAGGGCCCAGTGATGGTGCTGGATTGAAATAGAGTGGCCGGTGATCTGATTTTTTTAATGCATATGTTCTAAAAAATCTAATGAGAAAATTGTTTCTGCTATCACCATCTTCTTTAATCTTATTTTCATAGCACATTATTATGCATAAACGCCAGCCACAGTTAGTTTATTGCCTTGATAAGTACAGCAGGCTTAATTAAAATAAAGCTGTAAATAAATGCAACCAATGATAACACAATTGTAATGTATTTCCATAGCTTATTTATATGATAAAAGCAATTAACAAAAGACCTAGCCAGCCCCTTTAACCTCTTAAATGCATTATTATAGAGTTCAGGCACAAACACATGCATCTGAGAATGTATAAAAGCTTTTATATATCATACCAAGGAAAAATTTGTGCCTCTTACTACTACCCTTGAGAGAGATTAATAACGTTTGCTTCTATAACCATCCATTATTAGTATTTATTTTAATACATATACACCATTATCCACATCAACCCCTTGTATTTTTTTTCTTCAAACTTAATTATCCATAACCTTTTTTTTTTAGTTTTCCGATAATGCTATTAAGCGCAGACCAATGCATACACAATCATAAAGTGAATGCTTGGTCTGCCCTTCATGGCGTCTGGACAATCACAATTCATTCATATGTTGAATCTCATAATTTGTACCTATCTTTTCCCATGGTTTAACCTCCCACTTATCTCGAGGTTATATGTACATTTCTAAGCTAAGCAAATTAAATCCGATTCTTGTGATTTGGTTTCATAGCTTATACATGTTAACTTTTCTTTTGTTTAGATTACGTGCAATTAGTTTGGTCTCACTCCCATCCCCCTCATTTTTTTTTTTCTTTAATTATTTCCAAACACCTTATTTTAAAGGTAAAAGCAATAGTCTTGGAAAAGTGAATCCACCAGTAGGGGGCGCCCCAGCCACATCCCTGAAATCAGACGCGCTGAAAAGCCGGTGGCCGCCTTCTGTTACCCAGATCCTCTCAACCTTTTCTCTTTCCTAACTCCAGGTCTCTGTTTAGCTTAATATTACACCTCGAATAAACTGAAAACATTAAAGACTTTAAAATAGAAGGTTCTGCTTTATTTTGAAGAGTAAGTGTGTAAGTTTTCGAACTAGCATCATCCTTCCCGGATTCCTGATAACTACAACTAATCATAACTTAAGTGCTAATAAGAGAAACTGCAGGGGTAGGAGAGGCTGGTTGGAAATAATATTTTACTAAGAAAAGTCTGCAACTTTTCCACAACTTTTCTGGGTTTCCAGGGAGCAGACTTGAGTTTGACTAGAACAGAAAAGCCTGGGAAGGCAGGGATCGGGAAGCTGGAGCGGGGGATGGGGTAGGGGGTAGGTTATGGGAAGAAGGTTAGTAAGGAACAAAACAATGCACAGTTTTGTAAAGATAATAAATGGAACGTGGCCGACAGATACTATTCAGTACATTTTCTTTGGGTGAGTAAGGGTAGATCAGGGGAGGAGGGAGGCGGAGAGAGTGTTATAGAAGAAAGAAAATAAGTAACCCTGATGGTTTAAGCCCTTTATAAAAAAGAAATGGCATCAGGTTTTTTTTTTTTC
>NW_011494939.1:3345954-3346927 GCF_000754665.1 Bison bison bison
AGACGGGGCTTTGTTTGACTCCGTGTAGCGACAACAAGAGAAACAAAACTACCTATTTGTAACGGACGTGCTGCCATTGCTCTGCGCATTGAGCGCCTACCTATTGAAATCTTTACGTCGGGACAATGGGAGAGCGGCTAAAATTACCCTCTTGGGTCCTGGGAGGGCAGGATTCCTGAGCCCCTACTCCCGCCCCCATCCCATCCTCCTCCAGCCCGGGCCTGGCCGGGTTCGCTCCCTTCTCCAGCCCAGGTCGCCTTCCTCTTGCCTTGCCTGGCCTGCACCTGTGCCTGGAGAGCACCACCCCCGCCTCCCAGGCCCGGAACCCCCTTCGGGGGCAGCCCAGACCCAGGCTGCCCGGGCGATGCGGCCACCGCGGTAGAAGTCAGTGGGGGAAATGCCAGGGCTGGTTCTGCTGGAGTCCTGGGAACTCTGCGTGGGAGGGAGTTTGTGAGTGCGGCTCAAAAGCCACCTCCAAGCAGTGCCCGGGGATGCCAGGAAATTGAGACTACCCTCCCCCACAGCCTGCACTTCTCAGGGCCCTTCGGTTGATCTTTTTCTTCCCCCAGCCCCCCTTTGGAACCCCGCTCCACTGAGATCCCTCCTTGGGGCGGGGGTGGGGTGGGGGCGGGGAGCTCAGGAGAATGGGGAGAGAGGACGAACGTCCCATTTTGCACGGACTGAGAGGAGGAAGATGGGTGGGAGCTGTGGCTAGGGTGAGGACCAAGCTGCGGTTTCCTGCCCCGCGGGCTGAGCTGGGCCGGGAAGAGGGTGGATTCGGCTGCTCACACAGGCCTGGTCTGACCTCAGCTCTGGAGGCAACCGCACAGTCGGAGCAGGATTTTAGTTGGGGGGGGTGGGGGGGGGAAGGAACAGAGTACATTACGTGGAAGCAAGAAGGTTTTGAGGACAGAACTTCTTGTCGGGACAGTGTGAGAAGGGGGCGAGCGAGTGTCGGTGCCCTTGGAGCGGG
>NW_011494939.1:3347212-3348067 GCF_000754665.1 Bison bison bison
GTGTGGTGTGACCTGTTGCTGCGAGAGGGGATACAAAGGTTTCTCAGTGGCTGGCAGGCAGGCTCGTCGGGACGCCCGCCTCCCCCCTCCCTCCCCTCCGCCGCCTTCCCCCCCCCCCCCGCCCTCCCCCGCGCGGCTGGCGGCGCGGCAGGCCCCGCCCCCTTTCATGCAAAACCCGCCGGCGAGGCTGGGCTCCAGTGGAGGAGCCGCCGCGCGCTGATTGGTCGCTGGAAACCCATTTATTCCCTGACAGCCCCCGTCACATGGATGGTTGTCTATTAACTTGTTCAAAAAAGTATCAGGAGTTGTCAAGGCAGAGAAGAGAGTGTTTGCAAAAGGGGGAAAGTAGTTTGCTGCCTCTTTAAGACTAGGACTGAGAGAAAGAAGAAGAGAGAGAAAGAAAGGGAGAGAAGTTTGAGCCCCAGGCTTAAGCCTTTCCAAAAAATAATAATAACAATCATCGGCGGCGGCTGGATCGGCCAGAAGAGGAGGGAAGCGCTTTTTTGATCCTGATTCCAGTTTGCCTCTCTCTTTCTTTTCTTCCCCCAAATTATTCTTCGCCTGATTTTCCTCGCGGAGCCCTGCGCTCCCGACACCCCCGCCCGCCTCCCCTCCTCCTCTCCCCCCCGCCCGCGGGCCCCCCAAAGTCCCGGCCGGGCCGAGGGTCGGCGGCCGCCGGCGGGCCGGGCCCGCGCACAGCGCCCGCATGTACAACATGATGGAGACGGAGCTGAAGCCGCCGGGCCCGCAGCAAACTTCCGGGGGCGGCGGCGGCGGCGGCGGCAACTCCACCGCGGCGGCGGCGGGCGGCAACCAGAAGAACAGCCCGGACCGAGTCAAGCGGCCCATGAACGC
>NW_011494939.1:3348174-3348388 GCF_000754665.1 Bison bison bison
CGCGGGCAGCGGCGCAAGATGGCCCAAGAGAACCCTAAGATGCACAACTCGGAGATCAGCAAGCGCTTGGGCGCCGAGTGGAAACTTTTGTCCGAGACGGAGAAGCGGCCGTTCATCGACGAGGCCAAGCGGCTGCGAGCGCTGCACATGAAGGAACACCCGGATTATAAATACCGGCCCCGGCGGAAAACCAAGACGCTCATGAAGAAGGATA
>NW_011494939.1:3348488-3353927 GCF_000754665.1 Bison bison bison
ACAGCATGATGCAGGACCAGCTGGGCTACCCGCAACACCCGGGCCTCAACGCGCACGGCGCCGCTCAGATGCAGCCCATGCACCGCTACGACGTGAGCGCCCTGCAGTACAACTCTATGACCAGCTCGCAGACCTACATGAACGGCTCGCCCACCTACAGCATGTCCTATTCTCAGCAGGGCACCCCTGGCATGGCGCTTGGCTCCATGGGCTCGGTGGTGAAGTCCGAGGCCAGCTCCAGCCCCCCCGTGGTTACCTCTTCTTCCCACTCCAGGGCGCCCTGCCAAGCCGGGGACCTCCGGGACATGATCAGCATGTACCTCCCCGGCGCCGAGGTGCCGGAGCCCGCCGCCCCCAGCAGACTTCACATGTCCCAGCACTACCAGAGCGGCCCGGTGCCCGGCACGGCCATTAACGGCACACTGCCCCTCTCGCACATGTGAGGGCCGGACGGTGAACTGGAGGGGGCGGGGGAGACATTTTCAAAGAAAAAGAGGGAAATGGAGGACAGCAAGAAACAGCATGGAAAAAAACCCGGTACGCTCAAAAAAAAAAAAAATCATCCACAGCAAATGACAGCTGCAAAAGAAAACGCCAATCCCATCCACACTCACGCAAAAACCGCGATGCCGGCAAGAAAACTTTTATGAGAGATCCTGGACTTCTTTCGGGGGGACTATTTTTGTACAGAGAAAACCTGGGGTGGGCAGGTGGGGAGGGCGAGGGAATGGACCTTGTATAGATCTGGAGGAAAGAAAACTACGCAAAACTTTTTAAAAGTTCTAGTGATACGGTAGGAGCTTTGCAGAAAGTTTGCAAAAGTCTTTACCAATAATATTTAGAGCTAGTCTCCAAGCGACGAAAAAAATGTTTTAATATTTGCAAGCAACTTTTGTACAGTATTTATCGAGATAAACATGGCAATCAAAATGTCCATTGTTTATAAGCTGAGAATTTGCCAATATTTTTCAAGGAGAGGCTTCTTGCTGAATTTTGATTCTGCAGCTGAAATTTAGGACAGTTGCAAACGTGCAAAGAAGAAAATTAATCAGATTGGGCATTTTAATTGTTTAAAAATTGTACAAAAGGAAAAAATTAGAATAAGTACTGGCAAAAAAATCTCCGTGGTCTCTAAAGGGGCAAAAGTTTTAGATTGTACTAAATTTTTTTAACTTAACTGTTAAAAGCAAAAATGGCCATGCAGGTTGACATCGTTGGTAATTTATAATAGCTTTTTTGTTTCCCAACTTTCCATTTTGTTCAGATGAAAAACCAACATGAAATTACTGTGTTTGAAATATTTTCTTATGGTTTGTAATATTTCTGTAAATTTATTGTGATATTTTAAGGTTTTCCCACTTTTAGTTTCCGTAGTTGTATTTTAAAGATTCGGCTCTGTATTATTGAATCAGTCTGCCGAGAATCCATGTATATATTTGAACTAATACCATCCTTATAACAGGTACATTTTCAACTTAAGTTTTTACTCCATTATGCACAGTTTGAGATAAATAAATTTTTGAAATATGGACACTGAAATTATGCTTGAGTCTTTCATTTATTTGGATAACATTGTGATTATAACCCAGCTCCTCGGGGAATATACTGTGCTCAGCCAAGAACGCAGAGTACCTAAAACCTTGGTATTCTAGTCCAGTAGCATGTGCTAATGTTAACAGCAACAAATAAATGGCTGGATGATTAATTGAATAAGTATTCTCGAAAAAATGGAAATGCTTATGTCATTTCCAAAATAGAAACTAGGGACATATATTGTAAACCCACCCCCTCCTTTTCTAAGCAGCATGAATAAGCATGATGGGGACTTAAACTGATTTATGCCACTTGTTGCCAGAAAGGAGTCAATTCTGAAAAATTTCATGTAGCTTAGCAGATGGGGTATTGAGCCAAATCAGAACCAGGTTGGCTGGTTTTGTTTTCGTTTTCTTCACAGCACAATGGCCCTTTGGAAACGTGGTTATAGGGGGAAATGATGCTTCTTGTATAGGAACAATTGCAAACTAGACAAGCAAAGTGCTCATCTGCTGGGTGGGTGTTTAGATTACTCTGGCCCTGCTATTGTCTGAGAAGGAACAAGTGGTTTGCTTCTTTGTTCCATCACTTCATAAACTTTCTTCTCTACGTTTTCCTGTTTAGGGACAAGGGAAAGCAGAGAGCGGCTTGCAAAAACTCCCCGACTTATCACAGCTATTTATTATTATTATTTATTTTCTTTTTTCCTCTCTCTCCCTCCACGAATTCCATTTCTTAAATTGACAGCGTGGGTCCAAGCCTGTAGCCCCAAATCGGATAATCTCTGCAGCTGATAACAAGCAAAAGAGAAGCCAGGCAACAGCCATATTAAAGAAGAAAACAATCAACTCTGAGGTAGATATTTTACTTTGTCCGGTCTAATCACATTTAGAGATGATTGTGCTTTTGATCTGTTAACCATGTTTTACTAGAGTAGTAGAGAAGTAGGGGGAGGGGAAAGGGGGTGGAGAAACAAGATTGGATTTGTTGTTTTCTTTTGCCCTAGGAAAGGTAAAGAAAGACTGTAGTTATCCTCAGTGGGAGCGGAAAAGTTAGGGAATCGCCACGGTCTTTGAATTAGCGATGTTTCAGCTTCGCAGCGAACCCGCGCGCTTTGGCGCAGAGAATCTGTAAGACCGACTCGGGGACTTTTCTTTTATTCACTACTTAAGTCGTTCATCTTCCCCTACCGAAGGGGACCAGGAACCTAGAGTCCTGCCTTAGGAGCGTGGGTTTCCTTCCTACAATTTCAAGGGCTTGTTGTGTGAACTTGCCACAACTTTGGAGAAGTTGGAATCCAGCTGCGCCTTTCACCCTTGAGTAAAGTATCGGCTGCAGTCACTAAATTAGTTCATCCCGTTGGTTTGCATCTTCTCGTTTTCCAAAAAAGTATTTCTCTCTCGTGGTGTTGTTATATTAGTTCTGGGCTCAGCTGAGGATATCCTCATATTTTCTCTTTTTATTTCATATGGATTGCTTTATGTGTTGGTTTTTTATTTTATTCCCTTTTTTCATCCTCATTTTTAGGGTAATATTGTACTGAGAAAGACAATTATTATGCCAGTTCCCAGTTCTAAGTGAGGCATTTCCCCCCCTAATTAATGCAGAGACTCTAAAAGAATTTCCCCTGGCCTGGCCAGCCATTGTAATGCATATACAGATTATTCACGTGGTAATGAGCACATTCGCCAGTTCTTGCTCACACATACGAATAAAAGAAACTTTGAATAAAGATCCAAATGATCTTGCTGGGGGGTGGGTAGAATATTCCCGGAATTTGAGCCAATCAACTATATAGAGTGTATATATTTGAAAAAAAAAAAAAAGATATATTAGAAATATGTATTGGGGTTTGGAGTAATTGCACTGCACTAACCTGTTTAAAAAGCCCCACAGGATCAGACTGAAAAAGAAAAAAACTTATTGGCAAAATGCTCAGATTCAAATATTTTGCAAGAGTGATATTGTGGGAAGTTCAACTAGTTTTGAATGACTGTTACTGTCTACTGAAAGGAGAGTACTTGCGTTCTCCCTCCTAACCCTCCATATGTCCTAACCAATGAATGGAAAAACATATTGTTTGCAAATATAAATGCTTTTGATAAACCGCGTTTGAGGAAAATGATGCATATTTCATCACTCATTGGATTGGGTTAAACGGTTCCCCAAGATGTGTAGTTTCATGGCTAGATCGATACTGAACATATGATATTTTAATTATAACATGATTTCCAAGAAGGGGGTAAACCCATAAGCTTGCCTAGAGATGATTATCTCCCAGTGCTAAAGTTGTTGAGTGTTCAGTTCCTTCCTTGGGATATTATCCTGCTCACTAAAACTATTCAACTTGCAGTGAAAGAGGTGAATTTAATGTTTTGCTAACCTTATACACAGGATAGAAATGGGCAGAAGGATGAGATTATTTGTTCCCTCTGCAGTTTTTTTCTCTCCCTGCATCCCCTCCCATACTTTAAATAAAGAGTGTTAAAATATTTTGCTGAGCTGTAGTAGATTAGCAAGGTTTCTTGCCAGTGCTGGGAAGCCGGTATTACAGATGGTCCCAGGGGAAAATGGCTCACATTAACCACTAAATGAATATTTGACAAGGGCTCATTCGGAGGTATTATTACTATAAACGTGTCCCTACTGGACTTTTCAAGGGTCAAAGAGCAACGCTTCAATTAATTATTTAGTCTGCTAGTAGATTTGGTTGTAATAGCTGTACTTATTTCTAGAACCGACACATTCTTATAGTAGGAAATCTCAGGAGAATCTTCTCCATCAGCAGTGCCTTGAATTGAAATACACACAGAGCCCTGGCATTCTAAAGCTGACTTTTTCATAAAATCTTTTCCTGGATTGGGAGTATGTGTATGTGTATTAAGGGGGAGGGGGGTTATAGTCTCTTTTTCTATTTTATTTACTGGTTTTAGGTTTCAAAGGAAGAAAACAAGAACATAATAAGTTGTCTTATTTCTGCATCATGTCTGGCATAGTCTTTCAGGGCCTTGCAATTTGGAGAGAGAGGGGAGGAGATTTATTTATAACCTTTGCCTTTTCTAAGTGGAGATGTCACAGAATTTCAGAAACTCAAGCAGGCTCTGAATTTAGAAAGGATACAGATTCCCATTTGCCAGTAAAATTCAGGTTTTAAAATGGAAGATTCTGTAGATTGAGTACTGAGTTCTAGTAGTCTCACAGTAAATTAGGGTACAAGATAATCCCTCCTCCTCTCTCTACCTATTGGGTATGAACATTTCCAGGTGTAGTGGGGGGGTGAATGTTCCATTTCTGCCCTGTCATAAGTTCCTCTGAGACCCCAGGTAAAATGGGAAGAGAATGATTTTGAGAGTAAGATTCTTTGACAATAATATAAGGTGAATGAATAAGAGATAAGCTGCAAGGGGTGGGGGAACGGGGAACGGGATGCAGTAATTACAAACCCAATTCATTCAGCTTTTCAGAACTTTTGTTGTGGGCGCTCCATTGATGGGTTTTGAGCTGCCACTTTTCTCACATTATAAAGAACTGATCAGCACCTCAGGAGGACAAGAAATACCGTTTAACTGCATAGTGATGGGGTCTTCATTTAGAACCCTTACAAGAAGAAAATTAAACAGTGCCTTTGTGTGCACAAGGTTTACTTTTCAACTGCTAACAGTTTATAGCTAAATGCCCTGAGATTGAACTTTGATTGTGGTTTGATTGCCTGATATCTGGCATTGTTAATTAATTTATTTGTTGTAATTAAAAGATTTTAAAATATCCTTCCCCCCTGCTTTTATTTCTTGCTTTTGGAGGATTTTGCAAAACGGGTTCTTATATTTTGCTTTGTGGAAGGAATTTCCTTTGCCATGAGCTTTAGCAGAGGCCTGAATTAACATTTTCCTGAACTTCCTTTCCACC
>NW_011494939.1:3354133-3361203 GCF_000754665.1 Bison bison bison
TTTTTGACCGAATTTGGAAGATGGCTGGATGGATTTCCTTAGGGACCTCCTCGATGAGGTGAATCCCTTTAAGACAGGAGAAGAGGGAGAAACTCTTGACCTTTACTATGAAAATATGGATTAAAGTCCAAAGGGACACGGCTTCCAGAGTTCTAGAGTAAGCAAATGTGGAAAGAGCTTTCCAGAGATAAGGAAATAGCCCAAACCAGAGAACTGGTTTAGTGTCTTTCATAGTTATTTTCTATTTAAAAACTTTCCTGGAAATATGATCTCTAATATCACCCAGAGAGACGTTGTAACATCACTCCCTTCTGACGATGCTGTCCAGTTTTACAATTTTTGTTTTCAATTTTTTGTTTTGCTTATGTGGCCTTTAGGAAATTATAGATTTGACTTTCTTATTTTAACTAAGAGACTTCTCTTTGGGAGCGTGGGCTCCTAAGACAAGGCCAAGATTTCCCATGGTGGACAGCTCTCTTTCTGTATGCGGGTTCAAGGGATTTTATTTTATATCTTGGTGTAACGGTAGTATTTCTTATTCCTTGAGCGGTGCACTTAGTTTCTGTTAAAAGCAAATAGGACGTCCTCTCTTTTCAGGATGCAAAGATATTTGTTACTTTTGGGATTTTGGACTTGAGAGGCTTGCTCTACTTTGCAAAGAAGTGCCAGGTGATGTAAAAGCTCCCAGGAGTCACTCGTTTCATTACCCTCGTCTGCCTTTATGTACAGATGAAATGTGCAGTATTAGTAAAGATTTCAGCGCTTTGAACTATCTTCTGCCTCCCTCCCCGTGCTTCTGTGCGGGGCGCGACTCAGGGCTATGAGCGCGCGGGCCTCCCACCTTCTGCCCCAGGGAGCGCGCCGCGCCCAGCGCTGGGAGCGGATGCGCCGGCAGATGGAAGCTGAGGCGGCCAAGCGCTGGGCCGGGGCCCTGACGTCACCGCGGCCGTAGCCACGGCCCCCATCGGGCTCCCTGAGAAGGTGCTGCGTGGGGCACGAGTTCTCTCCGCGCGGACCCTGCCCAAACTGCCCGATTTCCTCTCTAGGCCCTGGGCCGTGCCCGCGTCAGGCAAGTTTGCAGTCTCCCGAGGTGCTGAGAGCTCTCGCCCCTCCAGAGTGCTCTAGCTCCTGTACCCCAGCCCTCTCCACGTTGACATCGTGACGCCAAAGACAGCTCTAGACTCTAGACTTCCCAAATCAGAGGCTCACTGACTCAAGTTCTGCCTTCCTTTTGCCTCTTAACCCAGACCCTTATTTTTAAGGGGCTGTTTGTCCTTGTTTGGCGCCGAGGCTCAGCATGAGTTATCTTGATCTTAGTCCTTCCCAGTGCCAGAGGTTGCGGATAGACATGGCTGTGGGATGCTACAGGAGCTATGTGGGCTCCCGGGAATATTGCTCCCCATCTAGGATCAGAGTAGGTGGGGATGGGAGGATGCAGATCTCTCTTTCCCGTTTATAAAATAGGGATAATATATAGTTACCCCGCAGAAGATGAGTAGAAAGTCACTGACGCTGAACAGGATTAATAGCTATTACTTTTCTTACTGCCCAATGGTAATAGGGAAGGTGATAGGGAAGTCAAAAGAGTCTCATTTGGACTCCGAGTTCAATATCGACATTTGGGTTCCTCCTCTGCTTGCTGGTCTTTGGCCATGAAATTAGCCTTGTTCGGACCACCCTGCTCCCTTTTCCAGTGCCCTTCCTGGCTTTAGGGTTCGCCTAGGAAGTTATCCTCCAAACTTGCCACCCCTGGGCATCTTTCTGAAGGGAGGGATACAGATATTCCTGGCAGGAGCCGCCCCCACCCATAAAAGGAAGAGAAAATAATTACTGTATTAAAAGGAGCAGCAAATTCTTCCCAAGGGTTCTTATCGCTGGCGGCCAGACCAGTAACAGGACTGCGCCCCCACCCCCACCTCGTGACGTCAGGGTCTGCAGGGCCTCCGGGATGAGATGATTCGTTTGAGCGTCCCAGAAAGGACCATCCGAACACTTGCAGAACGAGGCCAGGGGAGCTGGCCCCCTTCCCCAGCACCCAGCTCCAGCTTTTGAAGTCTCCGCCTCAACACAACCAAACACAGCGATAGCAAGAGTCTTCACTACACATACAGTTAGCCACAGGACAACCATCTCCATCACCTTGGCACTCTATATATTTATATATTTATCCAAATATTTATAGTTTTTTGATTTGCTAACTAGAGTTTGTTGTGAAGTCTGAATGAGTTGATTTTGATTTACATGTGTTTTGAGATGATCAAAAAATTACACTAAACACCTTTACAAAGTACACCACATCCTTATTTTATTTGGTGCTGCAGAAGTTTCACTGGTGGTTGGAGAACTGGACTCTCAAAAGTTTTCCGGTTCTGATATGGAGAGGTGATTAGGACAGTTGCTTCTGGCTTGCCATTGCTATGCCATTTCGATTTTCTCTTTCCTTCTCCATCCCTAATAATTTGTGTAGCTTGTAATAATCTTTTTTTAGAATCAAAAAAGTATTGCTGAGAGAACTCCTTGGAACAGTGACTTAAACTGTAGATAAGAATGACATTTGGTCTGTGCACTCCATATGAAATGGAAAAAATTATGTATTAGGTGAAACACCTCTGCATTTCTCAAGTTTTATTTACGACCCAATGTAATTCATTGAATGCCCTTGCAACAGGAAGGATTGCAGGGCCTTATATTGGCTAGACTAATGATTTGCTGAGAATGAGCCAATATTTCACATACAGTCAGTTTAGTATCAACTTACATCCAGGTTGATTTGACTATCACATGTAACTCAATTCTAGGTTATTGCATAATATTACAGTTTAATCAGTCTGAAATACTAACTGGCAAAGTTGTGTTTCCTTCTGCTCAAAGTCCTCTTCCCTTTCTTTGTTTCCCCCCTTACTCCTACCTCCAAGGAAAATCTCATAAACTCAAGTTTGCCTTGTGAGAGTTTGTTTACTCCAACTTCTGTTAAACTAGACTAACACTCTCTCATCAGCTTTCTAAACACTCTCTCATCAGTTTTGTAAAATGGTGCAAAAACATCTTGGAGTCTAAGATGGCAAAATAAACCTGAGCATATGGGAGGAAGACTTTATTGTTAGAAAATTGATTTAAATGTTTAACTCACACTTCAGCCTGGTTGCCTCCCTTACTACCCTCTCTCACTTTGCTCACTGCCCACCCTTGGCTCTTGGGTACCTCACCTCTATTAGCAAGTTGGTTCACCAGCATAAATTATGAATGCATTTCCAGTCACCGTTCTGTAAGATAAATCAGGGGCTTTTCTCTTTTGCAAATTTCTACTTTCGTTCCCATTAAAACTTCTCCATGAGCCATGCTGCAGTGTCTTTTTGCAAACTTACTATGCCGGTGTAAAATATGGAGGTATGTTTTCAATAGGAAAAATCAGGTAATCTTTTCTCAAGAAGGCTTACACGTTAAGGATACAAAATATTTCATGGTTAGTTGTGTGAGCTTCCAAATTAGCTGCATATAAAGTATTTTAAGATTTTTTTGGCTGTCACTGGCTGGCAATACTCATTTTGTGTGTGTGTGTTGGTTTGAAAAGCAGGAAGAAATGTAATGAATTGAGTGCTGTCAGAGATGTCTTCTGTTTGAACAATCTGCGATGGGCTGAATGGCAGAGACTCCCTCATCCAGTGCAGGTGCAGTAGAGCTGGGGAAGGGGGAGAGGGGGGGCTCCCTCTGTTCAGTCAAAAAGCACCATTCTCCACAATAGACCACACACTGACAGCCAGCGTGACATCAACTCACACTTTCATACTTTTCCCCCCATCCATAGTTCTGAGTTCACAAAGTGGCCATACAGTAGCCTTGGTTAGGTTCCTTTAATGAACATTTTTGTGGCTCCATGACCAACATTGAAATCTGCTGAGCCCTGGGAGGAACAAATAGATTTTTAATCGAGAGTTCCAAATCAAAACGTATAGCCATAGGTTTTTAAAGTTAAGCTGGTCTCTCCACTCTCTCCCAATACCCATGCCCACAACAGCCACCCCCGCCCCTCCGCCCCCAGATGATCTGAAAACTCTGAGTTAAAAGTTCTTCTAAGATTCACTAGGTTCCAAGACGCTGTTTTCTGATGTCTGGAGAGAGAGACCAAACAGGAAGGGAGAGAAGGCACGAATTTGGGGTGTTTATTTAAATTTAAAAGAACCTCTAGTATTTTATTATGCTTCGTAAGAGGGTTAATCCTGCAAATGAACGGACATTAATCTGGTGGAGTGGAGTCTGTCCCCTTTTGAATTGGTTTTACTGGGAGATAGAGAAGGGGGTTAGGAAAGGCAGCAACTGTTCCAAAACTCTCGACAAAGATGCGACCACCCTTTGGCTGCCCCGCAGCCTTCTGAAGATTTCATTTTTACATTTGTTTAAACTCAGGCCTCGGTGCCTCAAGTTTTAAATGGAATTATTCAAGGAGGGTTCGCTACTAAAGAAATTCTTCTCGTCCATCCCTTCTTGCCACCACCCCCACGCGGTTCCTACTCTTCTCCGCCCCCAACCTCTACCCCCCCACCCGCCCCGCACTGCTTAATCTGGGATCCGAGCGTTTGGTGGAAAGAGGGAGGGGCAAGAAAAGGACTGTGCGGACCAGGAAGGTTCCCCCAGCGCCGCCGCCGCGCGGGGCCAGATTCCATGGCCCTGCCACTGGCTGATTTCCCTCTGTGCCCGGACTTGCTGAAGCATCGCGCCGAGGAAAATTGCTCCCCTGTTTGCTTATTTAAAAACCATGTAACCGTATACATTTTTAATCGCGGCAACAAAAATATCAACTTTCTAGCCCTTGGAGCAAAACCTTTATCATTCGCCTGAACATTGTTCAGTGGGGTGGGGGCGGGAATAGGCAGACCTCCCAGGGCCGAAGTCACAGCCTTACCCAACACTCGCCTACGGCGTGGAGGCAAGGAGTCGGGAGTCCGAGGATTTGGTGAGCAGGGTAAATAAGGACCAAGTTCTCTAAGAACCTCAAGTAACACAGAAGAGATGTATCTTACCATCTCCGTGGCGCCCTTTGCTTGGGACTGCAACGAGTTGCCGATGACCTGCGATAAGTATGCCTACGGCGCCTACTAAAGTCTGGGCCTCGGAGGAGAGGCGTCTCCCTCCCCTAGACCCGCTGCCCGCCACCACTTGATAACTGCCGCGTCTTCCGGCAGGTACACACCCACAATTAATCTTTCTTATTAAAGCCTCCATTCTGTACCCAAGGGGCGACTCAAACCTATTTAGATTTCCTTGGTTGGCTGCACAAATTTAAGTGGGCAAAGAGTTATAAACCTAATAACAGAGGGCGAGAGAGAGTGATTTGAGTAGAGAAGACGCAAAGATCCACTAGGAGTGTGAGGATGCTGCGGGCCTTGCCCGCCCCAGGCCCCCGCCTCCGGTTGCACTCTAGGCTCTGGGAAAGACAGCAAACCTCCCGCGCGCACACGGCGCGCAACCTCCGTACACACACCTTCATCGCTCACAGGTACACTTGCCCTGAGATTGCCTCTTCCGGATTTCTTATAAACCCCTCCCAGAAAGGAGGACATTTTCAGAGCATCCCAAACCAGGGAACTCCCAGAGAACCAGGGAAGGTCTGCACTGTTTGGGATTAATTGAGAATAATTAACACTGGAGACCGTTAATCACCACTTTGCTGCTCTCTCCCTCCTTTCGGGTCTGCGGCGACTGCCTCTATCGCTCCGGCTGCAGGCGCGGGTGGGTTCGCTGGTGAAAGTGAAGACGTCGCGGTAGCTGTCACCCAGTTCGGCTGTACTTTTTTAAACGCTCGCATATTGTTTGATTACTAATTCGAGTTAATATGATCTTTATGGCAACATAACAGTGGATAATTGGCCTTTTTTTCTGAACAACAATGTAAATCACAATCGCTTTATTATTTAATAACGTCAAACGCTTCGTTGGATTGGCCCCGACCGAGAAGACCTTTTCTTTCTAGACAGTGTTGTGGAGGAAGAACAATGAAGATCTAATTGTGGAGATTTCATAAGTTGGCTCCCGTAAATGAACAGCTTAGATATGGAAGTTCCAGCAGATGTGGGCACTACTCGCCATAGATACTCTACCCCCACCCCACCCCCAATGTACTCAGCCCAAACACTCTATTGGAGGTTTTTTTGTGGTGGTGGTGGTCCTCAGATCCTAGCAACCACCCAAATCTTCCAGTAGCAATTAGAGCTTTTATCGGGCTTGCTCTTCAGCCCTTTATGTTGCCGATTTAGCATTAAGGCATTGAGTCCACATACCAAATTAGCGCAACTCCCCAAGAGCCACAACCACTAATGGCGCCCCTTCGGTTATTTTGGTTGTTGGACACGGAGAGCACGGACTCGGGGCTTTTAAAAAGTCTTATTTTGTTTTGATTTGATTTTTAAAACGGATTCACCAACGCAGTGTCTTGGAATATACTTTTTCAGGTAGAGTTTTACAAGAGGCACGAGTCATTATTTTGCTAATGCCTGCAAGAGCAGATGAAAGCCAGAGACCCCTCAAATGCAGATGGCAACGCTTGGAAGGATGGGCCCTCGTGGCCCGAATGAGAGATGAGTCACATTTGCCCCCAAAGCCCCAATTCTAACGGTTCTCTGTCGCGGCTCTTGCAGACTCAGGAGGACCGCTGTCTCTGGGGGTCTTAAGACTTTGGAGTTTTTTGCAAATGGGGAACCCTCACCATTTGCAATTCGGGTCAAGGAGAGAGACTCCGAGTCTACAGCAGGTTTTGGTTTTTTGCGTGTGCCCGCCTCTCCATTTTATTTAACTTCTACTGCCCGTCGGGAGGAAGAACAATTCGCCCCCCTCCTGCCCACCCGCCTCGCTTCTAAGATAAACAAGAGGTGCGAAATGCTTCGCCCGCACACGCGCCCTCGGGGCCCCTCTCCCCTTTCCCCCGGCGTACTGACTGTGCAGCTGTCCTCCGCCCAGACCTGAGTGGAGACACCCCACCCTTCTCTTCCCACCCGCATTTTAAAACCGTCACATCGACGGTTCTAGAATCATTTTCACATTTTCGGCCCCTCTTTCCATTTTTTCCGGTCCCCTCT
>NW_011494939.1:3361580-3369996 GCF_000754665.1 Bison bison bison
AGGGGGATGTAAGAGGTTTTGCATTTTGTTTCTTTCTTATTCTGCCCCCACCCCCTCCCAAACATTTTATTTCGACACAGAATTGTGCAGCCTAGCGTTTCCAACCCCCTGGCGTTCACTCTTGGGGACCTGGTCTCTGGTTAATATCTCAACCCGGGTCTTTAACGCTCGAATCGACCCGAAGCCCAAGCCTGGACCCAGCCTTTCTCAACGCCGACTCCCCCCTCCCCCCTTCCACCTCAAGCCTCCCCTCTCGGGGTGCCGGGCCACAAGGGAAGCCCCCATGACCATGTACTCTGGGATACTACTTTCTAGTTTGGGGTCTTTTTTCTCCCAAAGAGAACACCACCACACTCCCCTCTATGCAGCATCAGGGCAGGACCGCTGAGATCAGCAGAAGCCCTTTAAGGGTTACCATATTGGTGCAAGCGTTTGTCTGATGTTTTAAAAGTTATACCAAACGGGGCGCCAAGGCCACGTGCTGTGCCTTCGAAACGCCGCCGCGGGCCCTGGCTTTCAGAGCCGGGGACGCCTGGCTGGCGCGGAGCGGACGCAGAAGCCCCGCGAGGGCGTTAGGGGCCCGCGCTGCGCCGTAGTTCTGGGCGCCGCGCTGAGTGAAGCGCATTATCTGGAGCGTGTTTGATCTGGGACTGCGTAGTCAGCTTCTGCTTTATTTGTTTGTTTGTAATCTCATATTTAGCAAGCCGGGACGGTGGCAGCAAGGGAGAAAAGGAAAGGATGGAGGAGGGGGCTTCGCAGTAACCACACCCCTTCCTAATGAGTTAATTTCCATATTTGCGCCTCCCGTGTCTAGCGCCCTCTTTTTCGCGACGCTACCGTGCTGTTGCGTCTTGCGCAGCGCAGACGCCTCCTCTCAGGGTTGAAATGAAAAAGCTCGCGGTGGGAGCAGAAAATTGGTCTATTGATACATTCGCTCCGAGTCTTGGTTCATTTTTTGGCATCACCGGCAACCGGTTATTCCCCACGCCCCAAATGGTGCGCACACGGATTGCAGAGCTCGCAGACAGCCAGGCAGGCAGCAGACAGAAACCGACCTTCCTGCTTTTTCCCGTGCTCCAACTGTCCGACCCCCACGTCCCTTTCTTTTTACCCAACTCTAGAATTTTTTTTTTTTTTTCTCTCTCTCTCTACCTCAAGGTGATGGCAAGAGAGGGCAGGGTCGCAAAGAAAGGGAGGATATAATCCCAAACGAATGAATCAAAAGTGAAAGTTTCAAAGTAGATACCCGGTCCTGATCGAGAAAAATAATGTTATCTTTCACTCAAGAGAGTGTGCTGGCCCGAGTCGTGTGTATGTCAGAGAGGAAAGGAGAGAAACTGAGGTTTTGAGATTTGTCTCTTCTCTGAGTCGTTTAAAAGTTGTGGCAAAGATAGTGAAGTTTTGGAAGACCCTCAGTCGAAAACTCGAGGCAGGTTTCAGGCGCTTCTCACCTGGTTTCCTATACATTTTTGTGGCAAGCCTGCTCAGGAAATTGGAGAAACAGACTTTTACAATGTGCTCACACCCCCCCTTACCCGCACCGCATCACCCTCCTTACTTTGCCGCGCGCTAACTAGGGTGTGGGCTCGGGTTTGAGCTCCAAAATAGCGTGCTTGTCAATTGCGAGTTGTAGCAATATCAAAGTGAACTGTCCCAAGTAACTCTTGTCTAGAAACTGGGAAGAAGCTTAAGCAGCTCGCTTTAATGATGATTTGTAGCTCGGCGAGGGGCACGGACAGCAAACACCCCGCAGGTGTGTGCCGTAACACCACCATCCGGACTTGAATGTAGATTACTCTGGCGATCGTTTGATCGGCCCTTTGAAACCCTTCACAATTGCCTGTGACGAACGGCCAGTCTCAGTTTTTCTCGGAATAATGCCTTGAGGGTAAGTCCTTCGGGCTTTTAAAGAGCTCCAGTATTTTTTTTTTTTTTTTAAGAAGAAAAAAAAAAGAAAAACGTTCGATTTTGGTTTAGACGTTGTCAACTTTGAGTCGCTAACAGGCATCACTCAAGCTATTCAATACTTAATGGCCGTTACCTTTGCTGCTTTTATATGTATACTATATATATATATCATATATATGTTAACGAAGTCATTAATTTTGTTACAAACTGCCCTGCCTGTTTACAGATGTTCGTGTGGGTGTTTATTATAGACATGCATTATTATTATTACTGGCATTGTTAATCTTGTCTTAGTATGTTCTCTGTATTCTCTCTGAGTTATATCTCTTTGAGCAAGTGGGAGTTTAGCTTAAACATTAAAGCTTTCCAAAAGTAAAACTGTAGTTTAACCTGCCACCAACACCTTCACACCATCCCCCATCACCAAAATGAAAAAGGTAGTGCCTGTTCAGCCTTTAATATTTACTTTGAGTGTTTATATAAGGGGAGGAAAATGAACTTTTGTCTGAAACGTGCAACAAGCGGCACTTTGATTCCATAAAATAAATGTCAACAGTTGCAAGAGCTTATCAAACTAGGGTAGGGGGTGGAGGGTGGGAGTTGCAGTTGAATTAAAGGCCCATTCCTGCCATTTCAGACTACAAAGGGTTACACATAAATAAGTGCCACATTTGCCTATTGCAAAAGTTTTCTCGGTGCTTTCTAAGTCACAACAGGGGAGGAGGAAAGCTGTCGTTTATTATCAGCTCTGGGCAGGAGCAGACCCCAGTACCATGAGGCTCTTAGCTTTGGCCGGCAGAAGAGGGGTAGCCTTTCAACAGCAGCCCCCTTTGTTCTCCCGATCTCTTTCCCAATTTCAAGCTTCACTTGCACATCCCAAGTTTGTGTGTTAATGACGCTATTACCATCTGGCTCGCCCTACTTTCCAAAAGATATAAATCTCCTAGCTCCATTGCCCACATTATCATTTAAGTGCCACCATAGCCAGAAGAAAAAGATGCTTTCAAGACTCCAGATTCTCTTGCACGGACTACCCCTGGCATGACTCTTCCACGATATTTATAGACTATACATTGGGTGCGAGAGAGCTCCCTGAGAGCCCTGATTTCTCAAAAGCTGTCCCTCCAAGCCAAGGAAGACATGCTACTGGGTGAAAGGATTTCAAATAAATTTCCCCTTAATATATTTTTGGTTTGTTTATAGCAAGCAGATCGTTTGCCCCAGCATAGTTTTATGTGCCTGTGTCTCCCTTTCTCCTGGTTCAGGTTTGTAAAAAGTTGAGGTACAACTCCTAGACATTCAAGATGTGCCACTCTTCAAACCCTATTTTGAGTGGGAGAATAGACTGACCTCTTTATGGGAGTGGGGGCAGGGGTGAAGGGAGGAAAAAAGTCCTGTGAGGCAACTTTTGGGAGCTGGGACAACTGCATCCACTCTCTTAAACCCTCACTTTTATAGTGCCTTCGTAGATGTGTAGATGTTGTGGGATGTGCCCACTTCTAGCTGTAGATTTAGATCCAGCTCTTTTTTCCCAGGTAATCAGTGATTTGCGTGTTTTGAGAGCAAAAGCTGAGAAACTACTACAAAAAGAGTTGGGCTGGCTTGCGAGTGACTCCACAATGACTTCATTTATCTGGCCAGGTCTGAGTGACCACAGCAGAGCAGAGTCTGCCTCCAAGCACACGGAGTTTAGACTCAGGCCACTAGCTGATTTGAACAGCTCATTTCCCCGAGAGCTTCTCCTGTCTGTGGCCCTAGATGACCATATCCAGGGTCATCTCTCTCCTTCCCAATGCCATCTTCACGGAGGTGAGTTCCACTAAGATCAGCCAACCCCAAAGGTGGGAAGTGGGATTGGAAAGGTGAACTTCTCAGGTTCCTAAGAAAAGCTTTTAAAATCATCAGGATTTGAGCAGACCCCTCTCTCTGGCTCTTAAAAAAAATCTTGTCAGACAGAGAAAGAAGAAATTACATTCTTCTGGAGGGATGAAAAAACTCACCTGAATATATTCCTATTACTTTGAACTGAGCACAGAAGATACTCAAAACAGTGATTAATTTATATCACACCCTTGTCTCTGTTTGCATGCAAAACCCACTTTTTTTTTCCAGTTCACTTTCCTGCTTCCCCCCCCCAAACTCAAAAAAGATCTTGTTTAGAAATGTGTATCCCTATTTTTTCCTTTTGAGAATATTATCAAGTTGATATGAACAAATTGCAGAGGATATACCATTTAAGTAAGATGCACTTTTAATCACTGATCATTAAAATGGTTATGTTAAATATACTCAATTACATGCATGACTTAACTCTAACAGTACTTTCTATTCTCCCAGCTGCTCACGTATTCCTTAACGATAGTCTGTGGTAGAAACTTGATTATGCTGAATTCATACATTTCGATGGATTTCATCAGCCTAATTAATGCTTCAGTGTGGTCCTGGGGTCTGAATGAACCCTTTACTATGTTTGAGGTTAAAGGCAGTATTGGAATGTAGTTGGTTTTTCTTTTTTCAAAGTACTCATGAAGTACTTTGGAATTCCACTAAGAAAGGTAGGTAGCAGTTGTTAAACAGAAAGACAGCAAAACAAGGACACCCATCCTGATGACAGAAGAGAGACAAGGCTACTCTCTCATCCTTCCTTCCATATCAGTGTTTCTGGATTTGATAGACAATCTCCAAATATTTAGTAAACAGGAAATTACCACCTGCCCCCTTGTACCTTAAAACTATGCTAAAAAGGAAAAGTTGTACATAGAGTTATACTGCTGCTAAGTCGCTTCAGTTGTGTCCGAGTCTGTGCGACCCCGTAGACGGCAGCCCACCAGGCTCTGCCGTCCCCGGGAGTCTCCAGGCAAGAACACTGAAGTGGGTTGCCATTTCCTTCTCCAATACATGAAAGTGAAAAGTGAAAGTGAAGTTGCTCAGTCGTGTCCGACTCTTGGCGACCCCATGGACTGCAGCCTACCAGGCTCCTCCATCCATGGGATTTTCCAGGCAAGAGTACTGGAGTGGGGTGCCATTGCCTGGTGGCTAAATAAATTACCTTTAATTCATCAAGACTGTCCCTACTCCCCACCCTTCTCCCTGCTCCCATAACTTCTGGATGACTTTCCCCTCCATTTCAACTTTCACGTTTCCCAAGGAAGCACTTAAGGCCAGCATTCATGAGAAACTCCAGTCACCCCCCATGTGGGTAACTGCATTCAGCCTTTTCAGGTGTAAATTAACATCTGAATACATCTCAACCTTGCTGACCCTTGCCACCACCGCAGCCATCCGGGCCTCAGCAGAGTCTCAGCTAATCTACAAGGCCACAATTGGCAGGGCAGACTGAGGTCAGGTCTCCCAAACCCCGCCCCCAACAAAAGGACCGAACAGTGCTCGTGTTGCTTGTGAGAGCAGGACCGGTATCTGCCCATGTCCAGTGAGACACCTGCGGAAGAATATCATTTAAGACATTTTTTTGGTGGTCAAGGAAAGAAGTGTATGGAAAGAGGAAGGTAAAAAAAGATGGAGGCATCTGTAAGAAATGTCCCAACCAGGGCAGCTGACACTTGAAACTTTTACTTCACTTTGAGTTCCTCAGGACAAACGGTTCAGGTCAGAAGAACCTCCCTCCAGCAGGGGATCCACTGACTCAGATCCTAGTGGCCACAGGGCAACCTCATACCTCAACACCAATCTAATGGAAGAGGAAGGATTTGAGATCTATAACCAAATTACCACTTGGAACTTTGTGCTTGTTATGCTAATATAATGACTTCTGTAGTAAGAGTATATTTTTCAGAGTTGAAAATGAGCTTTTTAGAATGCTTTGTGTAATGACAGACATTAGACAGAAGAGACGAATGTGCCAGCTATGGTGGCACAATACTCCTGGCACACACCCTGAACCATTTTAACAGATAAGTGGAGACCCAGATAGTGTGTTTGTAAAATTGAGCTTAGAGTGAGTTCAGGGAACTGCCTGAGAAAACAGATGCAGCCAGAGTACTGCAACGGTGAAGATGCTCTTCAACCCCCGCCTTTTCTCTCAGACCTAGTTGAGTAGCACCATGCATCACTCAGTCCCTTGGGGTGGATGCCTGGGTAGGAAAAGAGAAGTATTTCATAAATAGATCTGTTACCTCCAGCTCATGATTTGTGTGCTCTTAAATTTAGATTGTAGACAGTAAAGGAAAGAAATATTTTCTGTGTGGTGGTGGGGGTGGAGGGGGTGTGTATGAAATTATAGAGACAAAAATGAACAACTTAAAAATTTCAGAGCCATAGATACACTGATGTTGTCCAGTACATCTGTATCCAGTGTGTCATATCTGTGCACTGTGTGATTAAAGAATTCAGGCAAATTCTCAAATTTGTGATATTGACCTCATGTGATTTATGTCTCAAGAATCAAGGACAAGATGATTTAATGCACCACATTTCTAAATAGTCTGGGATGGGATCAGTCATTTCTCATAATCGTGAGTAAGATAAATTGACACACTGAGCAAGAATCCAAGAAGAGATCTTGTTTCATCAGTTACCTGAATGTCCTTGATCAGAACTCAGTTACTCCCAGCCTAGTTATTTTGTGCCTATTTCTTCCCCACTCCCCGCCCTTCTCTGGCCTTGCCCCCACTTACCCGTGGCAGTTACTTCGGAAATAAGGGACTTGGTTGCTGGATGGATTTTCATCCCGTCTGCATGTCACAGGTTCCAAATGTCAACTTGCAGCTATGGAGAAGCCTGTGAACTATGATAATGGATAAACTCTACTGTGTTAACAGTCCTGTTTGGGGCTGGAACAAGTTTGCCAAGACATAGTCTGAATGAGTTGGGGGTTTCTGAGAACTTGTAAAATGAAGCCAATTTGAAATTTTGGCACTGAATGCTGAGCTTTTTATAATAGCCCACGTTGTCCCATTTTCTTCTAGAGTTGAATAGGAGCAAAATACCTGGCTTGATGCAGTGGTTCTCTGATGACAAATGAACTAATTAGAGGTGGTGTTTCTTAGTTTACTGCAAAGATCTTAGCCGTGGTATATGTGGGAAATGCAGATTCCAATAGCTTTAGTTTTAGAAAAGACAAATTTTATGCCTTCATGCTTTGAATTTATAAACTGAATTTGTCTAACCTAGCTTGCTACTGTCTGATCTAGTACTTTGCTTTGTAGAAGTGGGTCTAGGTAGGCTAAGTGTAGCTGTACTATTTAATACATCATTTCATTGACAGAGCAAATCTATGAATGAAATTACCTTTCACCTTTGGTGTGTAAAGGATTCCAAGTACAGAATGGTATGCAAATAGTATGTCAAGGTCATGAGGCTTTTTAGCAAGGTTCTTGTGAGATAAATTAACCTTTTAATCACATAATTTAATCTATTGAGTGGCGTAGATTCCACAGTAGGTCCACCCAGTACCACTTTAAAAACACTGCCAGTGGTGAAAGAAGTCATTGAGTTGAAAGTACTTTATCTAAGATAAAAGAGGAGAAAATATAGATAAAGATTACATCTTCTTCATGTTCTTATATGATATGGCAGCATTTGTACATGGCAGATTGTAGAGAGAAAGCCAAAAATGCAACTAGAGACAGCAACTTTCAGGCAAAAAAAGAGAGATTATGGGTTCCTGCTACTTATGATCAGATGCCATTCAGTTACTTTTGAGCCGAAAGATTTATATACTGCAGAAATCCTGATCACATTGATGGAATGATGTAGGACTTCAAAGGATGGGTGTTGAAGTTGTTGAACATTTAGTTTCAGATTTCGACTCCAAAATCCACATCTGAATTGCTCATTGGCTCAGGGAGGAAAATGCCTGATTTAAAATTCTCTCATAAACTCTATGAGAGCAGACAAACTTAGATGAGGTTAGAAATAGCTTTGAATCCCAGATCCCAATGTTTTTATACTACTGGATAACAGAAGAAAAAAAGGAGCACCTGGTCTCTAACCAGGAGAGAAGCCTATTTGAAATATCTCAGCAGGTCCATCCATAGCCAATCATAGAGACCATGACATTTAAACCGTCTAGGTAGTTCTGGTCTCATGTCATCCAAACAGCATATTTTTCAAACTCACAAATGCCAGATCGTGTTATTTCTGTGGCAAGGAATTGCTTAGGATCTGTGACAGCTGAGTTTTTCCTATCGATTATGTGACAATGCAGTTCATTTATACAGCTCAAGGAAATGGGAAACGCCTTCAGTTTAACAAGACCCTAAATTCAAATACTGTGTGGTATTTACTTGCAGAAATCAGAATTCAACTTGGAGAAAGTGGAACAGTGGCTTCAACTGTGAACTCAAACTTTAATAGCTAAATCAGCCACCTAGGTGGGCTATGATTGATAATGGAAACTGAAGCCTTAAGTTTACAGATAAATCACATAAGAAATCATATCTTACATAGAGAATTCATGTTTAGATCGATGTGTATGTTTGAAGTTACTCTTAAATTTGAAACACAAGTGAATCCAAAATGTAAAAAACAAATCAAAGCGCACTCTAGT
>NW_011494939.1:3370096-3371059 GCF_000754665.1 Bison bison bison
GGGGGGGGGGGGGGGGGGGTGGGAGAACGTGTGACGATGTGTGTGTGTGGGTGGAGGCACTAACTTGCAAACACTTTGAAAGAGCTTTTTCAGATTTATCTTAAATTCTGAAACGATTTAACGTGCACACCTTCCAATGCATCCACAGGCAAAAATATTATTTCTCTTGAGCCTCAATTCCTAATCATTTTCTCTGTCGCAGGATACAGACAGGCATGCAGAAGTAACTAGACGTCCAACACATGGCAAAGTCTTGCGGGCCCAGGATTTCAAACAAAAGAAAACTCGGGTAACGTGACTGTAAATCAAGGGCGCTTGAGACCATAGACACGCGCGCCCAAAAGGGTTAATCGGCGGAGAGGGTGGAGAGAGGCTCCTCCTGCGGTCTGTGTTGATTCAGACTGCTGAAAGAGAACCAGAGCTCCAGCGGGCGAGTGGGAGCCCGGCGGTCCTGCACCGCGCGCGGTCCCCGGCTGAAGGGCTGGGGTGGCGCCGGGCTGGGGCAGGGCGCCACCTGGGAACCGCGGACCCGACTGCGACCCGCGCGCCCCCTGCCCACCTCTTGGTGCGTCTGCTTTTTTATTGCCTGCAAGTCAACTTGCACGTTGAAGGCGCGATTATCGACAATTTGTCAGCCCCAATTTGTCGCTGGCAATAACTTTTGGTGACGTTTCACTCGCAGGCATTTGAGTTTGGGGATGAGAAAGCTGGTGGTGGGAGGGCATTGTCGTGTGTGCTGCCTCTCATTTCGACGTGGCCCCGGGCTGGCAGAAGAAGGGAAATGAGCGTTAAATGTGACCACAGTCACTCCAGCATACAAGTCATGGGGATCCAGGAGAGAAAACTGGTTCCTTCTCCTACAGAGCTCTCCCCTTTCCCCCAGGTCCCTCACAAAAGGGCCTCATCTTTCTCTCTCTCTCTCTCTCTCACACACACACACACACACACATACATACACCTGTA